>NW_006433729.1:0-7923 GCF_000325575.1 Pteropus alecto | reverse complement strand
TTCCTCTTCCCATTTTTTGATTGGACTGTTTGTTATTTTTTTGTTATTGAGTTGTATGAGTTCATTGTATATTTTGGATATTAGACCCTTATCAGAGGTGTTGCTTTCAAATGTATTTTCCCATTCTGATGGTTGTCTCTTTACTTCGCTGACGATTTCTTTTGCTGAGCAGAAGCTTTTTAGTTTGATGTAGTCCCATTCATTTATTTTTGCTTTTATTTCTCTTGCCTTTCAGGTCAAATTTATAAAATTCTCTGAAAGTCCAGGTCCTCGAGTTTCGTTACTATCTTTTCCTCTAATGTATTTTCTTGTTTCAGATCTTATATTCAGGTCTTTAATACATTTTGAGTTAATTTTGGTGTGTGGTGATAGACAACAGTCTAGTTTCATTCTTTTGCAGGTGGCTTTCCAGTTTCCCAGCACTATTTATTGAAGAGGCTTTCCTCCTCCACTGTATGTTTTTGGGTTTTTTTTTTGTCAAAAAATTATTTGCCCATATAAATATGGGTTTACTTCTGGACTCTCGATTCTGTTCCACTAGTCCGTGTGTCTATTTTGCTGCCAATACCATGCCATTTTGATTATTGTCACTTTGTAGTATAATTTTAAGTCGAGCAGAGCGAGATCTCCAGCTTTGTTATTTTTTCTCAGGATGGCAATGGCAATGGGGTCTTTTGTGCTTCCATAAAAATCTGGTGACTTTTTGTTCTATTTCTTAAAAAAAAAAAAAAGCCAATAGGATTTTGATGAGACTTGCACTAAATCTGTATAATGCTTTACGTAATATGGTCATTTTAACTATGTTGATTCTTCCAATCCAAGAACACGGCATATCTTTCCATTTCTTTGTATCTTCTTCAATTTCCCTTAATACGGTCTTATAGTTTTCATTATATAGGTCCTTCACATAAATCTAATGTTCCGTTAGATTTATTCCTAGGTATTTTTTTGTTGTGGCAATTGCAAAAGGAATTATTTTTCCCACTTCTTTTTCTGAGACTTCATTATTGGCATATAGGAATGCTATGGATTTTTGAATATTGGTTTTGTATTCAGAGACTTTACTATATTGGCTTATTGTTTCTAATAGTGTTCTTGTTTTCTTAGGGTTTCTAGTGTTCTTAGGGTTTTCTATATAAAGAATCATGTCATCCACAAATAGTGACAGTTTTAATTCTGCGTTTCCTATTTGGATGCCTTTTATATCTTTCTCTTGTCTGATTGCACTCGATAGCACCTACAATGTCATATTGAATAACTATGATAGTGGACAGCCTTGCCTTGTTCTTGATCTTAGAGGGAAAGTTTTTAGTTTTTCACCATTTAGTATAACGTTGGCTGAGGATTTTTCATGAATGGCCTTTATTATATTAAGATACATTCTTTCAATACCAATTTTTGTTAAGTGTGTTGATCATAAATGGATGCTGTATCTTGTCAAAGGCTTTCTCTGCATTTATTGATATGATCATATAATTCTTATTTTTCAATTTGTTTATGCGGTGTATCACATTGATCAATTTGTGTATGTTGAACCATCCCTGTGCCCCTGGGATGAAGCCCACTTGAGTGTGGTATATAATCTTTTTAATATGTTGCTGTTTTTGTTTTGCTATTATCTCATTTAGGATTTTTGCATCTGTGTTTACGAGAGATATTGGTCTGTAGTTTTCTCCTTTTGAGTTATCTTTACCAGTTTTTGGTATCAGAGAAATATTGGATTTAGAAAATGAGTTGAGAAGTAATGCCTCCTCTTCAATTTTTTGGAAGATTTTGAGGAGAAGAGGTATTAAATCTTCTTTGAATGTTTGGTAGAATTCACTGGTGAAGCCATCTGGTCCTGGACTTTTACTTTTTTGTAGGTTTTTGATGATTGCTTCAATTTCCATATTGCTGATCCGTCTATTTAGATTTTCCAGTTCTTCTTGATTCAGTCTAGGAAGGTTGTATTTATCTAAGTACGGGTCCATTTCTTCTAGGTTATTAAATTTGGTGTTATATAATTTTTCAAAGTATTCTTGTCTGATCCTTTGTATTTCTGTGATGTCAGTCATAATTTTCCCTCTTTCATCTCTGATCTTGTTTATTTGTGTCCTTTCTCCTTTTTCTTTAGGGAGTATAGCCAGGGGGTTGTCTATTTTATTAACCTTCTCAAAGAACCAGTTCTTTCTTGCATTTATTTGTTCTATGGTTTTTTGTTTTTTTGGGTTATTTTTGGTTTTCAATTTCATTTATTTCTGCTCTAATTTTGATTATTTCTTTCCTTCTGTCACTTTAGGCCACATTCTTTCTTTTCTTTCTAGTTTTTTAAGATGAAACATTAGGTTGTTTATTGTGGCCTATTCTTGTTTTTGGAGATAGGCCTACAATGATATAAACTTTATGTGTTAGTGGTTCTTCCTGCTTTCTTTTTGCAGTTAATCTCTAGTTTCAAAGCATTATAATCAGAGAATATGGTTGGTATGATTTTAGCCCTTTTATATTTGTTGAGGCTATCTCTGTGTCCCAGTATGTGGTTGATTCTTGAGAACATTCCATTTGCACTACAGAAGAATGTATAAACAGCTGTTTTGGGATGGAAGGCTCTGTAAATGTCAATTATGTCCATTTGGTCTAATGTGTCACTTAAGAATGCTTTTTCCTTATTGATGTTCTGTTTGGATAATCTGTCCATATTCAACAGTGGGGTATTAGGTCCCCTACTATGATAGTGTTTTGGTCTGTTTCTCCCCTTAGTTCAGTTAGTAATTGCTTTATATATTTCAGGGTTCCCTGATTGTGAGTATAGATATTAATAAGTGTTATGTCTTCTTGGTGCATGATTCCGTTTATCATTATGAGGTATGCCTCAGTATCTTTCTTTACCTTTTTTATTTTGAAGTCTATTTCATTCGATATTAGTACTGGTATTCCTACTTTGTTCTGAATGCTATTTGCTTTAAATATCATTTTCCACCCTTTCTTGTGGAGTCTGTATTTGTCTTTGGAACTGAGATGTGTCTCTTGAAGGCAGCATACAGTTGGGTTTTGTTTTTTGATCCAATATGCAACTCTGTGCCTTTTTATTGGTGAGTTCAGTCCATTTACATTTAGGGTGATTATTGAAATATGAGATCTTCTTATAGCCATTTTATCTTTTGCTTTCTGGTAACTCAGTTTCCATTGCTTCCTTATCTTTGTGTTTCTTCCTGTTTTTTTATTTTATTTTGGTTCGGTTTTGTGGAATTTCTCTCTGGTCCTTCTTGTTTTATGTTATGTACTTCAGTTCTGAATCTTTGGCATGTGATTACCATTACAGTTATGTAGAGGATAATTTTGTGTGTGTGGCGGGGGGGGGGAGGTATGTGTATTAGTCCATTTTCTTCTTCATGTGCCTTATCTCCATTCCCCTTAGAGAATTTGTATCTTTGAATCCTCCCTTTTTCTGTTATTGTTGTCTCAATTTGTTCCTATGTATGCTGAATATTCATTACTATCTTGCAATAACAAATCTCTTCTCATTATTTAAGCTTATAATGCCCTGTTCTTAATAACGGTTGCTCTCCTCTGCTTCTATCTGCCTGTTCGTCTCCTTACTCATAGTTTATGTACCTTTTTGTCATTTCATTTTAAGTGAGCTGATGCCTTTCAGTATTTCCTATAATGCAGGCCTCGTAGCGGAGAATTCCCTAAAGTTTTGTATGTCTGGAAATGTTTTTATTTCTCCTTCATATCTAAAGGAGTGCTTGGCTGGATTCATTATCCTTGGCTGGTAGCTCCTTTCATTTAATAGTTAGAATAATTGATTCCACTCCTTTCTGGCTTGTAACGTTTGTGCTGAGAATTCCGATGATAATCTAATGGGTTTTCCTTTATAAATTACCCTCTTCTTTTCCCTGCCTGCTGTGAGAATTGTTTCTTTGTCACTGGTTTTTGATAATTTTAATATAATGTGTCTTGGAGAAGGCCTTTTTGGGTTGATGTAATTGGGTATTCTTTTGACTTCTTGAATTCCAAGCTCCAGCTCATTCCTTAGGTTTGGGAAATTCTTGTAAACTGTCTGAAAATGTGTTTTAATCCCTGCTTCTTTTCCTCCCCTTCAAGAATTTCCTTTATTCTTATGTTTTCTTTCCTCATGGTATCAGCTAGTTGTTGTATTTCTCGTTCACTTTTTTGTTGTTGTTGTTGTTGTTGTTCTTTGGTTTCTCCCTTCTTCCTTCTGATTTATTTCTAGATTTCTGTCTTCGATATCACTGATCATTTCCTCTACCTTGTCAACTTTATTTCTCAAGTTCGCTATTCCAGTCTTCATCTCTTTTAGTGTGTTCTTCAGCTCCAGAAGTTCTATTTGGTTCTTTTTAAGAGTTTCAATCTCCTTGCTGATATGGAATACACATTATTTTGGATCTCATTGAGTTTTTTCAGAAGTACCATCCTGAATTCTCCGTCATTTAAGTTGCATATTTCTATGTCTTTAAGCATATTTTCTGGAGATTTTTCTTTTTCTTTCTGAGATGCCTTGTCACCTTGGTTGTTCATGGTATTTAATGAATTATTTCTTTGCCTGGGCACTAATGGAAGTGTATTCTGCTTTTTTTTTTCCATAAAGAAGATTTATTATATAAAAGTCTCTCTAGCCTGTTGCTAAGAAGGTATTTTTCTTTTGCTTTCCAGTAGGTGGCATCTAAGCTTCTTGGATCCCTGCTTTGTATAAAGCCTTAATAATGCCTTTTTTCTTTATAAATGTTCAATCACACTCGCCACCCTCAGTCTCAGTCCCTGTCAGTGTTAGCGACAGTTTTGGTAGCATTTGTTCAGATTCCCCTGTGCCTCCACGGTGTTCATTCTTGGAGGATATGAAGGGAGGTGCCCTCTGGGTTTGAGAATGGGACCTCTGACCGAGCCCCACATTTTGCAACTGGGGCTGATAATAATCAGCTGTTGCTTCTCTGCTGTCCCCACTTCTCTGCTTTCTGCCCTGATCGCTGGGCACTGCTGCTGCCCATGTGGAGCTCTCCCAGGCATGGTTGTTCAGGGAACGCACCACCACACCTTCTCCCCTCCCCCTCCTCCTGCAAGGAGCCCTAGATGTGAGAGGCAGGTTCTTTGTTTCTCCAAAGTTCTGACCTGTGGTAGCTCTTATTCACAGATCTGTCACTCTGATATGCTTGTGTGCAAGTTGGGTGTTTTTTGTTGAGTTTTAGTTGTTCAGCTTATTGTCATTTAAAGGAGAGAGATCTGGGAACATCTCTCACTCTGCCATGCTTTTCTGCCTTTTTTATGTTAGTGTCATCCTTTTTACTGTGTGTGGCAAGGACCCAGGGAATGGCATCTTTGGCTACTCTTCCTTTTGTTGTCTATATAAATAATGAATAATCTGAATCTAAAGATGTCTCATGGTTCTAAAGATAAATAAATCATTTTCTTCTCTGTGTCCAGTCTAATAATTTTAGCAATAATCCTTTTGGGCCTGAGAAATCCCCAGAAATAGCCCAAGCTTAGACTAGTTCCCTAGCTACCCACCTCTGATCTCATGTCTAGGTAAGTTAGGAGAGATTCTAGTAAAATCACTCACCTGTCTGGAGTGATGCTTTCTCCGTGGTCAAAGACTTTCCTTGGGCTCATGATCATGTCACAGAACTTACAGACAAGCTCAGCAACTTCTCACACTCCCCTCAAAAGCCATTCTAAACATTTATCTCTCTCCTCCATGTCTCTTTGTCCCACCCAAATATATACTCCTATCAAGATAAACCCCCTTTTAGAAAGCATGCTGTCTTCACTGTATCTGGGACATGAAGTCATAGCCAAAGTAAGAAAATAGCAAAGTCAGTTTTTGGCTTTTGACTTTAAAAATTCTTGGTCTAGCCAAAAGGCTAACTTCTAGAAGCTTAAATGAACAGCCTGAATCAGTTTTTCCTTTTTGAGATTAGATTAAAATTTCCCAGTCTAAGAGAGGAGAAAAGTCTCAAAGACAAAGCAAAAGAAGCCTAGATAACACTGTGGACTCTGAGAAGGGAACCTATATATTGCCAAAACTCAGACTAAAACTCTAGAACTCCCAGATTACTCTGAATATCAGAAAGGAGAATTAAGTGTTGTTTTCTCTCCTTAGTGTAAAGGGCAGCTACCTGGCGAGGTCTCAGACTCTCCTGGTTCATCACAATTTGCATGAAGAAAAAAGAAATGCTGTGAACCCAAAGAGATTCACACCAAGACACATCATAATTAAAATGCCAAAGGTTAAATTCAAAGAGATAATTTTAAAAGCAGTAAGAGAAAAGCAGATAGTTACCTAGTTACCTATAAGGGAGCACCCATATGACTGGCAGCTGATTTCTCAAAAGAAGCCATGCAGGACAGAAGGGCTTGGCACAAAATATTCAACATGATGAAAACCCAGGATCTATGACCAAGAATACGTTATCCAAGGAAAGGAAATATGGTGAAGTGAGAGACGTTCCCAGATTTCCATCCTGGAAAAAAAAATTAGCTGAACATCTAAAAATCAACAAAAAACACCCAAACTACACACCACCACATCTGAGCATGGGATCTGCACATAAGAACTACCACGGGTCAGAACTCTGGGTGTCTGCCAGTGGACTGGGAGAAATAAAGAAGCTGCCTCTCACAGCCCTCCGGACCTCCCAGCAGGAGGGGGCGGGGAGAAGGTGCGCCAACTTCCCTGAACATACCTGCCTGGGAGTCCTGTGGTTCCACGCAGGCATGGCAGGACCCAGCCATCAGGAGAGAAAGCAGAGAAGCAGAACAGGACAGCAGAGAAACAACAGTTGATTTATACCAGCCCCAGTTGCAAAACCAAGGGTGAGCTGCAGCACCCAGCTCCCAACACAGAGAGCCCCTCAACCCCGTACCCTCCAAAACTGACTGATCACTGCAGAGCCACAGGGGAATCTGAGCAAATGCTGCCAAGACTGTCACTGACCCTGACAGGGACTGAAACTAAGGGTAGCAAGCATGATTAAACATCTCCAAGAAAATTTAAAAGGCATTATTAAGGCTCTATATAAAGCAAGGATCCAAGAGGCTTAGACACCACCTACTGGAACCCAAAAGAAAAGCGACTTTTTTTGCAGCAGCCTAAGAGAGAGAACTTTATATAATAAATCTTTCTGGAAGAAAAGCAGAATACATTTTCATTAATGCCCAGGCAAAGAAATAGTACATTAAACACCATGAACAACCAAGATGACAAGGCATCTCAGAAAGAAAGAGAAAAATCTTCAGAAAATAGGCTTACAGAAGTAGAAATATGCAATTTAAATGACAGAGAATTCAGGATGGTATTTCTAAAAAAACTCAATGAGTTCTGAAACGAGTCATATCAACAATTTCAGGAATTGAAAAACCAACTAGATGAGCAGAGCAAGGAGATTGAAACCCTCAAAAAGAACCAAATACAACTTCAGAGATAAAAAAAAAAATTAAAAAAATAAAAAAAAAATACAACCATGGCAAGAGTTAAAAAATGAAATAGCAAGCTTGGGAAATAGAATCAACTAAAAGGAGGAAAGTATCAGTGATATTGAAGACAAAAATCTAGAAGTAAATCAGAAGGAAGAAGAAAGAAATCAAAAAATGAAAAATAATGAAAGAGAAATAAAAGAACTAGCTGATACCATCAGAAGAGGAAACATAAGAATAATAGGCATTATTAAAGGGGAAGAAAAGAAGCAGTGACTAAAAAGCACTTTCAGAAAAACAGTTGATAAGAATTTCCCAAATCTAAGGAATGAACTGGAGCTTGGAATTCAAAAAGTCAACAGAACACCAAATTATCTCAACCCACAAAGGCCTTCACCAAGACACGTTGTATTAAAGTTACCAAAAATCAATAACAAAGATAGAATTCTCAAGCCAGCCAGAGAGAAGACAATGGTAATGCATAAAGGTAAACTCATTAGATTATCATCGGACTTC
>NW_006433728.1:0-893 GCF_000325575.1 Pteropus alecto | reverse complement strand
TTTCACTGTGAACCTAAAACTGCTCTAAAAATAATAAAGTCTACCTAAAAGATGCATTGTAAAGGAAGAAGGAAGAGAGCCAGAAATCAATATTTACTAAGTATCTATATAGATAGATCAGGTTGGGTGCTATTATTCCATTTTACAGATAAGGAATCAGAAGCTCACAGTGGCTCACAGAAATGATACAAGACTTTTAGTCTTGTTCAAGAGTACAAAAAGGTTTATTATCAATATATAAACAACATACTTCATATTGAGTTATTAAGCCACGATATTGTCAATTCATATAGATGAAGCTATTTTTGTAAGTATCAGTGCTTGAATTCAAAATAGGTTTGTCTGATTCCAAAACACTTATTTAATTCATTAAAAGAACATTTGGATAAAGGCATGATTCACTGCTGAATGTACACACACCTCACTTTAAATAAACCCTGCAGGTAAAATATACAGATTTGAGTCCCTAAACCCCACCATGCCTGAAATCTGATCTGTCCCTGTATTTCCCAATACTTGAGTCAAAAGCTCTCAGTTTTGATTAAACATTTCGAGTTTGTTTTTGTCAGTTGCTTAAAAAGAAGCCAATTTCATTCTACTCTCCAAAAGGTGAACATGAGAAAACTCAAATGATCACATCTCGGGTCACTGAGATGGACAACATGAATAAAACAATATTTTTATATTCTAAAACAACCCAAATGATACACAGTTTTAAAAATTCCAACACTCTGTTCTAATGTGACACATAACTATTCAAAATGGAAAAAGGCAATATATATTGCAATAACTGTGTACGGTGCCAGGTGGGTTCTAGACTTATTGGGGGCATCGCTTTGTAAATTATCAATGTCAAACCACTGTGCTGCACACCTGAAACTAATATAATATTG
>NW_006433727.1:24449-28469 GCF_000325575.1 Pteropus alecto | reverse complement strand
TAGACTTTCTGATTCTTCATGATTCAGTCTAGGAATGTCATCACAGTCTAGGAAGGTTATAGATTTCTAAGAACTTATCTATTTCTTCTAGGTGATTGAATTTGGTGGCATAGAGTCTTTCACTGTATTCTTATATGATCCTTTGTATTTCTGTGGTATCTGTCATAAATTCTTACAAAAATGCACATACAAGGAACGTACCTTAACAGAATAAAGGCTATGTATGACAACCCCTCAGCTATTATCATGCTTAATTGTGAAAACCTAAAAGATTTTCCTGTAAGATCAGGAACAAAAAAAGAATGCCCACTTCACCACTGTTATTCAAGGTCGTATTGGAAGTCCTAGTCAGAGTAATCAGACAAAAAAGAGAAATAAAAGGCGTACACATCATAAACGAAGTCAAGTTGTCACTTTTTGCAGAAAACATTATTTTTTTAATGTAGAAAACCCAAAAGACTCCACCACAAATATTAGAAACAATAAGCAAATACAATAAAGTTGCAGGATACAAAATCAAGTATAAAAATCCATTGCTTTGCTATACAATAATGATGAAATTTCAGGAAAAAAAAGATAAAAAAGATCAATTCCTTTTGCAACTGCAACATAAAGGATACAACACTTAGGAATAAACTTAACAAAAGATGTTAAGGATCTATATACTGAAACTACAAGACATTATTAAAACAAATTTAAAATGTGGTACATATATACAATGGAATATTACACATCCATAAGAAAAGATGAAATATTGCCATTTTCAACAACATGGATGGATCTTGACAGTATCATGCTAAGTGAAATAAGTCAGAAAGAAAAAATTGAGAACTATATGATTTCACTCATATGTGGGATGTAAAAGTAAAAGCAACAGATGAAAAAGACAAACTAATAGCAACAGATGAAAAAGACTGGTGTCATAGACACAGACATCAGTTTAGTGGTTACCAGAAAGGAAGGAGGGAGGGATGAGGCAGTTAAGGGTAAAGGGGGTCAATTTTATGGTGATAAAAGATTTGACTAGGGTGGTGAACACAAAATGGAATATACAGATGATGTATTATTGAATTGTACATTTGAAACCTATATAATTTTATTACCAATGTCATCCTAATCAATTTAATTAAAAATGTAAAATAAAAAATAGAACTACCATATGTCCAGCAATCCCATCTCTGGGTATATATATGAAAAGAATGAAATCAGTATCTCAGAGAGGTATCTGATCTTCCATGTTCATTGCAGTATTATTCACAAGAGCAAAGATATGGAAACAACTAAAGTATCTGTTGACAGAAGAATAGAAAAAGCGAATGAAGCGAATGTTATCTCTCTCTCTCTCTCTCTCTCTCTCTCTCTCTCACATCTATCTACCTACTGTCTATCTATAATTTCTCTCTCTTTTTCTCTCTCTCTCATCTATGTATGTATGTATGTATGTATCTATCTATCTATCTATCTATCATCTATTTATCTCCCTACTGTCTATCATTTCTCTCTCTCTCTCATCTATGTATGTATGTATGTATCTATCTATCTATCTATCTATCTATCTATCTATCTATCTATCTATCTATCTATCCATCCATGATTTATCATTTATTTATCATCTATTTCTACCATCTATCTACATACATACACAATGAAATAATATTTAGCCATAAAAAAAGGAAAACACTGTTGTTTGTGACAATGTAGATAAACCTGGAGGATATTATGTTTACAGAAATAAATCAGGCACAGAAAGACAAACACAGTATTATCTCATATGTGGAATCTAAGAAAACCTAACTCATAGAACCAGAGAGTAGAACTATGATTGTAAGGTGCTGGAGTGGAGGTAATGGAAAGATGTTGGTTAGAGTATTAACTTTCAGTTATAAGATGAATAAGTTCTGGCGATCTAAGGTACAGCATGGAGACTACAGTCAATAACATTGTAATGTATACTTGAAATCTGTTAAGAGAGTAGATCTTAGTTGTTCTCACCACACACACACATGCTCACACACACAGTCACTATATAAAGTGATGGATGTATCAATTAACTTGATTGTGGTCATCTTTTCACAGTGTATATATGTATTAAATCATCATGCTGTACAATAAAAACCCTTCATGTTTTACCATATATGAACATATATATAATTTTTGTTTATCAATCATACTTCAATAAAGCTTGATAAAAGAAAAACACTGAAGTAATTTTATCATTCTATTACAGAATAGAGTCCAAAAAACGCAAAGAACAGTCCCAAACACCAGATATTTTACTAATATTGTATAGGATTGATAAAAATAACCTTGAATGACATAGAAAATTTCAAGTTTTTTTTAAATTTCATTATTCTTTAATCGTGGTCAGATTCTCTGCACACTAATGCCATCTTTGTAGTCATTGATGCTGTATAATTATGTGTATTTAACTAAACTACATATAACAAAATTTGAAGTACACTAAAGCCAAGGATAGGAATTATATAAGAAATGATTTTCAAGGACAACCCTCATATGTGAGCACTTATTTCTACGAAGGAAGAAAGGAAAACCAAAGAGTGATAAAACTCGTGAAGATAACTATCATATAATATTATTTTCTGATTATGAACAGTCAACTGAATCTAGAATCTAGATTACACAGTCTTGCCTTGTACAGAGTATTTAGATACTTTAAATAAAGAAACTAGCATTGCATAAAATAAGATATATTTAGCTACTACTTAATTTCGTTAAATTAGAATTTTTTTCCTTAAAGAGGAAAGAGTAATTCTAATTCTGTATTTTTTTCTTAAAGAACTGTGCTATATTTTCCAATGATCATGGATTTGTTATCTCGAATCTTCTTGTTCTTCTGATACTCTTCAGTCGAGTTTCTCTAAAGTAAGTGTGTATAGAAAAAGATAAATAACACAGCAACAAATAAGAGAACAATTCTAAGAAGAAAAAATTTGTCATACTGAGAAATACTACTGAAGGCACTTGGGTGTATGACCTCACAAGTCAATTGCTAGAATACAAAATATAGAAATAACGCTGTGTGCCATTTACTTATTTGCCGTAAAAATTAATAGTATTTTAATATAGCAATGTAATTAGAGAAAAGAATTTAGAACTGAAGGTTGATTCAAATTAGCCAAAAAAAAAAAAAGAGGAAAAAGAAAAAACACTTGTAAATCTCTAAGATATGAAATTCTAACCGAAATAAGATCTAAGGAAATGAAAATAAGAAGTTATCCTTAGAGACAAGTATTAATTGGTAAAGTGGAAATGGTATCACAGGACAAGTAATAACAAGTGTTGGAGAGGTTGTGGTAAAAAGGAACCTTCATACACCGCTGGTGGGAATGTAAATTGGTACAGTCACTATGGAAACGGTATGGCAGTTTCTCAAAAAACTAAGAATAGAATTACCATATGGGCCGGCCACCTCTTTTCTGGGTATCTACCTCCAAAATTTGAAAACATTTATCTATAAAGATACATGCAACTTGATGTTCATTGCAGCATTATTCATGGTGGCCAAGACGTGGGAATAACTGAAGTGTCCTTTGATAGATGATTGGATAAAAATATGATACATATATACAATGGAATATTACTCAGCCAAAAGAAAAGATGAAACAATGTCATCTACAACAATGTAGATGGATCTTGAGATTATCATGCTAAACAAAATAAGTGAGAAAATGTTGAGACTCATATGATTTCACTCATGTGGGATATAAATTGGAAAACAACAAACGAACGAGAGAAACAAAGAAACAAAAAAACTCATGGACACGGACAGCAGTTTAGTGGTTACCAGAGGGAAAGGGAGGGGAGGTAGATAAGGATAAAGGGGGTCAAATATTTTGTGACAAAAGGAAATTTAACTTTGGGTGGTGAACAGAAAATGCAATATACATATGATGTGTTATTGAATTGTAAACTTGAAACCTATGTAATTGTGTCAACCAATTTCATCTCAATAAATTTACTTTTTTAAAAACGAAAGCACTTTTGATTTCAATGAGGAAA
>NW_006433727.1:17760-19929 GCF_000325575.1 Pteropus alecto | reverse complement strand
ATATACAGATGTCAAATTATAATGTACACCTGAAAATTATATAATTGTATTAACCAAAGTTACCCCAATAAACTTAATTAAAAATATAAATAAAATAAAATATCAATAAAAGTTTTCTTACAGTAATCATATATGGTAGTTTAAATTATTATCTTAATTTTGAAAGTGAGAAAACTGCCTGGGTGCATTTACATTGTTCTACTTGCATTTTTCCTCAAATCATAGTGTGAACTGCCAAAATAATGAATCTGAATTACCTTCAGTAGGTGAAGTAAGAGAATTGCAATCCCATGTCCTTCCAACCTTTCCATGGCTGACATCTGTTTTATCTCTACCACTGTTCCAAAGGTGATCGTGGACATCCAAACTCACAGCAGAGTCATCTCCTATGGAGGCTGCCTGACTCAGATGTCTTTTTTGATCCTTTTTGGATGTATGGATAGTATGCTTCGGACTGCGAAGGACTATGACCGGTTTGTGTCCATCTGTAACCCTCTGCACTAATCAGTCATCATGAACCCATGCCACTGCTGCTTCTTCGTTTTAGTCAGTCTTTTGGACTCCCAGCTTCACAATTTGATAATGTTACAATTGACCTACTTCACAGATGTAAAAATTTCTAATTTCTTCTGTGACCCTTCTCAATTCCTTTGTCTTGTCTGCTTTGACACCTGCACCAATAACATAGTCATATATTTTGATGGCTTTATTTCTGGTTTTCTCCCTATCTCAGGAATCTTTGTCTCTTACTATAAAATTGTTTCTGAGAGATCCGTCAACAGGTGGGAAGTACAGAGAGCCTTCTCCACCTGTGGCTCTCACCTGTCTGTTGTTTGCTTATTCTATGGAACAGGCATTGGAGTTTACCTTGGATCGGCAATGTTGCTTTCCCCCAGGATGTGGTAGAAAGATGTGGTGGTCTCAGTCATGTACACTGTAGTCACCCCCTTGCTGAACTCCTTCATTTATAGTCTGAGGGACAGGGACATTAAGAGTGCCCTAGGGAGTCTCCACAGCAAAACAGTGTGTTTTTCATATCCGTGTAAATCTTTTGGAGTGTGGTTGGAAAACCCAGCAGAACCAAACATGTAAACTGAATACTGTATCCTTGGTCACATTCTGTTTTAGGCTCATGGTTTTCATTCCTCCTCATGCTTCTCATATGAATGTAACTTCTTTTTATTTACCTTTCACTGAATTGGGAGAGCATCCTGGGATCCTTGTACATCATAATGAATGCATGAGTGATTCTCCTCAACCACTCTGGTTTGCAGGTGAAATGCACGGCTCTCTTGTTATTTACTAAAACTCTACATTTTTTCCCACAGTTTCTGCATATGTTCCATGTAAATTTTGCTTCCGTCAAATCTATTTATTCAGGTAATTTTTGATGATGCAGGTAATTTCTGTGGATTTTATGGGAATCCCTTGGAGAGTTTTATAAATACTGATGACTGGGTCTATTGGAAGAGGTGATGATGAAGGTGTGACTTCCAGTTAACCCAAGAGCTGGACCTGGGGAATCAGAGTCTGCTTGCCACTCCCCTGTCCTTGGAATATTCATTTCACTTGCCCACCCTCAGGTAGAACCTGGCCCAAATGTAGAGCCTTGAACTTGTAATGCATTGTTTAGACCATCTGGTGTTACACATGATTGAATTCAGTTAAGACATGTATTATACATAAATTTTTAAGATTTGGTGGGCAGATGTGTAGATCTTCTTGTGTTGTGGCCACCCAAGACAAGCCTTGTATGTAAATTTTTTAGCTTATGAAAACTGCCACCTAGCAATCTGGAGTGATCTGCTTCTCTTTTTGGTCTCTCTTTGGGCCTCCGTGCATGGGGACTAGTTTTAAATTTCACCCTGGAAGCTTGAGAGATTGCAAACCAACATCGTCTCCCTTGTTAAATAATTGTTAAATATTGACCATATTTGCAAGGGTTTATTTCTAGGCTTTGATTCTGTGTCATGGTCTCTGTGTCTATACTGAATCCAGTCCTATGTCCTATTGTGGCTGATACTGGTAGTCCCTGCTCCTCTTCCTTGTGTTTAGCTGTGTGTTTATGTTTAAGCTTTGCCGTCCTCTGGTTTGGGTGAAGCAGAAATAGGTCTTTCCTGTGCCCCACTAAAAAGCTGGGGAAGTTGCTCGCAAACTCCTTTCCCTTTC
>NW_006433727.1:5587-17109 GCF_000325575.1 Pteropus alecto | reverse complement strand
GAGAAATAGAACCAATAGGTTGTCTGTGTGTGTTTGTATATATTGAGATTTATTACAATGAATCTGCTCACATGATTATGGAGGCCAGTAAGACCAAAATCCACAGGGTGGGCCAGCAGGCTGGAGACCCAGAAGAGCTGATGATGCAGTTCCAGTTCAAAGGCAAAATATGCACCCAGTCACCTCCACCTCCTGTATCTGGACCCATCCTATTGAGTGTGCCCTGGGCCTACTGACTTGCTTCCAACCAACACATGGCAAAACTAATGAGATGTCACTTTTGAAATTAGAGTACGAAAAGCCTCTTGCTTTCATGTTCTTGGTTTTTGTTTCTCTGTCACTTATCTGTTTGTCCTAATGGGAGCCAACAGCCATGTGTGAGCTTCCCTGTGACAAAGAACTGAGGAAGGCCTCTGATCAACAGCCCACAGGAACTCCATCTTTCCAAAATGAGTAGACTTGGAAACAGGTCTCTACCCAGTCCAATTTTGAGATGACTGCAGCCCTAGCTGACACCTTGAGTATACTTGTTACATGTTCTAGTTTATTTAAGAGAAGTAGGAAGATATACATAAGTGCACAAAAGTTCATAGTTTTCTAGTATATCCAGCATATGTCAATGAGAGGGAAATTTCAGAACTTGGGCTGTCATTTAAATAAGTAAAATGAACACATAAACTATAAAATATCCTTTAAAAAAGAGAAACAGAAAGGTCCATTAGAGACAAAAATATTTTATTAACTGAGAAAATGGAGTTTCAGATTCTAGTTTGAGAAGACCAAATTATCCCTAATTTATATGATAATAAGTGGATTTGCAGATGTCAAACTCAAAAAGTCATCAATTTCATAAATTGAAGAGAAAAGCGATCTGCATTTTACGTTAAGTTCCTTGAAACTGGACGTCAAAAGTGAAGTGTACAGCTGAGCTTTCCCCTGAGAGAAAGACCCAGACCCTTCTAAGCACATTCACTTTTCTCCGTTGCCTCTTCTGTTAATGTTAGGAAGTCCTCTGAGATTGAGAGAACATGAGCCAATTTGAGTAAGAGCTCTGTGCATTGATCTCTGAAGGCCACTCAGGAGTAAATAATTATCCAGTGCCTCCAGCCCTTCATGCTGCCAGTTCCAGTTAAGCTTCATACATGTCTTTTCCTCCTGCAGGTGTTGCCTGCATCAGGAAATTCATGCCTGAGTGTATCCCTCCAGTCCTGAGGAGAGGGCCTCCACAGCCCTCATCATTCACCAGGCAGGAGAAGGCAGTGGACATAAACTCTTAGGTCATGGCCCAGCAGAGACACAACACAGACCAGTAAGTGCCAAGGGAGATGGTGATTGGAGGAGGTATTATGGAGAAACTTGTTTTCTTACTATCAAGACAGCAGGAAAAATGAGATGGTCAGACAGGGGAGCATCAGTGTGCAAATTTTCAGCTCAGAGACCTATAAAGTTTATGTTCCCTTTTTTTATGTTCCCTTTTTTTCAAGAATTTTCAGAATTCTTGTTTAGATTTCTGCTCTTCGCCACTTCCATTCCTAGCTTCCAAAGTCATCGACCATACCTGAGCAGGAGATGGATCCCAAAATGATCACAAACGGCTCAGAGGTATGTGGTATGTAGCCTTAATTTTAAATTTGCATGATACCCCCAAGTTGGGGTGCACATATTATTGTTATTTTACAATTGAGAAAAGAGGCACAGTATTCTTATTTAATTTAAACCAAGTCCTTGGGGAAAAAAGAGTGAAGTCAGGTGTGCATCTGAGCAGTGAGATCTATTTGCAGGGTGCAGGGTATAGGACAATGTCTTTCCATACAATTTAGGTTCATGCGACTATCGAGCCCTTGATAGTGGGCTACTTCAAATTGAGATGTGCTGTCAGCATAAAGATTAGATTTTTGAAGATGTGCAAGAAAGAAATGCCAAAAAAATCTCAAGTTTGTGTGAAATTATAACATTCTTGGTATAATGAGTTAAGTAAAATGTTAAAATTGAAAAGAATCGACAAACCACAAACCTACTCAACCTTCCCTTTCCATGTCACTGTAGTCAGAATGCCTGCAGGAAAGTGACGCAGTCTTGTTTCTTTCTTTCTTCCTTTATTTTCCACAGCAGCTTTTATATATATAGACAAAAATAGAAAATAAACCAAATGTCCTTCAACAGGTGAAAAGTTAAACACAATTTGGTACATCCATGCCATGGAATACTACTCAGCAATAAGGAACAAACCATTGATACACCCAATAACTTGGCTGGGTCTTAAGAACATTATTCTGAGTGAAAAAAGCAAGTTTCTACATATTACTTACTGTTGAATAAAATGTTAAAAATTGAAATGAAACAAAAAACCAACAAACCTATTTAACCTTCCCTTTCCAGGTCATGCAGGCAGAATGCCTGCAGGGAAGTGACTTAGTCTCATTTTTACTTTCTTCCTTTTTTTTCCTTAGCAACTTTTATTTGTATAGCCCAAAATGGAAAATAAACCAAGTGTCCTTCAACAAGTGAAGAGCTAAAGACAATTTGGTACATTTATACCATACAATTATTCCTTCTTATTGCTGGAATACTATTCAGCAATAAGAAGGAACAAACCATTGATACACCCAATAACTTGGCTGGATCTTAAGAACATTATTCTGAGTGAAAAAAGCTAACTTCTACATATTACTTGCTGTATATGATTGCATTTACATAACATTCTCAAAATGATTAAATTAAAGAGATAAAAATGCATAAGTAGTTGCCAGGGAGTAGGTGTGTGGAGGGAGGCAGTAACAATAAAGGGGCAGCATGAGGAACTTCCATGTTGTGATTGAATAGTTCTGTCTCTTGACTGTGGTGATAGTGATTACACAAATCTATGCAAGTAATTAAATGCAATATAATCTCAAAGACCTACCTCAAACAAATGAACAAACAACTGAAAAAACAAGTGCATGTAAACTGGTGCAAGATCTGTAGCTAGTTAGTTGTATCATGCCAGTTACTTTTCTGGTTTTGACAATGCTGGGTCTGATTGAAGCCCCAGAACCTACACTATGCCTGGTGCAGAGCAGGCACTCAAAACAAAGCAGAACAAACAAAAATGCACACATAGACTCTGTTAAAGATTGATTACTGTTCATTAGTTTACAGGGACACAGCATTGTCCACATGGCTGCCATACACTGGGGGCTTTCATGCCTGAGCTTTCATCTTTTCTAGGGATGTTCGTGTGACTAAAGAAATAAAGGAGATTCTGTCATTTCCCTCCAAGTGCTCTTCTCAGAGTGACTACTTGAACCTGATGAGGGGGTTATGGAAAGCTCTGATTTGTAGCCAAGCTGGACCAAATTTGTAGATAAGCTGGGGCCCTTATAGTTGGTATCTGAAGTCAGGAAGAAAGTGGATTCAAGGGACTGAACTCTCATCCTGTGGAATTTGACATTCCAGGCACGTAGTGTCAGAATTGAATTAAATCGTTGGACAGTCAGCTGGTATCATGGAGAATTGCTTGATGTGGGGAATCCTAACACCCACATTTGGTGACTGGAAATATCAGAAGTGAAGTGTTCTATATAAAGTAAAAGAGACACAAAGGAGGTAAAAAACTGGGCAGGTTTTTCCATACAGTGCCAAAGACTATTTATTTTTTTATTCTATTTATTTTTCAATTTAAAAAAATTATTTATTTAACTTAGATTCAAGTATACAGTATATTGGTTAGACATGTATATAGTTTATAAAATAACCTCCCTTATTGCTCCTTCTCTCCTCTGGTTTTCCACCTAGCCAAAATATTAATGCTGACTGCATTCCCTATGCTGTGCTCCCCATCCCCATGACCATCTATTAACTACTAATTTGCATTTCTTTAACCCTTCACCCCATTTTGCCAGTCTTTTAATCTGCAACCTTTTGGCCATCACCAGATTGTCCTCTATATTTGTGAATCTATTTTTGATTAGTTTTTTCTTTTTGTTCCTTAGATTCTGCATATAAGTGAAATCATATGGTATTTATCTTGCTCTGTCTGACTTATTTCACTCAGCATAATAACCTCTAGGTCCAACCATGTCATTGCAAATGGTAAGATTTCATTTTTTTAATTGCTGAGTTATATTTCATTGTACTTATTAACCATAACTTCTTTATCCGATCATCTGTGGATGGGCATTTAGGTTGCTTCCATATGTTGGCTATCGTAAATTGTGCTGTAGGGCTAAAGACAATTTAATTATAATTTAATCAAAGTGTCCGTGGCCATTCATGGATTTTTGAGGGCAATTGGTGCTATTGCAAAAGAGAATTTGGACAAAGAAATAGTCTCCAATAATAAAGGTGAGGCATATATGTTATTTATTTTTATGTTTGAGATCCTCACTAAGATTATAAAGGGTACCTTGTTAAAATTTAGTGGGATCCCCAGTTATTACTGTAATTTGAGTCATGATATTGGTTGAGGACATGAAATTTTGCCATTTGGTGCATTTCAGCTGATGTTAAAGTTAAGTCAGAACCTATGTTGAAGAGTTGCAAAAGCCAATTGGTGGCTATTTTTTTTTCTATAAATTCTTTCAGTACATTCTTGAGTTCTAATTGAGTCAAATTATACACCTGTGTTTCAGTTTTTTGCTTCCTTTCACAACAGATCTCTCTCTCTCTCTCTCTCTCTCTCTCTCTCTCTCTCTCTCTCTCTCTCCCCCCCCCCTTTCTCTCCTATTCCCTTTAATGACTACTCTTTTGTGAGAACCACCCTGATGGATCGGTACTGCACATAGGGTAAAGTCTTTCCTGAGTACCAATGTATGTTTGAAACACACACCAATCAGGGTAAAAACCTTTTGCGTGCTCCTCTTCCTTCTAAGACACAGAGAGGTCTGGGCAAAACACAAGACCCAGGGCCACATTAAGGCAAGATTCAACTCCATAGTTTTGTCTCTATTAAGTAATATAGAAACTTCTAAGCGAGGTCAGTAAGATCTCTAAGAAAGGATTGGAAAGACTCAATAAATGCAGCACAATGCAGCACTGTCCAAAGCGCAAGCTTGCCATCATGCAGCAGAGCCAGAGCAAGAAAAGACACTTTTGATGCTAGTGGTCCTTGTCTCCTTACCCCACTCACCACAACAGGTGGAGTGAATGCTCTGCAGGAGTAGGATGAGCTGTCACCCCAAATTTGGCTTGGATATTGAGGCTGAAAATTCTACACATTCAAGAGGTTGTAAAAAGTTTTATTCCTCATATGGATATCTCCCTGTCTGGAGGAAGCCTAGCAAAGCCCATGGAAGCTTGTCTGCAATGACATGAGAGGTCAAAAAAAGTGACTGTATTTTTCTTTTTAATTGTGGTTAGGGTGTGGATTCAGAGTGAGAGTTCCTACATAAGTTTGAACCTCTTGCTGAAAAGAGGAAGCCTTTTTTCAAAATCGAGATATAATTGGCACATAACGTTATATTAGTTTCAGGCGTACAACATAATGATTTAACATTTGTATATATTGCAAAATATACATCGCAACAAGTCTAGTTCAGATCAGTCACCACACCAGAACTGATGCCTCTGCTGCTTCTTAGTTTGATGTCATTTTTCATCAAACTTTTGGACTCCCAGCTGTACAATTCGATAGTGTTAAAACTTACCTGCTACAAGGATGTAATAATTTCTAGTTTCTTCTGTGACCGTTCTTAACTCTTTCGTCTTGCTTGCTTTGAAACCTTCACCAATAACATAGTCATGTATTTTTGTTTTTTCCCTATCTCAGGAATCTTTTTTTCTTACTATAAAATTGCTTCCTCCATTCTGAAATTTCCGTCAATAGGTGGGAAATACTGAGCCTTCTCCACTTGTGGCTCTCATTTGTCGGTTGTTTGCTTATTCTATGTAAGAGACATCAGAGTTTACCTTGGATCAGCATTGTTGCCTTCCCCCAGGAATGATGTGATGGCCTCAGTCATGTACACTGTAGTCACCCCCATGCTGAACCCCTTCATTTATAGTCTGAGGAACAGGGACATTAAGAGTGCCCTAGTGAGGTTCCACAGCAAAACAGTCTGGTCTTAATATCCGTGTAACTCTTTTTGGAGTGTAGTTGAAAGACCCAGCAAATCCAAACATATAACCTGAATTCTGTATTTTTGGTCACACTCTTTTTTAGTCTCATGGTTTTCATTTCTCTCCATGCTTCACATAGGAATGTCACTTCTTTTGATTTACCTTTCACTGAACTGGGAGAGCATCCTGGGATCCTTTGTACATCATAATGAATGCATGAGAGGTTCTCCTCAACCACTCTGATATGCAGGTGAAGTGCACAACTCTCTTGTTATTTACTGAAACTCTACATCCTTTTCCACAGTTTCTGAATACGTCCCATATAAATTTTGCATCCGTCAAATCTATTTATTCAGGTAATTTTTGAGGATGCAGGTAATGTCTGTGGATTTTATTAAAATCCCTTAGGCAGTTTTATAAATATTGATGGCTGGGTCTATTGGAGGAGGTTAATAAGAAGGTGTGACTTCCAGTTAACCCAAGAGCTGGACCTGGAGAATCAGAGTCTGTTTGCCCCATTCCTCTCCTTGGAATGTTCATTCTACTTGCCTACCCTGAGCTAGAAACTGGCTCAAAGATATAGTCTTGAACTTGTAATGTGTTGAGACTCTCTGGATGTCATACATGACTGAACCCAGATAAGGTCTATTTATACATTAACTTTTAATTTGCCGGGCAGGTGTGTAGATCGTCTTGTGCTGCGGTCACCCAAGACAAGCTTTGTATGTAAATTCTTTATCTTATGAAAACTGCCACCTACCAATCTGGAATGATCTGTTTCTCTCTTTGGCCCTCTGTGCATGGGGACTAGTTTCAAATTTCACCCTGGAAGCTCCAGAGATTTCAAACCAACATGGTCTTCCTTGTTAAATATTGACCCTATATGCAGGGGTTTATTTCCAGGCTTTTGACTCTGTACCATTGGTCTATGTGTCTATATTGAATCCAGTCCTATGTCCTATTGTAGCTGATACTGGTGGTCCCTGCTCCTCTTCCTTGTGTTTAGCTGTGTGTTTATGTCTAAGCTTTGCCGTCCTCTGGGTTGGGTGAAGCAGAAACAGATCTTTCCTGTGCCCTACTAAAAGGCTGGGGAAGCTGCTTGCAAACTCTATTCTCTCTTTTACCACGAAGTAACAACTTTCTCTAGCTGGGGAGTTACCTCCTGTTTCTACGTAGTGCTGTTCTGGGTGGTGGGACAATGTGCGAAGCTGTTCTTCCTTTCCTTTTTGGGGCGACGCTCAGGTTTTTTTTTTACCACTGCATTGCTGAAGCTTCCTAAGTGGACTGCTGAGCTCTCCCAGGGCTATTATTGTTCACGAGTGGCCATCAACTCATCGATCTTTGAGGGGAAACGAATGCTGGCATCTGCTACTTTACCATCTTGGTTTTGTCACACTTCCTTCATATCAGTTAATGACAAACCAGTTGCTAAATTGCTCATCCAGAGTCCTCTGAGCCAGGACGACTGCATGGCTAGGATGTAGCAGGTTGCAAAGTACTGTCATTCCCATACAAACTCACTTTATCAACTGAAAGACAGAAAAAGGCCTGAAGCACAATATTTAAACTTTGGGATTGGTGAACACAAAGTAAGCTAAAGAAAATACATCCTAGAATAGGATTAGCTCTTCTTAATGAGCAGAAGTTAGAAGTCATTGGGGACATTTGTTGAATTTGGGGACAGAATAGTTGCAGATGGGTGTGATATATCAATGGAGGGACTCTGGTGATGGAAGAGAAACCATGCTTGCTTTTTCTGACTGCATAGCCTGAAGGAGCATGCTGGGGTCTGCAGAAACACCAAATAAGAGGCAATTTCTACTCATATGCCGGTTTATCTGCAGGGAAGTTTTGCTGTGAGCATCGTGGTATGGTGGGTTATAGACTATCCTGGGCAGCAGAGAGGCATCTTTCCAGTCCTATGGTGTTTAGAGACCAATGTGCTGATAGTGAGGGAGGCCTGTGTGGTGAGCAAGTTCCAATATGCACTCAGTCACCTCGGCCTCCTGTATCTGGACCCACCCTCTTGAGTGTGTCCTGGGCCTACTGAATTGCTTCCAAGCAACACATGGCTAAACTAATGAGATGTCACTTCTGAGATTAGAGTGCAAAAAGTCTCTGGCTTTCATATTCTTGGCTTTTGTTTCTCTGTTTGTCCTAAGGGAAGTCAAAGCCATGTTCAGCATCCCAATGACAGAGAACTGAGGGAGGCCTCTGGTCAAGAGCCCACAGTTAACTCCATCTTTCAAAAATGAGTGGACTTGGAAACAGGTCTCTTCCAGTCCAAATTTGAGAGGACTGCAGCCGTAGCTGACAACTTGAGTGTACTTGTTATTACTCTGGTTTATTTAAGAGAAGTAGGAAGTTATAAATAAGTGTATAAAAGTCCATAGTTTTCTAGTATACCCAACATATATCAATGAAAAAAAAAATAAGAACTTAGGCTGCCATTTAAATAAGCAAACAAACAAACTACAGAATAGCTTTAAAAAAGGGAAACACAAAGTTCCTTTTAGAGACAGAAATCTTAACTGAGAAAATGGACAGTTTCATTCTTGTTAAAGAAGACCTAATTCTCCCTAATTTTCATGATAATAGATTGCAGATGTCAAAGTCGAAAAGTCATAAATTGAAGAGAAAAAGGATCTGCATTTTATGTTAAGATCCTTGAAACTAGACGTCAGAAGTGAAGTGTATAGCTGAGCATTCTCCTGAGAAAAAAGCTCAGACCCTTCTAAGCACATTCGTTTTTCTCCTGTTCCTCTTCTGTTAATGAGGTCCTGAGAGATTGGGAGAACATGGGCCAATTTTGCTAATTATGAGCTCTGTGCGTTGATCTCTCAAGGCCACATGGGAGTAAATAATTAGCCAGTTCCACCAGCCCTTCATGCTGCCAGTTCCAGTTAAGCTTCATACCTGTCTTTTTCTCCCAGACCTGTCACCTGCATCAGTAGATCCATGCCTGAGTATCTCGCTCCCAGTCCTGAGGACAGGGCCTCAGCCCCCATCATTCACCAAGCAGGAGAAGGCAATGGACCTAAACTCCTAAGTCATGGCCCAGCAGAGACACAACACAGACCAGTAAGTGCCAACAGAGATGGTCGTTGGAGGAGGTATGGAGAAACTTGTTACCTTACTATCAAGATAGCAGGACAAATGAGATGGCCAGCTAGAACATTAGTATGCAAAGTTTCAGCTCAGAGGCCTATAAAGTTTATGTTATCTTTTTTTCTGTTGGAGATTTCGGAATTCTTGTTTAGAATTTTGCTCTTTGCCACTTCTATTCTTAGCTTCCAAAGCCATTGACCATACCTGAGCAAGAAATGGATCCCCAAATGATCAAAATGCGATGAGTGTGGTTATGGCCAGCTAGAACATTAGTATGCAAAGTTTCAGCTCAGAGGCCTATAAAGTTTATGTTATCTTTTTTTCTGTTGGAGATTTCGGAATTCTTGTTTAGAATTTTGCTCTTTGCCACTTCTATTCTTAGCTTCCAAAGCCATTGACCATACCTGAGCAAGAAATGGATCCCCAAATGATCAAAATGCTATGACTGTGGTCATCATGGGGATAAGGAGAGTAACCATAATATCACAAAACTTTATTGACATTTTCCTTCTCTCAGGCTCAGAGCTATGTGCTATGTAGCTTTAATTTTAAATCTGCACGATAACCCCAAGTTGAGGTGTACACATTATTGTTATTTTACAATTGAGAAAAGGAGTACAGAATTTTAATTAATTTTTACCAGGTCCTTGAGTAAAAAGAGTGAAGTCAGGTGTGCATCTGAGCAGTGAGATCTATTCCCAGGATGCAAAGTGCAGGACAATGTCTTCCCATACAATTTAGGTTCGTGTGGGTATCGAGCCCTTGATATGTAGCTAGTCCAAATTGAGATGTGCTGTCAGCATAAAATACCAGATTTTTGAAGGTCTACAAGAAAAGAATGCAAAAATATCTCAACTTAGGTAAAATTATAATATTCTTGGTATATGGGTTAATAAAAGATTAAAATTGAAATGAACCGAAAAACCAATGAACTTACTCAATCTTCCTTTTCCAGGGCACTGCAGGTAGAATGCCTTCATGGAGGTGACTCAGTCTCGTTTCTTTCTTTCTTCCTTTTTATTTTCCTTAGTAGCTTTTATTTGTATAGGTAAATAGTGAAAATAAACCAAATGTCTTTCAGCAGGTGAAGAGTTAAACACAATTTAGTACATCCATACCATGCAATAAGAGAGGAACAGCAATAAGAAGGAACAAACCATTGATACACCCAATAACTTGGCTGGATCTTAAGAACATTATGCTGAGTGAAAAAAGCCAATTACCAAGTGTTATATTTTTTATGATTACATTCACATAACATTCTCAAAATAACAAAATTATAGAGATAAAGAACACATAAGTAGTTGCCAGGGGGTAGGTGTAGGGGAGGGAGGCCCTAATAATAAAGGGGCAGATGAGGAATTTCCACGTAGTGATGGAACAGTTCTGTCTCTTGATTGTGGGCTTTCATCCCTTCTAGAGATGTCTGTGTGACTAAAACATAAATGAGATTCTGTCATTTCTTTCTAAGCACTTTTCCCAGAGTGACTACTTGAACTTCACGAGGGGTTGTGCGAACCTCTGATTTGTAGCCAAGCTGGACCAAAGTTGGTGGTAACCTGGGGCCCTTACAGTTGGTATCTGAAGTGATGTAGAAAGTGTTCTCGTGGAACTGAGCCATTAACTTGTGGAATCTGACACTCCACATATATTGTGTCGGAATTGATTTAAATCATTAAGACACTCAACTGGTATCATGGAGAACTGCTTCATATGGGGGATTCTAGCACCCACATTTGATGACCGGAAGTGTCAGAAGTGAAGTATTCTATGTAAAGTAAATGAGATATGAGGGAGGTAAAAAACTGGGTAGGTTTTTCCATACAGGGACAAAGACTCTTATTTTTCTATTTTTTATTTTTTAAACTTAATTTTATTAGTTTCAAGTATACAATATATTGGTTAGGCGTTTATATAATTTATAAAATGATTCCCTTAATTACTCCTTCTCTTCTCTGGCTCTCTACCTAACCAAAATACTAATGCTGACTGCAGAGAATGGTGGGATTTCATTTTTTTTAATCGCTGAGTGATATTTCATTGTACATATGAACCGTTCATTCGTGAATGGGCATTTAGGTCGCTTCCATATCTTGGCTATTGTAAATTGTGCTGTAGGGCCAAAGATTTAATTTAATTATAATTTAGTCAGAGTGTCCATGACCTTTCATGGATTTTTTGAGGGCAATGGGCACAATTGCAAAAGAGAATTTAGACAAAGCAATAGTCCCCAAAGATAAGGGTGAGACATAGATGTCCTTTATTTTATATTTGAGATCCTCCCTAAGATATAGAGGGTACCTAGTTAAAATTTAGTGGGATCCATATATATTATTGTAATTTGAGACACGGTATTGGTAGAGGACATGAGATTTTGC
>NW_006433727.1:0-1939 GCF_000325575.1 Pteropus alecto | reverse complement strand
CACCCTCCGTGTGCGTCCTTAGTTTACTGTCCAAGCCTAGGAGTGTACCTCAGCTCTGCTGCTACCCACAGCTCACATCCAAGTGCCACAACCTCCGTGATGTACACCGTGGTCACCCCCATGCTGAACCCCTTCATCTACAGTCTGAGGAACAGGGACATCAAGAGAGCCTTGCAGAGGCTCCTCAACAGAACAACATAGTTTCAATACTCCCTCCTCCCCCCAATTTTTGGTCTATGGATTAGAAATTACTGCAAAACCAAACATCTGGAATAGGTAAACGTGCCTCCTTTGGCACACAAGTTTTGTAGCTCATGGTTTTCATTTCCTTTGATCAATTATATCTTAAAGTTGCTTATTTTGGCACATCTTTGATGGGATTAAGGGACTATTTTTCTGTGATCTTATGTATGTCAAAAATCACTGCACAGTTGTGTTTAAATACAACAGGAATATTATATATTTGTCGCTTGTGACCCAGGCATCCTGTAGAAATTTACAACTCTCTTTTGAATACATAGCTATATATGATTCTCAACCATTTTCACCATCTATGCCTATTTTCCATAAAACTTTGGCTTTGTTCAAATTTAGGTTGTGTGAGAGAATGTGTGTCACTGGTGCTCAATCTACGCTTCCTACCTGAAGCATCTGATGAGCTTAAAAATTTTCATGGCTGAGTCCCATCACCATAAATTACAATTTAATAGGACAGGAGACTGAAAATACCATGAATTCTTTTAACAGCACCCCAGGAGTGTCTAATATCCAGCCAAGATGAGGACTATTGAAATTTGTCAGACATTTATTTAAAGATGACTTGTATGTCTTGGGTTCTTTACTATTTATTTTTAGGTCCTGAAGATCAGAGCTCATAAAGGAGAAGATACAACAGAGTTGCCTTAGTAACAGCCAAAGGGATTTTTTTCCTCATATTCCTGGTAATATTATTTTTCAACACCCTCTCCATCCATACTCTACAGCTGTCCCTCTGTGCTAGATATTAAGCTATTGTTTTCTGCTCCAAACTTACCCATTTATACTGTAAGTTGGGGTGCTGTTGTGGGGGCTGGGAATCTTTAAACTATTCCTCTTTTTCCATCTGGGTTCTCTCTAGGTTCTTTCAGTGTGGGCCAGTAAAGGGCACACATAGCAACTTTTCCCTTACTCCTTAGACTATGGTGTCTCACTGTGTCCTGCAGTTATGACACTGTGTTACCAAGTTTTTCCTTTCATGCCTTTAATCTTTCAAAAATCATAACTATACCTATATGAAATTATCTTCATTAAATAACTAGTGTGGTTTCTCTTCTTGATTGAACCCTGACTGATAAATCATAATATGGGGAATAATTTGGAAGAATGCTAAGTGAACTCAAGATAAAAAGGGGATTGTAATGGTATGTCTTGATCAAGGGTATATAATTGAGGTTTAAAGTAGTGGTATGATATTTCCAGGGGCAGTGTGATTCTAACTGTCCCTGTAGATCTTCAAGTCAACCAAGTCATTATGAATAAATTTAACCCTATCTTCTTTTAACCTATCTTCTAACCATGTCTTCAGCAAAGGGGAAATCTTTCCTTTCACTAGTAACCAGCCCATTAGGATTCTACACTGTAACCAAGCTTCTTTCTCTTCTGTCTTTGGCCTCCTTCTTTCTTCTACATGCCCAGGTACCTATGTATATATCCATCTTTCCTTTAGAGATGCTACATGTAGTTTCTGAGGTAGCAGTCTGGGATTTCTGAAAAGCTGTCCAATAACTGGTTTAATCTACTCTGCCTTTTACCACTAAGCTAAATCGACTACCAACTTCACTAGCAATGAACCTAGTATCTGGCTCTGTTTAATATCAGGTTTTTCCTCTTGTCCAAGCATCTAAAACATCTCAATACTCATACCACCTCCTCTAATTCTTCTCTATACTCCTGCTATGCG
>NW_006433726.1:0-903 GCF_000325575.1 Pteropus alecto | reverse complement strand
GAAGATTTCCTATAGTCATTTTATCTTTTGTTTTCAGGAAGCTCTATGTCCTCATTATTTCTTTGCTCTCATGTTTCTGTGTGCTATTTTAGTTTGGTGGTATTCAATAATTTTTCCATTGTTTTATCTCTTCTTTTGTTACTCGCCTTAGTTCTAGATTTTTGTTTTGAAATTACCATTAGGTTTTTGCAAAAGTAGCGTAATTTGTACATTTCTTTTTTTTTCCTGATTGCATCTTATCGCCATTCACCTGTGCAAGTTTAGTTCTCTCCTCAATCACTTTTTTAAGATTTTTGTTGTCACCAATTATCCCTTTATGCTCACAATTTATCACTTTTATGCTGTGAGTTTATTTTTAAGTATAATAACTATTCCCTCTTTTTTAAAATTACTTTTACTTCCTTTAACCTTTATGTTAGATGTAAGCATTTAATATCCTCTTCTGAACAAGAGTATCAATTTCCTGTTTCTGTCTGTTATTTATCTTACTTGCAGTTTCCTATCTTTTTGTCTTTTTATTTCAGATTGAAGAGCACTTTTCAGCATTTCTTGTAATGCAGGTCTTGTGGTGGTAAATTCCTGCAGCTTTTGTCTGGAATTGTCTTCGTTTCTCCTTCATATCTAAAGGATACCTTTGCTGGAATATTAATTATTGGCTGTTGATTTCTCTCTTTCAATATTTTTATTATTTGATTCTACTTTCTCTTAGTTGTAGAATTTATGCTGAAATATCTAATGGTAATCTGATGAGATTTATAAATTACTCTCTTTTTTCCCCTGGCTACCTTGATAATTCTTTTTTTGTCATTAATTTTTGACAGTTTTAATATTATGGCCTTGTAGAAGGGCTAATTGGATTGAGATAATGAGGTGTTCTATTAACTTCTTGGATTTGAATATCCA
>NW_006433725.1:0-934 GCF_000325575.1 Pteropus alecto | reverse complement strand
AGAGCAGAAATAAATGAAATTGAAAACAATAAAAATAATAGAAAAATAAATGCAACAAAGAACTGTTTCTTTGAAAAAAACAAAGAGCTGGTTCTTTGAGAAGGTTAATAAAATTGACAAATCCCTGGCTAGCCTCATTAAAGGAGAAAGAGAAAGGACACAAATAAACCAAATTAGAGATGAAAGAGGGGAAATTACAATTGACATCACAGAAATACAAAGGGTCATACAAAAATCCTATGAAAAAAGTATATAACACCAAATTTAATAACCTAGAATAAATGGACCAGTATTTAGAAAAATGCAACTTTCCTAGATTGAAAACAGAAGAGCTGGAAAATCTAAATAGACTGAACAGCAGTATGGAAATTGAAACAATGATGAAATCCTACCAAAATGTAAATGACCAGGACCAGATTGCTTTATCAGTGAATTCTACCAAACATTCAAAGCCAATTTAATACCTATTTTCTCAAACTCTTCCAAAAATTTGAACAGGAGGCAACCCTTCTCAACTCATTTTATGAGGCCAATATTACCCTGATACCAAAACCTGGTAAAGACAACACAAAAATAGAAAACTACAGACCGATATCTCTCATGAACACAGTTGCAAAAATCCTAAATAAGATACTAGCGAACTGAATACAGCAACATATTAAAAAGATTATACATTACAATTAAGTGGGCTTCACCCCAGAGGCACAGGGATGGTTCAACAGACGCAAATCAATGAATGTGATACACGACACAAACAAATTAAAAAGTAAGAATCATATGATCATATCTATAGATGCATAAAAAGCCTTTGACAAGATCTAGCATCCATTTATGATCAAAGCACTTAACAAAATCAGTATAGAAGGAAAGTACATCAACATAATATAGGCCATCTATGCCAAACCCTCAGTCAACATTATACTTAATGGTGATA
>NW_006433724.1:0-556 GCF_000325575.1 Pteropus alecto | reverse complement strand
TTTTGGATATTAGGCCCTTATTGGAGGCATTGTTGCAAATATATATTTCCATTCGGATGGTTATCCTATACATGTTGACAATTTCTTTTGCTGAAGAGAAGCTTTTTACTTTGATGTAGTCCCATACATTTATTTTTGCTTTTACTTCCCTTGCCTTTGAGGTAAAATTCATAAAATCCTCTTTAAGTCCAAGGTCCTTGAGTTTCATTTCTATATTTTCTTCTATGCATTTTATTGTTTTAGATCTTACATTCAGGTCCTTAATCCATTTTGAGTTCATTTTTGTGTGTGGTGATAGACAACAGTCTAGTTTAATTCTTTTTCAGATGGCTCTCCAGTTTTCTCAGCACCATTTATTGAAGAGGCTTTCCTTTCTCCACTGTACATGTTTGGCTTTTTTTGTCGATAATTATTCACCCATATAAATATGAGTTTACTTCTGGACTCTTGATTCTGTTCCACTGGTCTGTGTGCATGTTTTACTGCCAATATCATGCCATTTAGATCACTGTTGCTTTGTGGTATAATTTGAAGTCTGGCGGAGTGATGCCTCCAG
>NW_006433723.1:0-1135 GCF_000325575.1 Pteropus alecto | reverse complement strand
CCTGCACCGTCCCCATCAGCCTGGGCCGGGCTCCGTGTGCAAACACCTGCTGGAGTCACTTCCCGACTTTAAACACTCCACCCCCTGCCTTTCCTGAGGATGAAGTTCAGGTGCAATGCGCGCCATGCTGTGCTGGCCGCCTCCCCCCGCTCCGGCTCAGGGTCCCACCACCCCGTGCTCCTGGGGCCTCCGCTCTCTGCCAGGCGCTGGCCCTCCCCTCCCCTCCCCTGCCCTCGGAAAGCCTGGCCTCCCCCTCTCCATCGCTAATTCTCTTTACCCGTGATGTCTAACTGCCCCGTCCTCTGAGGAGCTCCCCGGGGTGTCCCCGGCAGTCCCTAGTTCCACGCCTTTCGCACCTTCCCCGCCTGGAACCACGGCGACGTGGGCTCCCCGCTGCAGGGCGTGTCGGTCCCCTCAGCTGCCCCCGTGTGTGGCGCGGTGCCTCGGTGATGTCTGGGGAACAAACGCTGGAGCAGATGCAGGCCAGGAAACCTGACGGCAACCAGACGAGCCAAGGCCTGTGTGCGCGCGCAGGTTTGTGTGTCTGCGTGTGTGTCTGCGTGTGTGTCTGCGTGCCTGTGCTTGTGTGTGCAAGTGTGCACGTGTCTCTGTGTGTGTGCGCCTGTATTTGTGTGTGTGTGTGCATTTTTGTGTGTCTGTGTGTCTGTGTGTGTGTCTGTGTGTTTGTGTCTGTGTCTGTGTGTTTGTGTCTGTGTTTGTGTGAGCATGCATGTGTCTGTGTGTGTGTGTGTTTGTGGGTCTGCGTGTGTGCATGCATGTGTCTGTGTGTGGGAGCATGCACGTGTCTGTGTGCATGCATGTGTGTTTGTATGTCTGTGTGTCTGTGTGCGTGCATGCATGCACGTGTCTGTGTGTGCAAGTGTGTGTCTATGTGTGTGTGTTTGTGTGTCTGTGTGTGTGCATGCATGCACGTGTCTTGTGTGTGCAAGTGTGTGCATGTCTGTGTGTGTTTGTGTGTGCGTGTTTGTGTGTGTGTCCATTTGTGTGTGTGCTTGTGTGCGTGTCTGTGTGTGTGCACGCGCACGCTCATGCACTGCTGGTGCGAGCTGGCGGACTTCTCTCCTTCTCGGTCTGTAAACCGCTGACCGAGGCGCACGCCGTCCTGCTGGACAGA
>NW_006433722.1:4757-8629 GCF_000325575.1 Pteropus alecto | reverse complement strand
ATTACTGATCTTTTCAGAATTGAAACATCAACTTCAATAACTTCCTCAGCACCAAGCCTCTGAGCCTAAGGGCCTTTAGTGCAGAGAGGAGCAGCTGGAGAAGGACCTGCTTTTGTAGGAATATGATTGAATCAGGATCCTGAGTCTGGGTGTCCCTTCATTTGGCTTAAATATTATTTGTCTTACCTAAATATTTTCTAATTTGAATCTCATAAATTAGTATTCACATTATTATTTTTTTCAAATTTGAGGCTTTTCATACATTGGACTGTCTGCTACACTTTCTTGGCCAGACCCAAATCTTTTTTCCCTAGGGATTGTTCCAGGGGAGAACACTGTCTAGAAGACATTAATTCATTTGAAATTGTTCCAAATATTCAAATGAACTAATCTATAATGACTCTACCATCTCTTTTATTTAAAACAGTAATGAGGTAAAGAGTAGGTGTCTGTACATATAAATGGAACAATGATTTTTCTGGTAGAAATACCTGAGATTTCTGATACTCAAATTTCTTTCCAGGCTGGAGTATATCTTTCTGATTTCTTGTTATAGTTCTTTTGCATAGATATCTCGCATTGCTTATAGAAACTTGTGGAATTTCTCAGTTTTCTAGAATTAAGTAGAAAGAGGTAGAGTCTTATTTTTAATTAGGAAACAGCATCCTTAGGGATAAACTGAATGACTGAAAGGATAACGAGTTCTACTATTACCTGTGAGAAAGCTGAGTCATTGCTGTTTCAGGAAGATAAATCCCAGCATTTGTCTCGTTAAGTACAGAGAGACATTACTGGCCAGGACGTGAATGCTATCCTAAATCCTCAAAGTAAAGTACTTTTTAGTTGCCTCACCATAATGGACTGAGAAGAGGTACATTCAAATAATTAATTTCAGTGTTTAAAACTTTGGTGGATTTTGTGTTGTCCAAAATGGGCTCGTCCAAGGTGATTTCCACTAATTAGTCCAGTTTTACGTAGCCATGTGAACATAGCAGCTTTGTTTATCTCTAAAAAATTTTCCCAGCAGGTAAGAATGTACTATTTTTGTACAGTACATATTTGTATCATTGAAGTGTTTTTATTCTGAAGACATCCGCATTGGATACTCCTACACTTATCTGAAAGACTGAGAAGATAGGGTGTCTGCGTGGATATATGGATAGTGTGGCACATGAATTATCTGTAGATCTATTGATCAGCTATTCATTATTGTGTGTTCTGTGGTCACGCACATATATGTGATATATCTACAGTTACTCTCATTGAAAGGAGCACTGATTTTAAAGACTAAGTCAAAGACCCAAGGTGAGTTCTTAAACAATCAAAAAGGGATGCCCATTGAAAATTCATGCAATATATTTAAATATAGCTAATGTCTTAAATATATATTTTCATTGGAGGAAGTCTGAATTGAGAAAATTAAGCTGGCAAAACAGAGAAGTTAACCAGAATATACAAATGTATTTGGTTTTAGCATTTCAACTTGACAGGTGTTTATGTCCATTTTGCCAAATAACAGAGACACATGCACTGAGTTACAAGGAAAGTAATGGATTTATAATTGTGGTTCATGGTCCATTATATTTTACATAATACGTTAATATTTACACTTACTTTAAAACTCTTAAGTTATAGAACTTAAAATTGTGTACATATTAAGTGTGTTAGAGCAAGTAATAAATGCCCATTCTATTCTGAAAGCTTGATATGGGATTTTGAATTCTGATATGGAAGACCAGTATGTGTGAACCTTTCGAAAATGATTACAGAAACTCATATTTGTACATATTCCTAAAGAAGCCTGTGCTTGGGGAAGTACTTTGCTGACTTTCACTTAGAGGTCATAAAACAGTAATTTTAAGTTACCATAGAGTGTATTTTTGTTTTGTTATTATGGAATTTTAAATTGACTTTTTAAAAATCATACTTTAGGAAGGTATGTTAAATGATGTTTTGAAATAGAGAAGTCTTAACTTAGTGTTTTAGGTTGAAAGCCCAGTAACACCATCTTTCAGTTTTTACTTACAGAATCATTGATGACTTCAGGTACTGAGCATAGTTTATTTACCTAATTTTTACATCTGAATAATTTAAGTGGCTAATAGAAGATTTTTCCTGGTGGAACCCAACACCGATGACTAGTAAGAGTAAGGGCAAGGACAGATCCTGCAGAAAGTAAAATGTGGGAAAGAAAGACCTGACTAGAAACAATCTTATACCTTTATGTGCTTCAAGGGTGTGCCTTTATCAGTCTGTAGCATCAGTAATGATAGAACGCCTGAAGGAACTGGAGTAGTGATGCGAGTGAGGCATGTAGAGTGTTCATCACAGCTGGCTCCCACAGAAAGCTCAGGTTTTTCTGCACAGTCCTCCCTCCCTCCCCTTGCCAGATCTGTGTGGATGGATTCAGCCTCTCCATTTGAGGTTTAGTAATCCTATAATTTCCTCAGCAGTGAATAAGCAAAGAGTTTGGGTTTGTATCTCTAGTCATGCAATTCTTTTCAGTTGTTTAACTTTGTCTTTATCATCAGATGTAGGGACTCTGAGGAGTAATTTTTTTTTTCATTTTCTTTTCTTTACTAAGTCGTATTATGTGTATATTTGTTATTGCTTCTGAAGAGGCCTCCTGAGTCACCTCTGGAAGTCTCAGGGGATTGGGCCTCCAGAGCTTCTTCTCTAAAGGAAAACTTACTGCAAATTTGGTTAACAATACTAATCTTAGTTATCACGGAGTCAGAACAAGTAATTGGTGGAACAATGTGCAAAATCATTTTGTAATTATTAGACACAGTTCAAAGTATAGCCTCCTGAAATTTAATGAGATCTCCATAAAGAATGAATATCCTTTGAGAGTGATAACTGAACCTCTAATAACAGATTGTCAGTATTGACTTATTCTAGAAGTTACTTTATTTTTTGGGGGACATAGATCAGATTATAAAGATACTCACCACAAGTGCTACCAACTCAGGGTACTTACTCTTTGACAATATATTTACATTTATTTTGCCACCAGCAGAGAGTGAGTATGTGAAGGGCTGGAACCTTATCCCGGTTTATCACTGCTGACTGCTGCGCCACGGACTGACGTGGTTTAAAGAAGGCTCTAGGAAACATGTGACTGACTGTTGGTTCTTTGATTCCTCTTCTCTGTGGACAATCCAATAAGACTTAGAGAATGAACCTCTTACTCGTAGTGTTGTGGAAAAATATCCCCAAAGCTCCAAAACCCAGTCCAAACAAAAAACCAAGTAGTAATTCAGAGAGAAGGAGAATTCAAATTATTACCTGCGGTCCCAGATGAGCTAGTGCTCTGAAGAACTGGGCAGTGGGCTCAGTTGAAATATTGCTTATATATCAGAATTTTTACACAAGCTAATTGGTCAGTTTGAACTCAAACCTTTACAAATGACAGGGGTTGCTATGGAGACTACAAGAAGTAACGTTGGTAAGTCTAGGAGTTGTCACAGTTTGCCAACAGATACAAATTGTTACAGAAAGCCAGAGCTGCTAGGGTACAAATAGTTACATTCATGCAGCAAAGGCACAAACAGTTATGTGTGCAAGTCAAGCAAAGTGCAAGGGAGCTTTTGTAGGAGACTTTGCATGCAGTAAACTTATTTGCAGAAAGTAAACATATTCACAGAAGCAGAAAGATGATAAGTTTTTAATGAAAGTCCCCAAATGTCCTCTTCAGTAGCACCAGCAAAATCATCTGAAGAGAAACTGATTGTTAAGGGAAGGTATAATGCGCTCTTTGGAAGAAGAATTCATAGATATTTGCTAAATGTTTATTGTGTGTAAACCACTGTAGCAGATATAATCAGAAGTTGTATCCAGAGCATAATGCATGTGTTCATAGTCACATTCAA
>NW_006433722.1:0-3051 GCF_000325575.1 Pteropus alecto | reverse complement strand
GACAGCAGATTTTAGTTCTTGATTAAAGAATAGAACAAGATACTAATGCAAGTTGTATACGTATTGTCATGCTTTAGCTCAGTATTTTTAATGCACATCTTTGCTTTTCCTCCAAGAATAAAGCTTATTTGTCTTCATGATACTGAAGATGGATAAAAAAATTTGTTATTTTACAGAGAAACATGTTCCTTAAATGTTGAGTACAACTTAAATACTTTTAATTATTGCTTCCTAATGATTTGCTTTGGCACAGACAAAGTGTTGTTTTTCAATTTTATGTTGAAAACATATTTTTCTCAATCTTTAGCTCATCCTAGATAATCTCAAACCAGGAGGAATATTGAATTGCTGCCATTGTAATACACAACATCAACTATGCATGTCAGAGTTTTCTTTTCTGATTAAAAAAGATTTTGAACTTGTCTTATTTTCAAATTTTATTATGCATTTTTCAGGCATTCCAATAATATATGTAGTTTATTTCAAAATTTTGGAGCCTCTTATCTAAAATATGATCAGTATCACGGAAATTACGTTTGTATGCCATACATCCCTGATCTCATTGCTCTGCCTCTTCCCAGTAGTAATCTCAGTGCTGAATGTGTTGTCAAGCATAGTTTAAAAATAATTTAACTACATCTGTATATAGCCTTAAAATACTTCATTCAGTGTTGTCATATTTCTTAACTTCATTAACATTATGCTACATACTTATTTTTATCCATGATGCTAACTGTTTAAGATTTATGTTGCTACATGTTTATGTATCCATTCAGTCAGTAGTTATCTGGGTTATTTTCAGTTTTTGATGTTGCTAAGTGTTGCTGTGGAGATCCTGAAAAGCTTTCGTGTACAGCAGTTTACATTTCATTTTTAGAGATGGTTGCCATTTTCTCCTGAAGTTGTTTTATCAGTTACATGCCTGTGAGCGGTGTGTAACAGCTCTACCACTCTACATCTCTACAACACTTGGTATTGTCAGATGTTTGATAGTTTTGCAAAAATAATGAATATAAGACTCTGTCTTCATTGTGTATTTACTTTACAATTCTAATTACTATTGAAGTTGAGCATATTTTCATGCATATTGGACACTTATTTTTTACCTTCTCTATGAAATGTCTCTTCATACCCTTTTTCATTTTTTCCTACTGAGCTGAGTTGTTTTTCTGTAATTATTAATTTGTCAGAGTTCTTTAGGAATCCTTGTGTACTGATTTCTTATTTGTTTATATGTATTTCAAAGTTCTGTCTTTTACACATCTATCATTTTATTTGATGAATAGAAACTTCTAAATGTAGTCAGATTTCTCAGTCTTTATGAGTATGATTAGCACATCTATGTTTACTTAACAAATTATTTTCTAACATATAGCCAGGAAAATAACATTCTATATTGTCTTCTAAAGATTTCAAATATTGTGTTTTTAATTTTCAAATTTAGTCCACTGAACATTGATTTCTGTGTACACCGTGAAGTAAACGTTCTGCTTAATTTTTGATCTAAGGTAGATGACCAACCTCTAAGCATCATTTATCAAATCGTCCATCTCTTCATAAAGTGAGTTTTCATTTCATTATGTCAGAGTGTATTTCTGATTTATCTTTTATGATCAAATAATCAATTTTCTAAACTTCTATTCATTTATATAATTTCATAATAAGTTTTCATATCTGGTAGGACAAATTGCTCAACATCAGTCTTTTTAAAAAAGTATTTGGGTTATCTTGAGTCTTTTTTCTCCATATACATATTAATTGTACGTTTGGGATTGTTATAATGGAATTGCATTTATGCTATTGACCATTGAATCTTCCAACCCCTGAATAACATACAACTCTACTGAATTAAGTCCTTCATGCTTATAAAACTACGAAAATTTTATAAAAAAATTATTCTTTTCATTCTTTAATAAATTTCTTTTTATATATATTTTTGCTACTGTTTCCCATAGACTTATTGAAAATAGATTTTATGACTATTTTTTCTAAGATAAAATTATATCTCACTTTAAATCAATAGTTAGCATTAATTTTGTTAATAGTGAGGTATTTAGTCATAGGTATTTCTTTTATGAATTGCCTTTCAATATGCTTTATCTAATTTAATTGGCATCTTGAAAATATTTTATTGACATAAAAAAGATTTTATACGTCATAATACAGAAGTTAAAATTTCTTCTACATAGTGTTTTTGTAGGAATCGCATACTCTTTATTTCAATGTCAATTACATTAATCAGAGTGTCTGCATTTAACTCAAGATTACATAAAAATTCATAAATGTTTTCTTCTGGTTCACTTATACTTTGTATTTAAAGCTTTGAGTACACATATGTAAATGCATGTGGTGCTAAGTTTTAGAGAAAGAGGAAATGTGTGTTTGTGTATGTGTGCATATGTGTAAAGAATTTAAGCCTCCTTTTCAAGTGGCCTTCTGTTGCCTTAAAACCAAGCTTTTCAACACATTTTTGAAAAATTGAGCCTACTCCCCTAATCTGATATGCCACATTTACTATATTTAAATTCCCAATCTTTGCATATCTATTTCTAGTCTATTTTCCTTTGATTGGTTAATTATTTATAAGCCTATATCCCATTACTTTAGGCCTTTTAAATGAGTCCTGATCTCTGATAAGAGGCTTACCACTCAATACTCTTATTGAAGACATTTTCTGTTTCAAAGAATTATTTTCTGTGTAATTGTTAAAATAATTTTAGAGGTCTTAGAAATGTATTAAGAGTTTTACTTACATTATGTTAAGTGTCATATTCATTTGAAACTAAATTTATATCTTGATCACATTCAATAATTCTATCCGTGAACTCGAAATATCTCTGTATTTATTTAGGTCTTTAAGTATCTTCAATGTTTTATTTTTCTAATTTATTTATTTAAATTTATTGGGCTGACATTACTTAATAAAACAATACATGTTTCAAGTGTACAATGCAGTAATATATCATATGTATGTTTTCATCATATAGATTTTTCAGATTTTTTTAGTTTATTTCCCTATGTTTTGTAATTTGGGTTACATTAATGAAAGAT
>NW_006433721.1:0-393 GCF_000325575.1 Pteropus alecto | reverse complement strand
TTTCAATTTCCATACTACTGATCGGTCTATTTAGACTTTCCAGTACTGGTAATTTTCTAAGTACTGGTCCATTTCTTCTAGGTTATTAAATTTGGTATTATATATTTTTTCATAGAATAGCATGATCCTTTGTATTTCTGCGATGTCAGTTGTAATTTCAACCCTCTTACATCCCTGGTTTTGTTTATTTGTGTCGTTTCTCTTTTCCTTAGTGAGTGTAGCCAGGGGTTGTCAATTTTATTAACCTTCTCAAAGAACCAGCTTTGTTGTATTTATTTTTCCTATTGTTTTTTTTGTTTGTTTTTAATTTCATTTATTTCTCCTCTAATTTCCTTCTGCTGACATTAAGCCTCATTTGTTCTCTTCTAGTTTTTTAAGATGAAGTGTTAGGTT
>NW_006433720.1:0-1088 GCF_000325575.1 Pteropus alecto | reverse complement strand
AAAAAATCATACACTATGATCAAGTGGGATTTATTCTTGAGATGCAAGTTTGGTTCAATATCTATACATCAATTAACATGATACACCACATAAACAAAATGAAAGATGAAAATCATATAATCATATCAATAGATGCACAAAAAGCATTTGACAAAATCCAGCATCAATTTATGATAAAAATTTTCAGCAAAGTGGGAGTAGAGGGAAAATCTTCAGTATAATAAAGGCCATGCATGATAAACCAACAGCTAAATTCATACTCAATGGGGAAAAGCTAAAAGCATTTTTCTTAAGATCAGGAACAAGACAAATATGTCCACAGTCAATATTTTTATTCAACATAATATTGGAATTCCTAGCCACAGCAATCCGACAAGAAAAAGAAATAGAAGGCACCCTTATTAGAAATGAAGTAAAGCTGTCATTTGCAGATGGCATAATATTATATAGAGAGAACCCTAAAGATTCCACCAAAAAACTTAGAACCGATAAATGAATTCAGTAAAGTAGCAGGATACAAAATTAATATTCAGAAATTGATTGCATTTTTATACATCAATAACAAACTATTTGAAAGAGAAATTTAAGAAAACAATTCCAGTTACAATTGCATCAAAAAAATACTTGGCAATCAACTTAACCAAGGAAGTAAAATACTTGTAGTTGGAAAATTATAAGACATCGATGAAAAAAATTGAAGATACAAATAAATGGAAGCATATACTATGCTCATAGATAGTATTAACATCATTAAAATATCCATACGATCCAAAGCAATCTATAGATTCAATGCAATCTTTATCAAAATACCAATGGCAATTTTTAAAAAACTAAAAGAAATAATCCTAAAATTTATATGGAACCACAAAAGACTCCAAATAGCCAGAGCATTCTTGAGAAAGAACAAAGTTGGAAGTATCACAATATCTGATATCAAACTATACTTCAAGGCTGTAGTAATCAAAACAGCATGACACTGGCATGAAAAAAGATACATAGATCAATAGAACAGAATAGAGAGCCCAGAAATACACCCATGTCTATGTGCTCATGTAATCTATGACAAAAGAGGCAAGAATATACAATGG
>NW_006433719.1:0-538 GCF_000325575.1 Pteropus alecto | reverse complement strand
ACCAATTTGCACTCCCACCAGCAGTGTATGAGGGTACCTATTTTGCCACATCCTCTCCAACATTTGTTATTGCTTCTCCTGTTGATTATAACCATTCTAACAAATGTGAGATGGTATCTCATTGTGGTTTTGATTTGCATTTCCCTAATAGCTAGCGATGTTGAGCATCTTTTCAAATATTTGTTGGCCATTTGTATGTCCTCTGGGGAGAATATCCTCTGCTCATTTTTTCATTGGATCATTTGCGTTTTTCTTCTTATTGAGTCGTATGAGTTCTTTGTATATTTTGGATATTAGGCCCTTATCGGAGGCGTTGCTTGCAAATATATTTTCCTATTCAGATGGTCTCTTTACCTTGTTCACAATTTCTTTTCCTGAGCACAAGCTTTTTAGTTTAATGTAGTCCCATTCATTTATTTTTGCTTTTACTTCTCTTGCCTTTGAGGTCAAATTCATAAAATCTCTTTAAGTCCTTGAGTCTAGTTCCTATGTTTTCTTTTATTCATTTTATTGTTTCAGATCTTATATGCAGGTCCTT
>NW_006433718.1:0-993 GCF_000325575.1 Pteropus alecto | reverse complement strand
CATATATACATATATATACATACATACATACATATAGTCATCCCTTTTTTTTTCCTGCGTGCCTTATCTCCATTCCCCTTTGTTAAGTTGGATCTTTGAATCCTCCCCTTTTCAGTCATTGTTGTCTCACTTTGTCCTTATGTATGCTGAACATTCATTACTATCTTGTCATAGCAAATCTCTTCTTACTTTAAGCTTATAATGCCCTGTTCCTAGTCAGGATTGCACTCCTCTGCTTTTATTAGTCTGTTAATCACTTTACTCCTAATTATGTATTTTTTTTCTCATTTTGTTTCAGGTGAACTGACCCTTTTCAATATTTCCTGTAGTGCGGGCCTCGTAGTGGACAATTCTCTCAATTTTTGAATGTCTGGAAAGGTCTTTATTTCTCCTTTATATCTAAAGGAGAGCTTAGCTGGATACTTTATTCTTGACTGATAGTTCCTTTCATTTAATACTTTGTATATTTGATTCCACTCCTTTCTGGCTTGTCAGGTTTGTGCTGAGAAGTCTAATGATAATCCAATGGGTTTTCCTTTATAAGTTACTGTCTTCTTTTCCCTGGCTGCTCTGAGAATTCTGTCTTTGTCACTGATTTTTGATAATTTTAATGCAATATGTTTTGGTGAAGGCCTTTTTGGGTTGAGATAGTTGAGTGTTCTATTAACTTGTTGAATATCATGCTCCAGCTCATTCGTTAGATTTGGGAAATTCTCGTCAACTATTTGTGTGAAAATGTTTTCTAATCCTTGCTCCTTTTCCTCCCCTTTGAGAATTCCCATTTTGCTTATGTTTCCTCTCCTGATGGTATCAGCTATTTTTTTTTTATTTCTCTTTCGTTATTTTTATTCTTTGCTTTCTCTCTTCTTTCTTCTGATTCATTTCTAGATTTCCGTTTTCGATATCACTGTTCCTTTTCTCCATTTGGTTGACTCTACTTCCCAATCTTGTTGTTTTATTTTCAACTCTTGCAGTATGTTCTTTATCTCCAGA
>NW_006433717.1:0-1156 GCF_000325575.1 Pteropus alecto | reverse complement strand
GTGGACAGCCTTGCCTTGTTCCTGATCTTAGAAGGCAGGTTTTTAGTTTTTCACCAATAAGTATAAAGTTGGCTGATGGTTTGTCATAGATGGCCTTTATTGTGTTAAAGTATTTTTCTTCTATACTGATTTTGTTAAGTGTTTTGATCATAAATAGGTGTTGTATCTTGTTGAAGGATTTTCTGCATCTATTGATATGATTATATGATTCTTATTTCTTAATTTTTTTACGCAGTGTATCACATTAATCAATTCACATGTGTTGAACCATCCTGGTGCCTCTGGGCTGAAGCCCACTTGATCATGATGTATAATCCTTTTAATATGTGGCTTTTGGTATCTGTGTTCATGAGAGATATTGGTCTGTAGTTTTCTTTTTTTGTGTGTGTTATCTTTACCAGATTTTGGTATCAGAGTGATATTGACCTCATGAAATGAGTTGGGAAGTATTGCCTCCTCATCGATTTTTTGGAAGTGTTTAAGAATAGGTATTAAATCTTCTTTGAATATTTGTTAGAATTCACTGATGAAGCTATCTGGTCCTGGACTTTAACTTTTTGGTAGATTTTGCTAATTGTTTCAATTTCAATACTGCTGATCGGTCTATTTAGATTTTCTAGTTCTTCTTGATTCAGTCAAGGAAGGTTGTATGTTTTCTAAGTACTGGTCCATTTTTTATAGGTTATGAAATTTGATGTTATATATTTTTCATAGTATTCTTGTATGATTTTTTGTATTTCTGTGATATTAGTCGTAATTTCTCCTCTTTCACCCCTGATTTTGTTTATTTGTGTCCTTTTTCTTTTTTGTTTAGTGAGTCTAGCCAGGGGTTTGTCAATTTTATTAACCTTCTCAAAGCACCAGCTCTTTGTTGCATTTATTTTTATATTTTTTTTCAATTTTATTTATTGCTACTCTGGTTTTGATTATTTCTTTCTTTCTACTGACTTAGGCTTACTTTGTTCATCTTTTTCTAGTTTTTTTAAAGATGAAACGTTAGGTTGTTTATTTGATCTTGTTCTTGTTTTTGGAGATAGGCCTGTAGTGATATGAACTTTCCTCTTATGACCCCTTTTGCCATGTCCTAAAAGTTTTGATATGTTATACTATCATTATTATTGATTTCTATGTGTCTCTTGATCTCTCTTTTTATTTC
>NW_006433716.1:4432942-4434074 GCF_000325575.1 Pteropus alecto | reverse complement strand
ATTTCTTGGGTTAGTATTTGTGTAAATTAAAGAGAATTCTTCTCTCAAGCAGAGAATTTGGCAAGGCACTAAATCTATGGAATCCAAATAATACTCTAATACATACAAGAAAATGAAAATGCCCACACATGTTTGATCAACAAAGAAATTACCAACACCTTAAAAACATGAAATGGTTTTGCATTTGCAAGTCCCGAGAGTCTTACAAAGGAAGGGGGCATCGTGCGAGTCAAATTTGGGCAAATTCCATTCAGTCGTATAAAATTCTGAACACCAAGAGTTCATTCGTACAGTTCTCTCATTCTGTCACACACACACACAAAACCTGAACAGTTAAAAAAATCCTTTCCTCAACTGCTTGTATACAAACTAAGTTTTCTTTTTAACAATACAGTCCAAGTGGAGTCCTGTGAAAGACGTTTCAGTAACGTGAAATTATATAAAAATTGAGACTGTCAGAGAGACACAAGAAATTGTCAAATATGATACTTCTCTCAGCTGTAAACAACTTAAAGAAATGATCTGGAAAGTGTTAACGAGTTTGCTTCCATGAAAGCTAAGAAAGGAAAATTATGTTCTTGTTTTCTATAAACGAAACACCATTTAAATACAGGACAATAAAGTTTAATAAAATGCTGTTTTAACAGATTTAGTGTGAAAAAATATTTTAAAATATTACCTTTGATATTTATATTTAACATTCAAATATTCCAATATTTGAAAGTCAAAAAAAAAAAAGTGCTCTTTTAATGTTACCACTTTTCAGTTTTTCAGTACCGCACTCAGCACTTTGCAACGCTGGAGCGTTGTAAAATTACCATGAAAGTCACAGGGCCACAGCGCAGCGGGGCGTCTGCGTCCCTGGCCCCAGGCCCCAGACACCGCTGCACCCCACTGCCTGCGACGGTGTCCTCGTCTCTGAATCCGTGGACATGTCGCCCAGAAACCATCCTGCACCTGTAAAAACGGCTTAATATGCTCTGATTCGCAGTCGCTCATCCCTCAGTGAACGGGTTCCTGGTAAAAATGGGCTCGCTGGAGTTTCTCCGTGAAAGTAACGCACAAAATTCGAGGCGTTGGGCTCGGTACCGAAAGCAATGTCCCCAGCGTGGACAAGGCTGAACACTGTTTG
>NW_006433716.1:4414812-4431176 GCF_000325575.1 Pteropus alecto | reverse complement strand
ATCACTGATTGCAAAGTGGAGGATGTGAAAAAAAAAGTGGCGGGTGAGTCTTCCATTTATGACCGGGCCTATGATTCTCAACCTATATTCTAAATACTGAAAATAGAAACTTGAAGAAAATATCTCTGACCAAATGATGTTTTAATATACCTTATGCAATATTGAATCAGAACTTTCTTTGTAAGATTAGAAAGAGTTTTACAAGGTGTCTACGATTCTACTATTCAATCAATTCATAACTATCTGGTAGATGTAGGTATTATTTTTTCTCCTATTATTCCCTTCATTATTCTCTTCATGATTACTGATTGAGCTCCTGACGTGAAAAGGACTGAACTAGATGCCAGGAGACAAGGTTGGCTAAAAAGATTTCTCTTACTTGAGGTATTTTCCAGACTCCTGGGATGTACTCTAAACACAAAATAGGTCAGGTCATGTCTGGGACCATTCGGACTCCATTAACAACATAGCATAGACTAAGTAGCTTGTAATGAGCAGACATTTCCTGCTCACATTCTAGAAGCTAAAATGCAAATCAGGGTATCAGCATGGTTGGGTTCCGCTGACAGCCCACTTCCTGTTCACATACTGCTGACTTCTCCTGTACTCTCGAATGGCAGGAGGGAATGGATCTATCTCAGGCCTCTGTGATGAGGCCACTAATTCCATTCAGTCAGCCCCATCCTCCCCCCTCATTATTTCCCAAGGGCTGCACCACATGACACCATCATTTTGGGGGTTCAGACTTGAACATATAAAGGTGTGGACATACACATTCAGACCGGAGCAGGTCACCGAAATCCACATGCTTGGCATCTAAAAGAGAGACTATAGCTATGCGTAGGCAATAAAGAAGAATAGGCAAGTTAGAAGGCAAAAACTTCAGATTGTGGACTCAGAATCCAAACTCTTCTTTTTGGCCAGAAGTAATATTCTAATGATACATGCTCAATTTTTGAAAATCAAGAAATGGAGCCCAGTAGCCTACGGAGATGGATGGAAATAACAGAAAGAGTATGATCATTTATCACTCTTTATGAGGGATCTCCAAAGAAGCTCAGGTTTTTGTCAACTCTGTAAAGACAGACCAGAAAGCAATGAGGTCAATTGTCTGGTTGTTGTAAGCTGTGTAAATTGGGAGAGTTTGAGTTTAGACAGCTGCCGCCATATGTGAAACCAGGCTGGTTATTTTTCTATTACGACAAAGTAGGAAGCAAATTAAAGAAGAGGTCATACTTGTGAGTTGAGTATAGTGCTAGGCAAAAGGTGAACATTATGCTGCTGTTCCAACAATATAAATGTCCAGTGCCATATGCATTTTAAAAGATAAAATCTTAGTAGTTTTAGCAAGAAACTCAATAGACATTATTGATATCTATATGAGTAATGTAGAAATATTAGCCATGGTCTATTATAATTATAGGAAAAACGGACATGATGAAACAAAATAATTTGTTCTCTCACAAATGCTTCTAGTAGGAAGAGAAAATCTGAGGAACTGCTTCAGTGAAAATTATTTCATGGCTCATTGCCCTGGGCCTGGTGCCAAACATGACACGGTGAATTTGACAGTGTCCAGTGACTAAAGAGCTGACTTAACAAGGATGGTCTCATGCCTACCATTTAAGGAGTAGGAATCTGGAGGGCTGAGGCAACATAACTTCTCATACAAAATAAAACGACTTTGGGATCAATAATTACTTAATATTTCTGTAGTTCAATCATTTCCAAAAATGGTTTCCTTTTGTTTTAGAAGAATAGACTTCATTTGCAGCTTGAAAGTCCTTCAAGATATTTGAAATTTAAGACAAAAATACAAAGAAAGATTCAACTGGATGATGTTTGGATCATGGATTCTCATTGGGGATAACATTCCTCCCAAGGGTGCAAAAATTAGTTCTCATGAGTGTGAACAAATCTTGGGTATTGCGATGGTTTGTGGTGCTCCAAAGCTCAGCCCTATCCAACAGAATCTGCTTCCTTAGTATTTATTTTTTGGTTTGGGTTTTCTTCTGTATCATATGAGAAGTATTGACACCGACATCAGGGAAGATACACAGAATATATGCAACATCGGTGCTGCAAATCTACGGTGACTTGTTGGCTCATTGGAAGACTTTCCTTCTATCATCTGTTCGATCTCAAAGTCCTCTTGTGAGAGATGGCCTTTGCTTACTTAGGAAATGTTTACGTCAGTGAATAGAAATCATAAATAATGTAAGTGACCAATATGAAACTAGAATAAATGAAGTAACAGATAATAGAAAATGAATCTTGATTATAAATTTGATGGAAAAAAGACTACAATTAGTAAGCAAATGGCTTACCATTAAAATTCACTAGAGAGTGATATTCATTAGAACCGTGAGAACTCACTTTTTAGCATTTATCCTGCTTAACTTTACAATTCTTTTAAGGTCCCGATATAGGCTTCATGAAAATCGTACACATTTGCGGAAACCAAAATCACTATTCATAGTTATCAATGAGACTTCTAAAAAATAAATAGAAGAAACTGGTTCAATCTTTCTACCAAAATGGCCAAAGTATAAGTTTTAAACAACATGCAGAAAAATCACATTAGCCATGAAAAAACAACTATGGAAAAGAAAGAATTTAGTGACTGCATATATTCAGATAAAAAATGTTGACAAAAACCCATAATATAAAACTCAGGGAATCATCTATACCACACAGTACAGGATTTGTCATTGATCTACCTATTGGGCCAGTTGGTATACATCTATATGTGTAATTTTACTTTTTGTTCATTTTATTGTACTGCTATATTTAATGCGAAAACTTCCTCTGCTAGTTCTCTACTGTCGACATAGAAATGCAGTTCCTGTTTTCTTGTGTCTTTGTTTTTTGTAAGGAAAGTAATCTAAAACAATAATCGGTTAATTGGTAATTCGATATTAATTACTTTTAAAATTAATGCTTTTAATAGTAGAAAATAATATTACTTATGTTCCATGCTATGACGAGAAGAATAGGCTAGAAGGCTGTGCACTCTACATGAAGATGTACTTCCACCTAAAACAGAAGATACAAGAGTCACTGTGCTTCTAGGAAGAGGTCTGAATAAATATGATTTGGTCATTCTGTTTATCATTACATTTGCAAAGAGATGAAGTAAGGAAGGGGACCTGAAAATGAACCTCTTTAAGGAAAACAGTCATTGAAACGATTCTCTACCTAACACAGGAAGGGCTCATGTTCAGTCATTATAAAGAATCTTATCCCTGCTTTGTCACAGAATGCATTGAGTTAAATTGTTCAAAATTGTTGTTAGAATATTGGTCATGAAAAAAATAACTTAGGGACATCACTCCTTAAGAGCTAGCTGTATTGATGTTGTGTATGTACCCATATATTGGAGAACTTCCAGTTCAATGTGAAACATTTAACGAGCTTGGAAGTTGTTATTCCCGACCTCACATCAGTACTATAAAAACTGCAGTTGAATTGAAAAACAGTTCCTTTACAGCCATCAGGATTGAGGTCACAGGGCAAGTCCCTGCCCTGATACTGAACAGGAAGTGAAATGCAGAGAATCACATCTGATCTAGAGCAATAGCCTGTACCTGCGGCTGGAATTGGTACAAATACTTCAACTGTAATTTCAGAATTGCTGGAAGTGCATGGATGAACTTGAAAGTGTAAAACTCCAGGGGTCCAGAGTTTGTGGAGCTCCGCCTTTTTTGTGGGACTCATTTTCAGGAACTCCACCAGGTGTTTACTGTGAAGATCAGAAAAAAATATCATGGTCTTCTAGCAGAGGAAGAGAAAATATAGTCATTCTGAAATACTCTGAATATTCTGCCATCCTTAACGAAGGCTTGCCTTCACAGGGAAACTCTTTTACCACAGACTAACCCACCTGTGGGAAGAGAAACACCTAAGTCCAGCCCCCTCTAGCCTTCCCATCTCACCTAATGGAGTGGTGGAAAAAAAGCTGAGGAGCACTTATGAAGGTCACGTTCCAGGAGCACAGGCTCACTAAAGGACTAAGAGTAATCATAGTGTGATAGAACACTTCTGCTCTCCAACAGCAACCACCATATCAGCTGGATTCTTGTCTAACAAAGGGGATCACAACCAACAACACCTGCAAGGGTCAGACTTTATTTAAGAAGGAACATCTAGGGAAACCCAAAGACAACTCGGCTTGAGAAAAAAGCAAGGCCGCAAGAGGAAATTTTAGCCTCTGACACCTACAGTTACAGCAAACAGTAAACACAGCTCAACACCTAGCCAGATGAAGCAAAACTTACCCCTAAGGGTTAATGAACTTCTATTTCTTTTACCTGATACATCATGTCCAGCTTTTAACAAAAACTTACAAGGCATACTAAAAGGTAAGACACATTTGAAGAGACAGAGCAAGCATCAAAACTAGACTCAGATATGGCAGAGATTTTGAGATATCAGACCAGAAATTTAAAATAACTATAATTAACCTGCTAAGGGCTCTAATGTATTTGTATATTGCTTTACCTAATTTATCTATGTGTGCTATTTAAGTTTTGTTCAAATATCAAGTTCATCTTTATAATGTATTCAAATATAATGAAATATGTTCACTTTTACCTTTTATCTATATTTTCTGGTGAAATTTCAGAAATATTTTTGAGAAGTCTTCTTGATTTAGTTTACTCTTAAAATGGAAATAGCCTGAATCAGTAACCCATGCTGAAAAATGCTTGATGAACTCAACTCTCTAATTCCTTTCCCCCCATAATTTACATTTTAAAACTAGATATATCCATGTCAGATGATGTGGTAATTCTGAGGAGATAAAGATAAAAAAGGAAATTCAAAACTTATTCTCTTAGAGCTTTTACATAGAAAAGCTGAAGAGAACAGTAATCATGCTTATTGAATTTCAATTATGTGTCATGTTACAATGAAAGGCAAAGGACAAATAATTCTCTCGCTGGAAGCTGGAATGAAGGATGGGTCGACACAAGAGTGTCCAGACTACAGAATAATTTTATAAGAGTTTATTTGAGCCAACATATCACATACATGACTGAACTCCCAATCTCAACAGATTGAGAAAATGCTATGGAGAATGGCAGTTTTCTAGTCCCTTCTATGCATTTAGAATCAAAGTAGAAAACCTTAGGAAGGTGACTTGAAATCTGTTGGTGGCAGATTAACGAGGCTGGAGAGAGCAAAGGAGAAGAATCTCTAGGATAAAATGTAAACTGCAGACACATGCTTCCTTTACATTGCTTGGTACTGGATAGTCAGCATTTAACGTGTACAGCACAGAGGGATAGGATGGTATGCAGGACCAAGATAACAATGAGGGCTGCCGTGGTCATGTGCCCTGGTGCCTATGGTTGTGCCGTTGAAGGGTGTGGAAAACAAATTACTCTCATATCTCAAAAGTATGTTATCTGAGTGGCTTCAGAAAAATGGACAGGACTCACTTAAGGTCAAGATAGTCCTTTGCTAGGAAAGCGATAGGCCTGGAACGTGACTTCTCACCCTGGCCTGCCCAGAGTTTAGGAGCACACCATCTTGTGTGATTACTTTTCTTCATTGAGCTTGTCAGGACTGCCATGTGGACTCCCCCGACCTCTCACATTTATGAAATAGCCTCCGTTTCATTCACGAATGTCAAGAAAAGGGGAAAAAAGGACGTACACTGTAAAGCGTCTATGAAACATCTGAAGATAGATTTCTCACTGGTAGTTGCATATGTGAATTGGGGACCTCCATCAGTGTGCATCTGGAGATATTAATCTGCAATTGCTTATGCATTTTTGGAAACTGCGGCATGGGAATTGATATCGTTGCTTGTGAGTAGAGTACAGACTGAGAAGATGATCCACAGCTATGACAAAGTTCAACTTTGAAGGCACAAAGGAGAGCCTGCACAGGGCACAGAGATGGAGTAGCCAGGGCACTTAGAATACAGCCAAGGACGAAGAATCTTCAGAATGTATTGAAAAAGAAAACAAAGCACTTGAGAATTTCACAAGATGAAGCTTAGTTATTCTTCACATGTGATATGGTTCTGCACTGAATCTCGATTCTGTCAGGACACATGTGTCATCCAGAGGAATTCACGCAACTTCCTGAGCCTCAGTTTTCTCAAGTGTAAAATGAGGGGGAAATAATCCTAGAGCTGTTGTGAGTATTAAACAAAGTAGAACATTTAAAAGCACTTACCAGGGCACCTTCCACTGAGTGGGGGCTTAGCACATGGTGGCTGCTTTCTTATTGTTTCTTGTAGATCCATGAACTGTCCTATCCCTCTCTCTGTAACTGACTGGAAAACACCGGCAATCTAATAAACAGAATTAGGAAACAGTGGCTCATCAAATCAGTGTAATGTATACATAACAGTATAACATATACACAGTAATATAGTATACAGGTATATATATGTATGTGCATAGCATAAAATGTATATGCTACATATATGATAATGGAGACTATATATCAAATACTACATATCTTAATCTATATCTATATGTAGTGTTCAATTGCTGATTCTGAGAGCTGGCACCTCCTTCCCCTCTGCTTTCCTCGATCCCGTTGTTTCACTGCTATGACTTCCTTCCTCTGCAGTGTAGAAATGTCCAGCGTGCTCTCCTCATTCACTCCTCATGAAGCTCTAACTTCACATTCATACAGCTACTTCCTTTTCCATTAAGGTTTCTGGCTTATGGCAATTTTCCCTGAAGATTATAAATCCACCAATTGAGAGCCAAATTTCAGTGAAAGTTCTGGGTTTCTCAGAAACTCTCATATGAGAGGCATTTTTTTTTTTCTCCTGTGAATGCTGTTGGACAGAGGGAACATCCCTGTTGCAGTAGCTGTAGCTGCAGCAAAAGGGAAATAAAATGTGGGATCCATTTTACTCTGTGGACCATTAAAACATTTACAAAGGAAGAGTGCCACCTCCTTCCAACTGCCCATCTGATCGAGTGAGGAATTTCAGCTCTTTGTGCTGGAGACGTTGAAGGTCTTCTGGATCATCACATGCAGGAAGAGGTGGCCTGTGATTTCTGGACCTGGTAGCCATCCAGCTCCCTCTGATGAAACTTGCAAATCCTCTTGTACCTGAGGCAGAAACCAAGCAAGATTCTCCCTCATTTGGTGCAGAAATGTGAAGGTCCCCTGCTTTGGGAGGCCATGATTCTGGGCCAGGTCACAACTAAGGGTGCAGACAGAGCCGGAGAACATCATTCTCGGTGTCATCAGTGAAGAGGTTCGCGGGCCCCTGGTGAGCTACATCAGACACTGTGTGGGTGGGGGAGCCTTAACTGGCTACTCTGAGCACCTTCTTAGTGGTGACATTCTCAGATAGGCCAGGATTGTCATTTTTTTGTATTTATCCCAATTTTGTTTCCACTTTCCCCCCGAATTTCTCTTCTATTTATGGGCCTCAGAAAATTTCAAAACTTTAGCACTTCTTTTGTTTCATTACAATAGAAATCACATTCACTAGTGGAAAATGACAGGAGTCTCAATCCCATAGGATTGAGACTAAGAGGAGACCAAGGTTGCAATAAACACCCATGTCTCAATCTATCTCTGTTTTTAATTCTAATAATAATACTTAGAGGTTTGGTCCTAGCCTCTATTGCAACACTTTTTTAATTGCACTGAACACAGTAGTGGCCTCACCTCTCTGCCTTTACCTTTGAAGGGGCTAATATATGAGATTTGAATTCTCCGCATTTCTTTACTGAAGCCATAGCTCGTGTTTTCTGACACAGTCTTCACATAAGAGCTGCATAAAAATGAACACTAAGGGTTAACTCATACAGTTTTCTGCTTTCTTTCACCCCAAATGATTTGAGTGTCCATGTGAGACAACGTGCTTCCCAACTTGGATCCTGGAAAAGTAAAAGAAGGATGGTGACTACGATCCAAGGAGCCGGGGAGACACACACTAGAGACAAGATTAGGATGAAGCACCAGCACACTCAGTGTTGTTAAGAGCAAATACTTAGAACCAGTGAAGAAGAGGGACTGGGAGGCAATAGAAAGCTTCACTTTCTGACAAAAGCTGTGCATCCTGAATTTAAATGACATCAGATTTTCATTTCCTCTTCTGAAACACTGAGACAACCTCAGTAGTGGTCACAAAGGAAATTGTGAAGAATAAATCAATAAAATTTAAAAAGGACAGGCTGAGATACTGAATGACAGCTACCTTTGGTATTAGTGTAACACACAATAATCTGAACAGTCCATGTTCAGCCAAGCCAAGGCAAAAGGAGCTTGGAGTGCAGCTCCTGTAACAGTCTCAGGGGTGTGCACATTGAGGTCTTCACAAACAGAAACTCTGGGAGAAGAGACTCTCTGTAGGGTTATGAAGGAACAGAGCCCCAATTTCCACTCTTAGCACAGTGCCTGGCACATTCGTGAGACAAAACTTCCAGCACACTTGAAGCTCTTTGCAGAGAACCAGCATGGAGGAGAGTAGTCTGACAGAAAATATGGCTCTTTTGTGAATCGTAAATATGAGTAAATTAATCCCTTCCCTCGTCTCTACATTCAAATTCCCTGTGGTGATATTATGTTAAGTATAGATTAAATTAAAAAGTTTAAAAGCCAGGAAAAGGATAAAAAGAAAAAAAAAAGTGTAGAGGCCAGTTTGATGATGGGAAATGAGACATTCCCAGATTTGCAGTCACTGACTATCACAACAGTCTAATTCAAAAGCTATTTCTTGGATTAGTATTGGGGTAAAGTAAAGAGACTCCTTCTCTCAAGCATAGAATTTCAGAACGCAGCAAATGTTAATGCAAATAGTACTCTAATGCAATACTAGAAAATGAAAATTAATGCTCACACATGTATGATCAAGGAAAGTATGAACACTTTAAAGACAGAAAATGACCTTGCACTTGCAAGTCCTGAGAGTCTTACAAAGGAAGGGGGCAGCATGTGAATCAAATTCGGGCAAATTCCATTCAGTTCATATGAAATTCTGAACACCAAGATTTCATTCCTACAGTTCTCATTCTGTCACAAGAAAATGAAAAACCCTGACCTGCCAGAAAAACCTGTCCTTGAACACAAAACTAAGTTTTCTTTTTAATAATACAGTCTAAGTAGAGTCCTGTGAAAGAAAACGTGAAAGGAAATAAAAATTGGGACTGTCACAGAGACACAAATTGTCAAACATGGCAATTCTCTCAGCTGAAAACAACACATAGAAATAATCTGGAAAGTATTAACGAGTTTGCGTCCATGAAAGCTAAGAAAGGAAAATTAAGTTCTTGTTTAAGTAGAAACAAAACACAGTTGAAATAAAGTTCACTTGAAGCTCTTTGCAGAGAAATAGCGTGGAGAAAAGTAGTCTGACAGAAAATAGGGCTTTTTTGTGAATCGTAAATATGAGTAAAATAATCCTTTCCCTTGTCTCTACATTCAGATTCTCTGTGGTGATATTATGTTAATGCATATATTAAATTAAAAAGTTTCAAGGGCCAGGAAAGCAGTTAAAAAAAAAAAAAGAGGAAGTGGGGGAGGCGAGTTAGATGATGGGAAATGAGACATTCCCAGATTTGCAGTCACTATCACAAGTCTAATTTGAACACTATTTCTTGGATTAGTAGTGGGGTAAATTAAAGAGAGTCCTCTCAAGTACATTATTTCAGAAGGCAGCAAATCTAAGTAATCCAAATAATACTCTAATGCAATACTAGAAAACGAAAATTAATGCTAACACATGTATGATCAACAAAGAATGTATCAACATTTTAAAGACATGAAATGACCTTGCAGTCATTGCATGTCTTACAAAGGAAGGGGGAGTCTTATAAAGGAAGGGGGCACCATGTAAATTAAATTTAGGCAAATTCCGTTCAGTTCATAAAAGGTCCTGAACACCAAAAGTTCATTCGTATAGTTCTCTCATTCTGTCACAAGAAAATGAAAAAGCCTGACCTGCTATAAAACCTGTCAACCGCTTGTACACAAAACTAACTTCTCTTTTTAATAATACAGTCCAAGTGGAGTCCTGTGAAAGACGTTTCGGTAACGTGAAAGGAAATAAAAATTGGGACTGTCACAGAGACACAAGAAATTGTCAAACATGGCAATTCTCTCAGCTGAAAACAACACATAGAAATAATCTGGAAAGTATTAACGAGTTTGCGTCCATGAAAGCTAAGAAAGGAAAATTAAGTTCTTGTTTAAGTAGAAACAAAACACAGTTGAAATAAAGTTCTATGAAGTTTAATAAAATGCTGTTTTAACTGTTTTAACGTGAAAAATATTTTTAAATGTTACCTTTGGTATTTAAACATTCAAAGATTTTAATATTTTGAAAAGTCTAATTAGATGCTGTTTTAATGTTCCCGCTTTTCAGTTTCTCATTACCTCACTCCACCACTTTGCAACGCTGGAAGGTTGAAAATTCACCTCGAAAGTCACAGCGCCACAGCGCAGCGGGGCGTCCGCGTCCCCCCGCCTCGGGCCCCAGGGAGGGCCGCACCCGAGCCCCTGCGACGGTGTCCTCGTCTGCGAATCCGGCGGCATCTCGCCCAGAAACCATCCCGCACCTGATGCGAGGCGTTGTGTTCCGTACCGAAGAAATGTCCCCCGCTGGCCAAGGCAGAGCTCGGTCCGCAGCAGTCAGCGCCGGGGAAACGAAGGCTTCTCACGGACTATTAAAGCGGCACCAAGCTGCCCCATGGCGCTGCGAAAGCCTTTCTCAGGCCCTACCAGCAGGACAGACAGAAAAATCTCCTCCAAGCCTTTGTTTCCTACCCAAGCGTCAGAAAACGCCGCCTGCGCGCCCTCTCGTGGCCCGCTGGGGAACCACGCTTTCCAGGGGCACAGCAATAGAACCATCCTGCTCTTTCGCGGTGCCCGGGCAACGTCTAGAGAATCACCGGCAATCTCAGTGGCCCAGTGCAGTTAGTGGCTGGCGGCTGGAGCGATGCTCAGCTCCATCCTGATTTGCTCTCTTGGTGGAGACGTGCCTTGGATCCATAGCCTAGAAAACAGGAAAATCGTCAGTCTTTTGAGAGAGCTAGAATTATCCCCTCTCACTTCTGCCTGAGTAACAGAACCGACTTCAAATTTCTTTGGGAAAGAGGGAATATCACCGAAATCCAGAACACACAACACACCTGTTTCCACCATCTCGTGCTTCAGCAAATTTTCAGCCTGTTGAACGCAGCGGACAGCCATGCTGCTTGGAACCGCACCCTCCTCTATCAACTACTCTCTAGGCTTCATCACAGCCTGGAAGAGCTGGACCAGACAAACGAGGGAAACCTGGTGTGTCTCTATTTGGGCATACTTGTCTGTAATTACTACCGAGGAATCCATAACTATCTGAAACAAGAGAAGTATGGCACCTTCTTGCGAGGTTGTCAGAGTCAAGATCACAGAGCGCGTTTTTCTCACGTGACAATCCTCAAAGAAAAGTCAAAATGCAGAAGAAAGTTGTACTCGTGACTCTGTTCAATTACATACATTGCGAAGTCTAGAAACAATCTCGACTCACATTTCTGCACCAGCAGAGATATATCTCAACCAAAAATCATGGGGTCATTAAAAAATATATTGTACATCATGAATATGTAGAATTATGCTCAGAGTATAGAACGTAATCTATTTTCTTAAATATATAATATAATTTTTAAATCTGTCTAAAGGTTTTCTTTGTGTGCGTAGGAGTGGTGGGAGGGTATATTTGCCATTTTTAAAGTGTACAATCTAGTCATTTTATGAAAAGTTTTCTCAAGATGGTATTTTTTGTAAAGACGTGTGTCATTTAAGTTAATGCTAGATTTTCTAACTGATGAACAGAAAACTATCCAGAAAATTATCCACACTTTTATCATTATGGGAATTGTCTTCCTTTGTGTAAGAGTCCGATGCAAGCATTCCTGATCAGATGACTCTTCAGGTTGGCTGTCCTGCAAACAGCGTTTCAAGGTCACGGGTCCCTTCTAGTTTGTAACGTTGCCATATTCAACATGTTTTGCCCAATTTGTCTGTGGTACCTGAGTCTATACCACTCAGTTGTAACGGGAACCATTATGGTAGATCACATGGTTTATTTTCAAAACCCAGGACTGTACAGGGCAATATCAGTTATGCTCACATTAGTTTATCTGAATTTATTCTCATGGGTTGCCGAAATGCAAAGTATTTGAGCAATAGACTATTCTAGCGACTAATAGAAGAGGAGACAACTTCAATAAGACCACTTATTATTTTTATGCTATTTGTACCAATGCTCTTTAAGTTGAAAAAAAAAAAAGAAAGGAAAAAGAACCCAGTGTTTTTACTGGACACACTTTATCCTCAACCCCAAAACAAGAATCGAAAGTCTTTTTCCAGAAATTAATTCCTGTGGTAGATGATATGGATGTCACTAGTTAGAGTTCAGAGCATCATTGATCCTTTGAAAGAAGTATTTGGGTTAGTTTTAAAAGGCACTTGAGAATCACTGATTTCAAAGTGGAGGATGAGTCTTCCATTTACGACAAGGTCTATGATTCTCATCCTGATAGTCTATATATTAAATTTAGACACTTGAAGAAAATATCTCTGCAACCAAACAATAGTTTTAAATACCATCTCACACAATATTAATGTCATCATAACTTCCTTTGTAGGATTAGGACGAGTTTACAAGGTATTTCTGATTTACTGTACTCTTGATTCCTGACTATCTAGATTCCTACTATTGCCTTCATGATTCTCTTAATGAATGTTAATTGGCTCCTGAGATGATAGGGACTGGACTAGATGCCTAGACATACATTTGGGTAAAAGGATTTCTCTCTCCTTAGGTATTTTCTTGAGTCCTGGGATGGACTCTAAGCAGAAAATTGGTCAGGTCATGCCTTAGACCATTCAAATTCCATTAACAACATAGCATAGACTGAGTAGCTTGTAAGGAGCAGACATTTCCTGCTCACATTCTAGAGTTAGAAATTCAAATCAGGGTGGCAACAAGATAGGATCCAGTGAGCGCCCGCTTCCTGGTTGCATACCTCTGACTTCTCCTGTATCTTCAAATGGCAGGAAGGGGATGGATCTACCTCAATCTTTTTGATGAGGTCGCTAATTCTATTCAAGAGGCTCCACCCTCACACCCTCATTAATCCCCAAGGACCACACCACATGACACCATCCCTTGGGGCTTGAGACTTCAACATATAAATTAGGTGGGCAGGTATACAGTCAGACCACAGCAGGTCACCAAAATTCACATGTCTGGCATCTCAAAGAGAGACTATAGCCATGCGTAGACAAAAAAGAAGAATAACCAAGTTAGTAGGCAAAAGCTTTAGATTTTGGACTCAGAATCCAAACTCTTGCTTTTTGAGCAGAGGTAATATTTGAATTATACATGCTAAGTTTTTGAAAATCAAGAAATGGAGCCCAATAGCTCACAGAGATGGATGGAAACAACAGAAAGCATATGATCATTTATCAGTCTTTGTGAGGGTTCTCCTAAGAAGCTCAAGTTTTTGCGACTCCGTAAAGATGGACCAGAATGTAATGTGGTCAGTAGTCTGATTGTTGTGAGCTGTGTGAATTGAAAGACTTCGAGTTTAGATAGGTGACTCTTAAGTGACACCCACTGGTTATTTTTCTATTACAACAAAATAGAGGTAAATTAAAGATGATGTCATAAGTGTCAGTTGAATATAGTGCTAGGCAAAAGCTGAACATGATGCTGCTATTTCTGCAACTTAAATGCCCAGAGGCAATATGTACCTTAAAAGAAGTAGAATTTTAGTGGTTTTAGCAATAAAGAAACTAGGCATTATTGACACCTATATGAGTAAAGTGCAAATATTAGGCATGGACTATTAAAATCCAAGCAAGTATGGCCATGGAAGAGCAAAATAGTTTGGTTTTACGGAATCCATTCTAGTAGAAAGTGAAAATCTAAGGACCTGCTTCAGTGAAAATTACTTCATGAGTGATCGCTCTTGGCCTGCTGCCAAGCATGACACAGTGAATCCGACAGAGTACAGTGACTAAAGAGCTGACTTAGCAAGGATGGGTTAAAGGGCTCTAATTTGCATGTTAAACGATTTTTGAGACTTGCCTTTCTCTGTTCCTTCACCACTTGCAGGGGACCATATAGGAGCATGAACAGAAGAATTTTTTCTTTGATTCACCGGCTGTCTTTGTGATTGCCTACCAACTTTCAAATATTATGACTCCTTCCACTATTGGTGCTCTTTCTTTTTTCTTTTTGAGTCTATTCCTTTGTTCCTTCTTTTTTACAGTTTTTTTTTAACATAAAAACAGTTACTTTTTAAAGTAAAAACAGTTACTTTTTACTGTTACCGTTTTGTTTTTGTTATTCATTTATACTCTTGGATGCAAAAGTTTATTAATTGGGTTCGTATTACTGTCACTCTCCAAAAATCTCTATAGCCACGTCCTCTTTCATATCTCACAGTTACTCAATATTCAAAGATGTAAGACTGACCTTCAGGGCTGGATAGCTTGGCGGGGCAACGGGGAATGAGTTTCACTGCCTGAATAACTATCATAGATCCCTCAGAGGAGTGCAATCTTACACACCGAGGCACGAGAAGGGTCCCCCAGTGTCAGTGTTTGAGCTGTGAGGAATCACAGTGCAGCACCAGCTGGAAGTCACCAAGGATTTCAAGCATCACCAATCAGAGCATGTGCGGATGTGGGTGCGCCTGCAACCTCCCTCCCTACACCTGATTCCTGGCTGCAGAGGGCAAGGTCCCCGAAATGGCCAGTCCTGCACAGAAACGCAGTGAAGACTGGGAGCCTGTCCAATTAGTCTACTTTCTTGACTTGGGAACAAATCCGGGAGCTCATCTGTGCCCCTGTTCAGGTGGTTCCATGTCTGATTTCATGAGGAAGATGCTGCAGGACTCACGTTTGCTCCAAGTCAACAGTGCACATCTAGACACCGGAAGAAGATGAAAGTCAGCAGCAGATTGAGGACTTGGAAGGATTACAGAGATGTTTATTGTGTGGACTACAACAGGCAGGCCCTAGGGGATGGAAGGATTCCAATGGGCAGCACCGAGTCAGAGGTTTCTCCAGATCATTCCTATTCAGACGGGAGGAGATCCAAGTGGATTCCCTGAGCACAAAGTTCTCCCACTGAGAGGTGGCCAATAGCAGTGTCCCTGGGTGGTTCTCCCACTGAGAGGTGGCCAATAGCAGTGTCCCCGGGCCACTGATACCACAGCACCTGCTGAGTGTTGGAAGGAATGAGGGTTACTCCAGTGCCAGCTGCAAACTTCAGTTTCCATTGGCAGAAAAATCTACTCCATCATAACTATTTCAAAGGAAGCGTGTCTACTTTCCTTAGCATTTAAAGTCAGTCAGCGAGTGACTCACACCAGACCCCTGCTGCCATACAAATCAGCAGACAACATTCCTTTGGCATTAGAAGTGACGCTCGAAATCCTTTGTCACTGGACCGTCCCTGATCTTCCAATTTCATGCCACGGCCTCTCCATGGATCATAAATCCCAGGTCCATTTCAATCCTTCCTTTCTTTTAACAGGCCCTTCCAGACAAGTCATTATCTCAAATGTCCTGAAGGTTTTGACCTTGGATTTTAGTACCTTCAGAATAATCCATCCATCCAGATTTGTGTTTCTCTCCCAACAGTCCAAATAGAGTTCTTGAAAAGATTCAGTTAATAACTTCAAAGATCTTAGGACATTAACTGGTCCATGTTTAACATGCAATTAATTTATTTTTTAAAATATCATCATCAATATCTTCCTCATGAAGAGCAGATGCTTTTCTTAGTACTTTCTCTTTAATTCTAGATTTCTCAAGGCAATCTTTAAATTAATTGCCTGAGAGGATTTCTTAACTAGATAGACTGCAGGCAAAGGTTACTATTCAGGATCACATCAGAGAGGGTTGTTAGTGTTCTGGCACCTGGGTTCAGGTCGCCATTATCTTGGGAATGGGTTGGTGTGACTCCTCCCTTCTCTGCTCAGAACTGATTTCACATAGATTGATTGAAAGTGTTAAAGTGGAAATTATCCAGTTTCAGGGAGGTGGTATCTCCAGGCGCCCGCTCCCAGGGAGATCATTAACTAAGTTACTGGGAGGTGATATCTCCAGGTGCCAGCCCCAGGAGAAGCGCAACAGTCCAAGCTGCAGATGATAAAACTGTCTACTAGGCCCTGTTTGATCTGAGAGTTCCCCGGATACATTTATCTTTGTACAAAACGTTAACGGCTGACTTCTGCTTCTTGTAATCTGCTTATTCAAGGATGTAGTTGGAGGCTTTATAAGCTGCCTCCTCTGGAAGCTCGGGGCTGATCTCCTCTAACCCTGCGTGGTAGAGAGTCAGTCACAGGCTGGGTAATGAAGGCGCACAAATAAAACAACAG
>NW_006433716.1:4409984-4414667 GCF_000325575.1 Pteropus alecto | reverse complement strand
TTGACGCGAATGTGGTTTTCTTTGGGCCCCCCGGCAGGGGCAGCCATTTCCCCATTTTGTGTAATTCCATGCTTGCTTTCATCCTTCCACTCTGCCACACCACCCGGTCCCCATCTTTGCTTCACTAAATTTTGCTAACTTAGACTTTGTCATTTACCCAGCAGGAAAGTCTCTTTCCTTCTTTCACATTCATGACGTCAGATTTACTTTTGTTTTCTTTCTTGCCCACAAATGACTGCCCAGTTTTGCTTTCTAGGAAAGTTGAAATGAAAAGTAAAAAATCTAAAGTCTTGAAAGAGAGAAAAATGGTGAAGCCTCTTTGAAATTTTGTTACTTCCCCTTGATCTCATTAACCTCAGGATGAAATAGAAAGTAATGCCAGATGAGCAAGATAGAGTTTACTCTGTAAACCACTATGGAAAAAATACATTATTAGAATATGTTTATTGTTGTTATTTACACTTAAAATGGAATAGCACAATAAGAAGGCTATTTTTTGCCACATTATAGCTTGCGACTCATTACACTGCATTTTGAATATGACGCAGAGGACAAACAAAGCAGCCAAATAGAAACACGCATGCTGAATGGGCATGTCGGGTGGGCCAGCAGCAGCCCCAGGCTTGGAATTGGCAGAGGGGATTCGGTACCAGCTGGTGTACAGGGCTCTAACTGGTTTCCTGGAGGAGGTACGGGACAGGCCGGGCAAGGACTGACCAGTGTGCCTCTAAGTTTCTACTAAGAGATGTTATCATCGAATCTTCTGTGCCCAGTTCAGAAACTCTGCCCAAAGAAAGTGATCGAAAATTTAAGTAACAAGGCTTACATAAAAGCTGAATTGGTAACATGAAAATTATCTGTCCAGTAAAGGCAAAATGATTACAATTAGGTAACTCATTCTTCCACCTATAGACAAAATTAACTTTGCTATCAGCATGAAGGTCTTCTGACACTTTGAAACCTAAGGGCAGGGTTCAGGAAAGGAAGAGGTCACCGCTGACAACTGGGGTTCTTTAAACAAACACTCCAGAGGAAGGGCAAGGATGCTGGAAGGTTACTATTTTTCCAACAATGACACAAGCCCTCCTCGGTAGAGGAATCCTAGAGTCCTCAGGATGAGGTCTGCCTGCACGTAGGGAGTGACTCCAGAAGAGTTTGGGTTGAGGACACTTTGTCACTCCAGAGGAAAAGGTTTACTAGAAGTGGCATCTCCTTTGTGAGTCAGGTGTTGCTGGGAAAATAAAATGATCTTTGGTTTAAAATCTCCACACCTACACACCCCAGAAGAGAACCAGGATTCTTGCTGAAGTATTGGCACAGATGAGCGGCACCACAGACCAGTTACACGCGGTGGAAAGAAAGGGCAGTGTCTGTCTTAGTCCTGACCCTGTGACCCTCGTGAAACATAACTGCATGGATATACAAGAATGTGTTCTAGAAGAAAGAGAATCATCTCAGAAACCCATTCACTCATTATCACCAGCCTCCACTGTGAATAAAACATTAAACGAATCCCAGTCCATGGTTCTAAAGAACCTATTCACTATACATGGTCTATAACTGAACAAAACACACAAACCCACAGGACTGAGGCAGCCTGTCACCCTTTGTAAAGTAAAGAGGGTACAAGTGTTACCCAGGTTCAAGGCCAAACGTGTTCCTAAAACAGAGAACAACAATTTTTATCTTTAAAAATGTAAATTAGTATGTGTATGTGTACGTGTAAATATATTTCTGCACACACTTCTGATTTTAGGACAAAATCTTTACTCAATTGATTGAAATGTATTCACTTGGAGTACTACAACTGAAGATTCCTGGGAAAATTAGACTTCTATTGCAAAATTAATAGTGTAGATTGATATCTTCTTAGACCCCACAAAGAACACATAAATGAAAACTAAAAAAGAAAGTAAAAGTGTAGAGAAATGTTTAGAAAATGAAAATGATTATGTTCTATATTTAATGGCCAGAAGGAATGCCATCAGAGAACACAGAGTCCAAGGATCCGCAGACTTGCAGCTCAGCCAGGCCGACAGCATCTCCGATTCAGCATGGCCCCCCTGCTCTCTCTACTCACGGCCCTGCTGCTATTCAACTATGGTCCCAGTGGGTCTCTGGGCTGTGACCTGTCTCAGGACCACGTCGAGGTCAGCAAGGAGAACATCGCGCTTCTGCACCGAATGCAGAGAATCAGCTCTTTCCGCTGTCGAAAGGACAGAAAGAACTTCGGATTCCTACGGGAGATGGTGGATGGCAGCCACATCCAGAAGGCTCAGGCCATCTCTGTCCTCCATGAGATGCTCCAGGAGACCTCCATCATCTTTGGCTCAGAGCAGTCCTCAACAGCCTGGAACATGACCCTGCTGCACGGGCTACTCAGTGGACTCCATCGGCAGTTGGAAGACCTGGGCACCTGTTTGGTGCCACAGATGAAAGAAGCGGAATCTGCCCTGGGAATGGAGGACCCAACATTGGCTGTGAAGAGATACTTTCAGGGCATCCATCTCTACCTCAAAGAGAAGCAATACAGTGACTGTGCCTGGGAGATCATCAGAGTGGAAATCAAGAGAGCCTTCTCTTTATCAACAAACTTGCTAGAAAGGTTAGGAAACCAGGATAGAGACCTGGGGTCTCTTTGAAATGATTCTCAATGGTATTTGTGCCATATCATACTTGCACATATGTCATCGGTCATTTCCAAAGGGTCTTTCTGCTTTAGTCACAGAAATTACTGAAGTTAATTTAGCAAATCTTTTTTTAGAGAATTTAGCTAACCTATGTTACAAATTCAGCTCCTGGAGCATCAGTCCCTAAGAGGTATCTGCTTCTGTGACTGATTGGTTCTTATTTATTTATTTATTTATTTATTTATTTATTTATTTATTGTTACTTTATTGCAGTCTTTCTTGCTTTCTATCATATTTGTAACATTTAAAAGTCCGTGTAATTACACGTTCATCTTTACATTGTTAAACTTCATAAAACCTATTTACCTTTCAATGTTGTTTCCTTTTGCTTTATTTATTAAATTTTTATTAAAAACACTTCTTGGATTTATTTATAAAATCAAAATCCAAACCCTGATATTGAAGAATGACTAGCAAAATGTCTTTATTCATTCATTCCATTCAGATGAGTTGTAGAAGTTGAGCATCTAATTACAAACTGGGTTACTGTGGTCAAGAAATCCAGGTAAATAGAGTAAAAATGGATAGTTCTTGCTGTGTTGAAACTTTGTCACAGAAAGGAGCCAAAAACTTTACTAATGTTTATTTCATTTACATTAAACACTACGAAGAGAAAGAAAAGAAAGGAATGAAGAAGAAATATGCCAGAAATTTTAGGTACAAAGGAGGCTGAAAAGGAAAAATAACATCAGATGTCCTTTCTAACTTGAAGACAGGTTCGTACAGCTCTCTTAGAGGCAGTTGGGAATATGGGTGTACAATGAACAAAACACTATGGGGAGGTATTAACTGGGCATATGAGAAAAGGACCTAAACATAATGCTGCAGAAATTTAGCATTTGAGGTTCAGGCAGAGGAGAGTCTGTAAAGGGCAGTGTGGTGGTAGCGGGAGGCAGGTGAGCTAGAGGATAAACAGGGAAGGGTGGGGTGACACCACTGAAGGGACGAAGTGTGCTCCAAAGACACAGTGGAGCTTGTAGGGCCGGTGCAGACGAACTCCTCAGAACCTGGAAACGGACACACTTGGTGTTTTTACGATAATCTGGTTTAGTAGAATGAATGAGACACAAAAACCATTTGGGACTGTGTTGAAGAGGAATCACAAAAACGAGAATTTTAGACACTGTGTGTAAAAACTAGGTTTGTAAGCTTGTTTGTGGAGTGGAGGAGTGAAACAGAAGGTGCCTGGAGGAGAAGGTGGGTTACCATGGCCCCTGCACAGTTTTGCCCCTATTTTCTCAGAATCATTTTCATAGAACAGCTGAACTGGCACAAAACAGAAAAACATTTTCAGTGTTTGACTTAGTTGACATAAACTCTTGCTTATTTAGGTATTTGTTATCTTGCATGGCTTGTTTGGCTAAAAAGTGAGTTCTCATTGTTCTAATGAATATCACTCTCTAGTGAATTTCTATGGTAAGCCATTTGCTTGCTAATTGCAGTTCTTTTTTCCATCAAATTTTACAATCAAGATTCATTTTCTTTTATCTGTTATTTAATTTACTGTAGTCTCATGTTGGTCACTTACATTACTTCTGATTTCTAATCGCTGACGTAAATATTTTCTGTAAATTAGAGATGTATTTTACGATGGATGGGTGTTTTTAATTTGACCTGTGCAGAAAGAGCACTCCTTAGGACATAGAGCCAAGCCTCCTCCTATTCGTCTTTTGATTTTACACACATTCAAATCCCTTTCTCAGTAATCTATTTTTACATTAAATTCAGTATTCCGCAGCTTTTTAAATCTGTGATATTAGACGATAATCTCCATTGCTTTCTGATAGAAATTTCCCAAGACTGTTATACGGAAATGTTAATTCTTTCCTTATTAACAACAGACACATCCTTACCCTAAATCTAGGTAATTCTCATGATAAACTAGTTGTGAGATTTTTTGCTTTCTTAATATGAGTATAACCTTCATTTATTGCTACACTTATTTTACTACAGATATTTTAAAACGTATTTAAAGTTGAAGGAGCTACAGTTA
>NW_006433716.1:4396360-4404755 GCF_000325575.1 Pteropus alecto | reverse complement strand
ATTTGTTCCAATACTCTTTAAGTTGAAAAAAAAAAAAAAGAACCCGCTGTGTTTGCTGCATACACTTTATCCTCAACCCAAAACCAAGAATTGAAAGTCTTTTTCCAGAAATTAAACCCTGCGGAAGATGACGTGGATGTCATTAGTTAGAGTTCACAGCATCATCGGTCTTTTGAAAGAAGCATTTGGGTTAGTTCCCAAAGACACAGGCTAAAAAATTGGTAAACGACCACATGTGTGGGACTGAGGTCTCCAAACACCTTGAGGGACACAAGGAAACCCTGATCACGTAGTTCCTCGCAGTACTTGAGAATCACTGATTTAAAAGTGGAGAGTGAGTCTTCCATTTACGACCTGGTCTATGATTCTCATCCTGATAGTCTAAATAAAGAAAATAGAAATTTGAAAATATCTCTGCAACCAAACCATGTTTTTAAATACTATCTCACACAGTATTAATGTCATTCATAACTTCCTTTGTAGGATTAGGATGAGTTTACAAAGTATCTCTGATTTACTGTCCTCTCAATTCCTAACTATCTAGTAGATGTTGGTATTATTCTTTCTCCTACTATTACTTTCATGATTCTCTTAATGAATATTAATTGGCTCCTGAGATGATAGGGACTGGACTAGATGCCTAGGACACACATTTGGTTAAAAGGATTTCTCTCTCCTTAGGTATTTTCTAGACTCCTGGGATGTACTCTAAGCAGAAAATAGGTCAGGTCATGTCTTAGACCATTCAAACTCCATTAACAACATAGCATAGACTGAGTAGCTTGAAAGGAGCAGACATTTCCTGCTCACATCCTAGAGGCTGAAATTCAAATCAGGGTGTCAACAAGGTTGGGTTCTGGTGAGTGCCAGCTTCCTGTTTGCATACTACTGACTTCTCCTGTATCTTCAAATGGAAGGAAGGTGATGCATCTACCTCAGGCCTTCTTGATGAGGCCACTAATTCTATTCAGGTGGCTCCACTCTCATACCCTCATTCATTCACAAGGACCGCATCACATGACACCATCACTTGGGCTTGAGACTTCAACATATAAATTAGGTGGGCATGTACACATTCAGACCGCAGCAGGTCACAAAAATTCACATGTCTGGCATCTCAAAGAGAGAATATAGCCGTGCGTAGACAATAAAGAAGAATTAGCAATTTGTAGGCAAAAGTTTCAGACTGTGGACTCAGAATCCAAACTCTTGCTTTTTGAGCAAAAGTAATATACGAATTATACATGCTAAATTTTTGAAAATCAAGAAATGGAGTCCAGTAGTCCACAGAGATGGATGGAAATAACAGAATACATATGATCCTTTATCAGTCTTTGTGAGGGGTCTCCTAAGAAGCTTAGGTTTCTGCTACCCTTATAAAGAAGGACCAGAATGTAATGTGGTCAGTTGCCTGGTTGTTGTGAGCTTTGTGAATCGAGACTTTAAGTTTAGATAGGTGACTCTTATGTGACACCAGCTGATTACTTTTCTATTATGACAAAGTAGAGGTAAATTAAAGATGATGTCATAAGTGTCAGTTGAATATAGTGCTAGGCAAAGGCTGAACATTATGCTGCTATTTCTGCAACTTAAATGCCCAGAGCCTATATGTACCTGAAAAGAAGTAGAATTTGAGTGGTTTTAGCAATAAGGAAACTAGGCATTATTGACACCTATATGAGTAAAGTGCAAATATTAGCCATGGTCTGTTAAAATCCAAGCAAGTGTGGCCATGATGAAGCAAAATAGCTTGGTCTTTCCTGAATCCGTTCTAGTAGAAAGTGAAAATCTGAGGACCTGCTTCAGTGAAAATTACTTTATGAGTGATCACCCTGGGCCTGGTGCCAAGCATGACCCAGAGAATCTGACAAAGTCCAGTGACTAAAGAGTTGACTTAGCAAGGATGATCTTGTAATCTGGAATCTGGAGGGCTGAGGCAACATAACTTCTCATACAAAATAAAAAGACTTTGGGATCAAAGCTAAAACTCAAGTCTTTGCATATTTAATAATTAATATTTATGCAGTTCGATTGTTTCCAAAGATGGTTTCCTTTTGTTTGAGCAGAATAAACTTGATTGGAAACTCGGAAGTCTTTTAGAAAATTTGAAATTCAATACAAAAATACAAAGAAAGATTCAACTGGATGATATTGTGTGAATCTTGAGTTCTCTTTGGGGATAATATTGCTCCCAAAGGTGCGAATAGTAGTTCTCATGAGTGTGAACAAATCTTAGGTATTTCAATGGTTTGTGGTGCTCCAAAGCTCAGCCTTATCCAACAGAATCTTCTTCCTTAGTATTTATTTTTCTCTTTGGTTTTCTTGTGTATCGTATGAGAAGCATTGCCATTCAGCTCAGGGAAGATACACAAACATATGCCAGATTATTGCTTCAAACCTGTGGTGACTTGATGGCTCCTTGGGAAACTTTCCTTCCATCCATTGTCTGCTTGATCTCAAAGCCCTCTTGTGAGAGTTGGCCTTTGATTACTCAAGAGTTGCATCGTGGACATTGTTTATGTTTTTGCCTCACTGCGATGTGTGTTTTGAGAATACAGTGCAGATAGTTGATATTTAATAGTTAGCTCTCCTGAAGTTAGTCAACACATCATTAACTATGTCAAGTCTAAGCAGAAAAAAATGTTGACAATATCCAGATGAATATCTAGCGGCTAGTGAAGTTAAAAATTACTCTCTGATAAGAAGCAAGATTAAAAATTAAGTACCTACCTAAAATGAATGTTAAGAAAATAATTTAATTTTTCAATAATATTGACCAATTTTGAATGATTTTTAAAAATATCTATACATTGGCATTATTTCATAGGGTTATATACATTTTTATTTGAACATGCAACTGGATACATCTCTATGTAGTAAATATGTTACATTAAAAGTCACTCTGCAAACTCAGTTTTAAGGTCAAACTCAATTTTATTTAAAATTGAATTTGATATTTATTAACATTTTAATTATACTAAATGTCAGTGGCTTTTAGATTTAACTTGTAATTTTTTTATTTATTCACTTCAATTCTTCACTGAATAGAAGAGTAAACTTGACACAATCTTTTTTATATATAAAGCACAGATATAAATACAGTACATAAATATATATGCCATACTTCTGTGTTAACTTTTCTTGGAGGGTTCAGTTAGGAAAGCACCCGAAAACTCTGTGGTTAAGAACCAATAATGAAAAATAAAATGGTTGAGAAACAGTGTTCTAAACCCATTTAGAAAGTGCATAAAGAAAAGTGAAAGCAGAAGTAGAAAGTGAGGGAAACATTCAGAAATTGAAAACTCGCATGTTCCCTATATATGACACATGCAGAAAGGAAGGTCTTCACAGTCTAGAGGCCAAGTTTGGCAGAGTCACCAGCGCAGCCAGGCAGGCATCACCTGCAAGATCCCTAATGGCCCTGCCCTGTTCTTTCCTGGTGGCTGTGGTGGTGCTCAGCTGCCACTCCATCTGCTCTCTGGGCTGTGACCTGCCTCAGACCCACAGCCTGGTCAACAGGAGGGCATTGATGCTCCTGGGACAAATGAGGAGAATCTCTCCTTTCTCCTGCCTCAAGGACAGAGAAGACTTTGGATTCCCCCAGGGGGCGTTTGGTGGCAACCAGTTCCAGGAGGCTCAAGCCATCGCTGTCGTCCATGAGGTGACCCGGCAGACCTTCCACCTCTTCTGCACAGAGGTCTCGTCCGCAGCTTGGGATGAGACCCTGCTTGGCAGATTCTGCACTGGACTCTATCAGCAGCTGAACCACCTGGAAGCCTGTCAAACGCAGGAGGTGGGGACGGAGGAGACTCCCCTGCTGGATGAGGACTCCACACTGGCTGTGAGGAAATACTTCCAGAGAATCACCCTCTATCTGCAGGAGAAGAAACACAGCCCTTGTGCCTGGGAGATTGTCAGAGCAGAGGTCATGAGATCCTACTCCTTATCAACGCACTTTCAGGAAAGATCAAGGAGTAAGGATTGACACCGGTTCAACATGCAGATTGTGCTCACTGACTAAATGTCACACTTCCTCATGTTTTGCCATGTCAGAGACGCTTTTGTTTTGTTTCTGCTGTAATCATGACATGAACTAAATCAATCTGTTAAAAGTTTTCAGGAATATTAAGCAACATTACGCTCAACACTACAGATGGTCATGCCAATGTATCCAGTTTTCTATTTAAATATTTATTTATTTATTTATTTATTTATTAGATTTGTTCATATAGTATGAGCATCTTTACGCTCGGGTGACATCATGAATATGTTCTTTTCATTAAGTCAATTTGTTATTTTTGTGTTTATTAAATATTTACCATCGTGAAATACTTGTTTTTGTTTATTATAAAAAGAAACGCAAAGTCTGATGTTGCAACTGAATTTAAAGAACGGATGTCACAATTTGTTTACTCACTGTATTATATGCAAGTGATAAGTAACTATTGACATTCTCTACGCCAGGTTGTGTGTTGTCCTCAGAATACGAAGGAGAATATAACGAATGTATTTCATGCTATCTTGTATGTTTGAGTTTTGGCGAAAATGCCTAAGAACAATAACTAAAATATTATCGGTTATATTCAGTGCTATGATGAGAAGAAAGAAAAACAAATGCATTCTCTCACCAGCAGCGAGGGTGAGGAATATGCCAGAAATGAAGATGAAAGTAGATATCCTCTAGAGTTGACTGGGAGACATGTAAGTGCAAATGTTCATTATCAGTTGGACATGTATGTTTCAATTTACAAGGAATGCCATGGCTGGAGGTCCGTATGTGGTAAGAGAAAGCCAGAAACGCAGGTAGTATGTGTGTGTGTTGGGGGGGACAGTGTAGAATGAGATGAAGACTTAAAGTTGATTCTCAGGCCCAACAACCTTTAAGAGAAGAGCTACAAAGAAAACAGAGGTAGGTCTCCCATACATTAGAAAGGCAAGATGGAAAGCTGGTAAGAGTACATTTAAGAAAATAAATGTGCTTAGAAGAACATCAGTGGACTCACGGAAGATGAAGATTGAAACTCTCAACAACATCAGGAAAATAGAAGGCATTTGTGACCTAAATGGTTTGGTGGAGAAACTATATTAAACTGTATTAAAGTGAAATTGTAAATAAGATAAGAGAAGATAGTGGCACTGAAGTGGAGAAGGACATAGTGTGGGATCTGGAAAAGAATGTGGGTGTGGTTTTTGTGACCCGTTTTCCTTTTTAGGCAGTATATTAGTTTCTGGGTGATTTTGTGTAATCAATGTACTAGCAAATCATACTGATGTGTTTAAAATTGTATTTATTTTAAATCATGACTTATTTAATTCCCTACAATGATAATTTATCATGCCTTACTAATACTACTTTGTATATAAGTAAGCCACTCAATTTCTGTCAATTTGTCAGGCAGGAATAGATAAGCGTTTCAATCCTTCATCAAAATATCTAATTACTACGGACAGCGCAATGATTCCTGCAATTACTTGCTTTATTAATGAAGTTACTTAACTAACATCATTGTGACACTGATTTACTATAGCAGCTTTATAACATATCTTCTTTTCTGTATAGCTAATTTGATAAGTAGTTTTTAATATGACTTTAGCAATTTTTCTCAATTTTATGAATTGCCAATTGCATGTGAATGCTAAGATAAGCAAATTATCAATTATTATGCTAAGATAAGCAAATTATTATAAATACTGACAGACTTCCTTCAAAATTGAAATGGGAAGCTGGATCATGTAATGTCTTCATCAACACTTAAGGTTAAGAAATTGTTCAAAATCAGCTGAAAATATAAAATGAACAATGGAAATCCATAGCACAAGAGAGAGTTGTACATAATTCAGGAGTATAAGCAGATTTCACATATATAGCAGAAATACAGAATAGAAAACTCACAAAATTACCCTAACTCACAAGATAGTATTTTTCATTGAAATTTCATTCTGCTTGAACATGTGTTATGTTGAACAACCCACTTCATCTTTCTAAACCTCAGTTTCCCCATCATAAAAAGGGTTCAAATATTTATATAGTTTTCCTCACTATTAAATGACCACATGCATTTTAAGGCATTTAGCACCACATTTTCCATAGAGAAAGAACTTTAAATATGATAGGTATTTTCCTATATTTCTTCCAACATGTAAATATGAGAATGTGATTTGTCTCTTTTTATAGCATTCTTAGACCCTATGTCCTATTTTTCATTAACTGACCTCCAAAGGAGGAAGCCTAAAAAATCAGAATTCTGTCAGGAATTCAAGGAAAGACTCAAAAACTGTCATTCCTCATTCAAAGAAGTGTATTATTTTTTTCAGTGAAGAAATGGTGGCTTATATTAACATCCGAGACAGGGAAAGGGCAGAAGAATGATATTTAAAGATATTCTAGCCCCTGGCACACTCCTTCTTTCCTTCCCTCCCAGCAAGCCAGGATATATTTCCATATCACAGTAGTTTCCTTCCTCTCCAAGGCAGAAAGCCCCACAGGGTCATGCACTCTCTCTCTTTACCTCTCTGCCCATTCACGTGACTAACTGCTTTCTGTTCTGTTGTGGTTTCAGCTTAAGATTTTTGAAAAAGAAGAACATCATGAGTAGAAAGCTAAAGTTAAATAAAATTTCTAGGTTTTGCAGAAACATCTGCAGGAGAGGCTTTCCTTAATGTCCCTGGAGCACGATGTAATAGTAGCTGTAGCTAAAAGGAAACTGAAAGTAGGATCCAGCTTGTGGGTGGGCCAAGGCAACTTCTCTCAGGGAACACAGCCCCCTGGTGGGACAAAGGCATGACCAAGACTAGAGTGCTGGCTGCTGCTCTAGGCAGAAATCTTGCCACTGTCTGGGGATGTCCCTTCATGCTACAAACGAGGATACTTCTTGGCAACAGTAGATTCAATTGCAGTCATTAAAATGTTTCCTAACCCCTTGTCTATTACAAAGACAAAGAGTCTCCAAGTGTCCACCTTCAGGCAGGGCATGGACTCTTTGAGTTCGGGCAGTTAAAAGGCAGAGAAAATGTGTTCCCTCTCTACATCCTACTCTGCAGACCCCCCTCCCTATGAATCATCTCTTCCACATGCTATGAAACTCAGGGGGCAGGTAGAGCTGACGATCTGGGAATAGAACTCAATGGTAAGCAGGAAAATCTCATCAAACATTAATTAAACAACTCTCAATAGTACCATTTTAGTTTCCCAGATTCATTCCTAATATCTGACTCTAACTATTATTAACTAGTAGTGTATTCTCATCGTCTCGTGGAATAATGATCTTGACATCTCTTTCACTCCATACTAAAACCTCTGCATAGGAAGCAAGAGAGAGAAGTCTGATACAAGCTAAGGAACGTGAATGAATAGTGTCATTGTTACCTGAGAGCTAGCGACATTTTATTTATTCAACTTTATCCATTTGGTACAACTTGAGAGAAATTTCTATAATCAGCACAATCTTTTCATTGAGATAGTTCACCAGCAGGTGTGTGAATTGCTGAGGGCTCAGGGAGGCCTCCAAATGTGGAGAGGTATCACATCCTTTCCTTACATACCACAGTCAACATTTGGATTTGTTGCTCTCCAGCTTGGGCTTAGTAGGACCCTGCTTACATTTCACCTCATATTTTACATCAATATCTTCTTAGTTTGCTAATCATCCAGGAACTATTAATTGAAAACTTCTTTCCACCATATTTATATCAGATATATCCATTACCTTAGATTAGTTAAGACAGATAATACAATTTCAGATTGTACAACACGTACTTTAATAATTTGTTTACTCTATTTCTCCCTTTATCACACTGTTTTGAGTATTGCTACTATAATCTCACATCATTTTCTAGATGAGATAGATATGCCAAGAATTCCTCTGTTCTCCAACATTATACGCATTCTTTCTGATTAAGTGTACTTCATCTACAATGTGGAGAGCATTCCTTTCACGAAAACCGCAGGCTCTTGGGGATGCACACATAACTGAATGGCAATGAATAGACTAGTCTGGTTTAATTCCTTCTTCAGGTTGAAGGATGAAAGTGGATCAAGGAAATTCTTGTCAGCAACATCTAAAGTAAACAAAAGCTGAAAATCAGCAAAACAAAGCAAAATAATAGCATACACCAATAAAAAGAAGACAAAGGAATTTAATTGGAGGATCAAAGCTTATTTTAAAATTCAATGGAATTCTAAAAAATAAAACTTTTTGATTACCTATAATACACAATATAGGATTATGGTTCGAATCTTGATCTTTCCAGCAAATGTGTAATCCCGAGAAATTCACTTAACTCTTTCACTGAGTCCCAGCATTCTAAAGTTTAATATTTCTAGAGTTACTGCGAGTGTTAAACAAACTAAAACATCTTAAAAGACTTAAAAGAGTTCCACAGAGGTCGAGCTTAA
>NW_006433716.1:4391840-4396343 GCF_000325575.1 Pteropus alecto | reverse complement strand
TTTTTTTTTTTTTTTTTTTTAATATCGATATATATGTAACGGCGAACTCTTCCACCTCTCAATAATGACCTGCAAAAACATGACAGTCTACAAAATGAAAGTCTGGGGAGTGTTGTGCAGCCTGAATGACTATGGTCACTACTCACATGGAAAACAAGTCGGATTTGTATATTCAGTTAGGAAATGGCGGCTTGCTTAAATATCTAGAAGAGAAGTTGGTCTTCTAGACTGAAGTGAAACATATATCGCACGTTTTAATACTTCCTGGCGCACTTCGGCCCTCCTTTCCTGCTTTTCTGAATCACAGTCTACTATTCCCATATGACATCATTTCCTTCCTCTCCAAGGTAGAAATTCCCAGCGTGCTCTCCTCACTCATGCCTTCGCCTACACCACCCATTCACACAGCCCTCTGCTGCTCTTCTGTGATTTCTGGCCACCACTTTCCCTTTACGAGCACAAAGCCGCAAGTTAAAAGCAAAAGTTGAGTGAAAGTTCCAGGTTGTCAGAAACTCCTACTTTAGAAACAATTTTTCCCCTTCTGATGAGTAATTTTAGAAATGAGACATTTCCTTGTTACAATGATGTAATAGTAGCTAAAGGAACTAAAAGTGGGATCCTTTACTGTGGGGACTATTGAACATTTACAGAGGAAGCGCGCCACCTATTGGCCAAGGGGGACAAACACATCAACCAAGTCTGCGGAGAGCAGACTTCTTCCTGTCCTGGGCAAAACTTCTTCAGAGCTGCAAAGAGACTCTGTCCTGGAAAGAACTGATTTCTGAAAGATAGTTGGAAAAGTTACAGCCTTAGTTTTTGTATCTTCGGGAGGGAAAATCCCCCCAGTTTCAGGTAGGGCATGCCCTCTATGGGAAAACTGCAGCTATGTCGGGAGAGTCAGAATGTGTGTGTTTCTTGCCTCCAGGCTGCTCAGCTGTCCAGGGCCTCCTGAATCATGTGTCCCTTTAATGTCCTTGTAAGCCACTTGGAGCCTTAAAGCCCATCTTTCTGGATAAATGAGGAGAAGCAAGGTAAATCAGGAAATATGTCCTATTTGAAGGTGCATGAACATGTTCTTAATAGTAAGTTGGCAATTTTTCAAATTTATTCCCACTCCCAGATTATGTCCCTTGACTTCATAATCAGGAGAAAATTCTCATTTTCACTTTGTGTAATGATACCACTGGCATCCCTTGCACCTTGACTCAGTAATAAGAAAAGCATAGCTTAAGGAATTTCAGAGGATACAACTGTTGCCAAATGACAGGCCTGCAAAGTATCTGTTTGGGTAGAATCGAGAGGAATTAAGGGCATCTAAACTGTAACTGAAGAAGTTCATCAGGAAGTGTGTGCCAATTGCTCAGTTTGCAGGGATCTCATTCTCAAATTTCTACTTGAGGTTACAGACTCTACCTTTACATAGCTTCTGTCCAATTGATGGGGTAAAGGGCTCTCATTTGCACGTTTAACGATTCTGTGACTTGCCCTTCTTTGTTCCTCCACCACTTGTAGGGGACCATGTAGGAGTAGGAAAAAGAAGAATTTTTTCTTTGATTCACCTGGCTCTGTCTTTGTTATTATTTCCTACCAACTTTCAAATATTATAACTGCTGCCACTATTTGGTGCTCTTTCTTGTTTCCTTTCTTCTTTTCTTCTCTTTTTTCTTTTCTGTCTTCTTTGCTTTTTTTAATGTAACCTTCCCTTTTTGTTTTTCGTTTATACTCTTGGGTACAAAAGTTTATCATTGATTCCATGTTGTTGCCTTTCTCTAAAAGCCTCTGTACCTATGTCTTCTTTCATATCTCAGAGTTACTCAATATTCGAAGATGTAGGACTGAGTTGCAAGGCTGAATGTCTGGGCGGGGTGAAATGGACTGAGCTTGAGCTGGCTGAAGACCCCTCACAGGTCCCTCACTGCAGGGCGAGCTTACACCCCGAGGCAGAGAAGAGTGCCGCTGGATGAGCTGTGAGGGATCACAGCACAGCACCAGCTGGAAGTTGCCAAGGTTTTCCAGCGTCAGCAACTAGAGAGTGTGCAGACGGGTGTGGCCACGCTTCTGCCCTCCTACCAGCTGATTCTCCTGCAGTAGGGGTCCCTCTGATGTCCAGTCCCACATAAAACACAGTGAAGACCGGAAGCCCTTCCCACGCATCTACACCCTTGACTTGGGAACAAACTCGGGAGCTCATCTGTATCCCTCTTGAGACGGTTCCACGTCTGATTCCATGAGGAGGATGCTGCAGGACTCACATTTGCTCAAAGGCAACAGCGCACATGTAGAAACGGGAAGGAGATGGAAGTCAGCAACGGCTTGAGGACTTGGAAGGAGTACAGAGACCTTTATTGTGTGGAATGCAACAGGCAGGCCCTCAGGAGGTGGAACGATTCCAATGGGCAGCACAGAGTCAGCTGTTTTTCCAGATCATTCCTATTCAGATGAGGAGGAGATCCAAGTGGATTCCCCGAGCACAGAGTTCTCCCACCCAGAGTGGCCAATAGCGGTGTCCCTAGGGCCGGTGACTCTGATACCACAGCAACTGCTGAGTGTTGGAAGGAACGAGGGTTACTCCAGTGCCAGCTGCAAACTTCTGTTTCCATTTGCAGAAAACTCTACTCCATTATAGTTATTTCAAAGAAACTGTGTCTACTTTCCTTAGTATTTAAAGTCAGTCAGTGACTCTCACCACACGCCTGTTACAATACAAAACAGCAGACAACAGTCCTTTGGCATTTGAAGCGATGCCCGAAATCCTTTGTCACTGCACCATTCCTGATCTTCTGATTTCATGCCATGACCTCTCCATGGATCATAAATCCCAGGTCCATTTCAATCCTTCATTTCCTTTAACAGGCCCTTCCAGACAAGTCATTATCTCAAATGTCCTGAAGGTTTTGACCTTAGATTTTAGTACCTTCAGAATAATCCATCCTTCCAGATTTATATTTCTCTCCAAACAGTCCAAATGAAGTTACTGGAAAGATTGAGTTAATAGCTTCAAAGATCTTAGGACAGTAGCTGGTCCGTGGTTAGCATGCAATAAATTTCCATGTTATCATTTAAAAGATCGTCATCAGTATTTTCCAGTTTAAGAGCAGACTCTTATCTTAATACCTTCTCTTTAATTCTAGATTTCTAAGGCAATTTTTAAATTGCCTGACTAGATTTCTTAACTAGATAGACTGCAGGCAAAGGTTACTGTCCACGATCACGCCCGAGAAGGTTGTTAGTGTGCTGGCACCTGGGTTCTGGTTGCCATTCTCTTGAGAATTGGTTGATGTGACTCCTCCTTTCTCTCCCGGATCGTATGAAATGAGAATGAAGTGTCTGGTCTTGCAAAGTCGAAGGTTGGTCATTGATCAGAATGTAGTCTTCTTTGAGCCTCTGGCAGGGGTAGCCATTTCCTGATTTTGTGTAATTCCATGCTGGCTTTCATCTTTCCATTCTGCAACTACAGCACCTGGTCCCCATCTTTGCTTCACTAAATTTTGTTAACTTAGACTTTGTCATTTTGCCAGTAGGAAATTAGCTTTCCTTTTTTCACATTCATGACGTTCAGAATTACATTTGTTTTATTTCTTGCCCACAAAGAACTGTCTAGTTTTGCTTTCTAAGAAAGTTGAAATGAAGTCTTGAAAGTTAGAGAGAAAAACGGTGAAGCCCCTTTGCAATTCAGTTACTTCCCCTTCTTTGCATTAACTCAGAGTGAAACAGAAAGTAATGCCAGATGAGCAAGACAGACTATGCCCTGTAAACCACTATGAAAAAAAATAAGTTATTAAGAATCTTATTGTTGTTATTTAAATTTAAAGTGGAATAGCACAAATAAGTTAAAAAAGGGCTATTTCTTTTCGACATAGCCTCACTACCTGCATTTTGAGTATGACACAGAAGACAAACAAAGCAGCGCATTAGAAATATGCAGACTGAATGAGCAACTGAAGTTCACCAGTTTCTGTCCTCTAAGTTTCCACTGAGAGACATTATCATTGAATCTCCTGTGCCCAGCTCAGAAATTCTGACTATAACAAGTGTTCAAAAATTTAAGTAACGAGTCTTACAAAAAAGCTGTATTGGCAAAATGAAAATTATCTGCCTAGTAAAGGCAAAATAATTACAATTAGGTAACAAATCCTCTGCCTATAGACAAAATTAACTTTGTTATCAGCATGGAGGGCTGCTGACACTTTGATATCTGGGGACATGGGTCAAGAGAGGAGGAGGTCACCCCTGACAACTAGGATCCTTTGCACAAACACTCCAGCAGGAAGGGAAGGATCCTGGAAGGTTATTATTTTGCCGACAATGACACAAGCCCTCCACGGCAGGGTAATTCCAGAGTCCTCAGGATGTGGTCTACCTGCCCTCAGGGAATGAGTCCAGGAGAGTTTGGCTTGAAGACACTTCATCATTCCAGAGGAAAAGGGTTTCTAGAAGGGGCATCTCCCTCGTGAGTCAGGTGGTGCTGGGAAAATAAAATGGTCTCAGGATTAGCATCTCCAT
>NW_006433716.1:4382704-4391811 GCF_000325575.1 Pteropus alecto | reverse complement strand
AGTATTGGCACGATGAGCAGCACTGCAGACCGGTTACACACTGTGGAAAGAAAGGGCAGTGCATATGTGTGTGTAATTACATACCTACACACACTTTTGACTTTAGGACAAAACTTTTCTCATTTGATTGATATGTATTCACTTGGCGTGATACATCTGAAGTTTCTTGGGAAAATTAGATTTCTATTGCAAAATTAATAGTGTAGATTGATGACATCTTCTTCGACCCCACAGAGAACACATAAATGAAAACAAAACAAAAAAAGGAAACAAAAGTATAGAGAAATGTTTAGAAATGAAAATTATTGTGTTCTCTATTTAATGGCCATGTTTACATGGAATGTCATTGAGAACCTAGAGTCCAAGGCTTCCCAGACTTGCAGCTCAGCCAGGCCAGCAGCACCCCCGAGTCCCCGTGCCCACTCTGCTCTCTCTACTTGCTGCCCTGCTGGTGTTCAGCTATAGTCCTGGTGGGTCTCTGAGCTGTGACCTGTCTCAGGACCATGTCCAGGTCAGCAAGGAGAACATTGCAATTCTGCACCAAATGCAGAACTCTTTTAGTTGTTGGAAGGACACAAAGAACTTCAGATTCCCCTTGGAGATGGTGGATGGCAGCCAGGTCCAGGAGGCCCAGGCTATCTCTGTCCTCCACGAGATGCTCCAGGAGACCTTTGACGTCTTCTGCACAGAGCACTCCTCTGCTGCCTGGAACACGACTCTGCAGCACGGGCTCCTCACTGGACTCCATCGGCAGCTGGAAGACCTGGGCATCTGTTTGGTGCCAGAGATGAAAGAAGTAGAATCTGCCCTGGGAATGGAGGACCCTACACTGGCCGTGAAGAGGTACTTCCAGGGCATCCGTCTCTACCTCAAAGAGAAGCGATACAGTGACTGTGCCTGGGAGGTTGTCAGAGTGGAAATTAAGGAAATCCTTCTCTTTATCAACAAACTTACTAAAAAGGTTATGAAATCAGGATGGAGACCTGGGGTCACCTTGAAATGATTCTCATTGTTGGTTGTGCTATATCATACTTGCACATATGTCATCGGTCATTTCCAAAGGGTCTTTCTGCTTTAGTCATAGAAATTACTGAAGTTAATTCAGCAAATCTTTTGTCAGAGTATTAAGCAAGACTATTCAGTTTCTGCGGCATCAGTCCCTAAGAGGTAGCTGCCTTGATGCTTGATTGCTTTTAATTAATTAATTAATTAATTATTTGTTTGTGTTTGTTTATTTATTTATTGTTAATTTATTCCACTCCTTCCTGTATCGATCATATTTGTAATATTTAAAAATCAATATAATTACATGTTCATCTTTACATTGTATTAAAATTTACACGTTTACCTTTCTATGTTTGCTTTTGCTTTATTTATTAAATTTCTATCTAAAAACTTCTTGAATTTATTTATAAAATCAAAATCCAAACCCTCGTTTTGTAGCTGATAGTGAAGAATGAGTAGTAAAATATCTTTACTCATTCATTCCATTCAGATGACATGTAGAAGCTGAGCATCTAATTTCAAACTGTGTAACCATGCTCAAGAAATCCAGGTAAATAAATATAGATAGTTCCTGATGTGTTGAACTTTGTGTCACAGAAAAGGAGACAAAAACAGTAATAATGTTAATTTCAATTATATTAAACACCACGAAGAGAAAGAAAAGAAAGGAATGAAGAAGAAACATGCCAGAAATTTTAGGCACAAAGGAGGCTGAAAAGAAAAATAATATCATCTGTTCTTTCTAAGGATTCTGGAAGACGAGTTCATACAACTTTCTTATTGGCAGTTGGGAATATGGATATACGATGAACAAAACTGCCACGGGGAGGTATTAACTGGGAATGCCTTATTGCATATCTGGTAATTAGGGCATCAGAATGGATGTGGTCACTCAGAGAGTGGACAATAAGGAAAGGACTTAAACATTATCCTGCAGACCTTCAGCATCTAAGGGTTGGGCATGCCGTGACCTGCTTGGTTAGACGGTTAATATACCTGAGAGGGGGCAATGGAAAGGTGGAGAAAAACACAGAGACAGTATACACAAAAGGTGAGGCCAGGTGGGACACTAAACTTTGCTCAGATACAATGACCCCAAGGCAAGCTCAGTATGTTATTATATACTTTTGAAGGTCAAGAAGGGAGTGGGAGTCTTCTTCTCAGGACTTCAAACTTGCTGGCAGCAATAATTTCCCAAGGCCTGTCTGTACCTGGTTATCTATGCTAAACTAGAAGCAGCTGTCTGTTCACTGTTTTGCTTCTCTGTCCTTGGCAGATTATAACAAGTCAAGCATGGCTTTGCCAACGCTTCAGCCACAGGTCTGGCTCAGATCCGACTCTCTACATCTCCCCCTTTTGTATTTTTTAAGCGCAGATGAAGTTTGCTCACTTGGAGTTCTCGTAACGGTCTCTGGAGGACTCAGCACCCAACTGAGAATATACACAAAAAAAATTATCAGCAAAATTAGCAGACTAAGTACCGGGCAGTATGTTTCAGAAAATTGCAGGGGTTAAAGCCTTTCAAATAATCTAAACTTTCCTCAGCCAATTTTGCAGGATCCACAATAGTGTCTTTACTGTTTTGGATGTCAAGAATATGTTTATGAAGATCAGCCACATCAAGACTGGCATTATTGTCAGTCCATATCCCTTGTAAATGTAATTTAACTTTATTCCAATCCCATTCAGAGGCACTGCAGTCTCCGAATGTGCCCCAACACCTCAATTTTCATGCTTCCTCCCTACATTATTTCCCTTCAGAGATTTTATTCCCTTAATCTTAAGGGGATGTTGAGGAAGGAAGGTCTGTCTTCTTCAAAGCTGAGATAGGGCTGTAGTCCCTGCCTACTGGGAATAAAAATCTCTGAAAGCCTATTTTAAGGGCCCCGGAGGCAGGCAACATGAGATCATTCCAACATGTAGAAGTAGTAGGAAGCCTTATAACCTAGAAGATGGAAACTTAGCAAAAAAGATAGAAGAGACAAGTCAAAGTTAATAGTAGAGATAATTGACAATGAAGTTGCTTTTTCATGGCAGTTAATTCAAGGTACACAAAAGTTCCCTGATTCCCTGGGACATGTGGACTTATCTAGTTTCCAGAATAAGAGCTTAAGATCTTCCAGGGATTCACAGGAATAGGTTGCACTTTCTGGTTTATTTTCTGGAGGAACCTGTGAGGACTGATAAGAAACTGGTTTAATTCAAGATAAATTACCCAGCTGTCGATTCCTTGTAAGCTGACATCAGCTGAGAACTTAACAAAACTTGGTAGAACCCTTTCTGTTTGCCTTGAGGGCTGACTATTTTTTCCTGTCACTGTGCAGTTAGCATTGGAGAGAAGCCCATGAGATGGGTCAGTACAGAATAGGTAGCTCTAGTATCTAGTAAAAATTCAGTTTTTCCTTCTTGCCATGTCAGGGTGATCTGAGATTCCACTGTTGTGATCGTGGTGGATTCCTTTAGGACTGGAGCTTGTAAGCGCTTGGGCCTCCATTGTTGGAGGAGAGAGCAGCCCCTTCATGAGAGGCTTACTATGTGGGACAAGGGCTTATGAGGTCCAGGGCTGGATGGACACTCGCTCTTCCAGTGCTCTTCCTTCTGCAGTTTGCACGTTGATTATGCCTCAGACCTGACAATGCCATTCATGGCCAACTAAGATCAAGGCCCTCTAGGCCTGAAAGGTTTTTATTGCCTAGGATCACTTCGAGATGGTACCTGTATTGTAGCCGCTAAAATTTGCGCCCTTTTTGTACTTTGCTTCCTTCTCTGCCCAGTCCCAGTTATTGGACACCCTAAAGACCTCTGGCATCAAGGCAGCCTGCAGGGGTGGGGTTTAGGCCCCAACTTTTGGAGCTTCCTTTGAATATGGGCCACAGAACAAGTTATGAAATGTATAGCTAGGAGTGTCTGGCCCTCAGACTTTGGGCTAATGTTAGTATATTCTCTAAAAGCCTCAGAAAACTGGTTGAGGCAACATAAAATGCAGAAATTACTCTGATTAATCACAGAATTCTTTTCTACCCAGAAAACTTTTCCATAACATCAGTAGCTAACTAATAGTCTAAGAAACATTAAAACACAACCTTAATTTTGCATTAGCTTACTTTTGACATTTAAATTTCCAATCTTTTTTAGCTTAATCGCGTAAAATTTCCTCTCAGGATTTCTCTTCACAAACCTCTACTACTTTCCTCATTCCTTCAGTTTGCTTCTTTTCACTCATTCAGAAATAACCAACTTTAAGACAAACACCTTTCCTTTAATTTCCTTCAGAATAAATCTATATACTTCATACCCTCTGTTACCAAAAATATACATTTTCCTTTCTATCATAATTAGAATTCTTAACTGAACCACCATATTACATATAACACAAATATACATCAGAGGTCATGCACATACTCATATTTTCCCATCATCAGTATTTGTAGCTTCCCTGGGGGTGTTGACTCAGCTGGTTATAGTCCATTCCTGACTATCCTTTCCTCTTCTAGCCTGCTGATCTCTGTGAGCCTCCCTCTCTATTTCTTGCTCATACTCAGGAGGCAATGGTGGTGGAGGAGCAGAAGGTGGTGAAGGAGTAAGAAGGTCCTCATATCCCTCCAAAGTCCTTCGCAGTGCAGCAACCAGCTCTTCACCACCTCCTCCCGGGAGTCTCTAACCCTCTTGGGTGGTATCAAGACAATCTCTTATTAGAGACCATAGAAAAAATGTGAAAATAGGGATCTTATCAGGCCCTTCCAAGGAAACATCCCCGTAATTGCTTTCCTATTTTTTCCAAAGTCTGACTATTCACAGTTCCCTCCTGTGGAAACCAAGGACAAGTTTCTTGCACAAAATGTAAAAATTCTGTTAATTGCTCTCCTTTTACTTTACAGCCTCTAGCTCTAAGCATAACTTTAAGCATCTGTATATAAAGATCCTCTCTTGGGATCCAGAATTTCCCATGTTTTATACCCAGTGAAACCAATCCACTCCTCACCTTACACTTACCTTTAAGTGTTGGACGTGTCCCCCAGGAGCATCCTTCTGCCTGGATGGATGAATGAAATTTACAATGAATAGAGCCCTCCCCTCAATGGGAGGGTGGAGTTCCCCCGTACTCAGAACCCATGTTGGGTGTCACTGGCCGTGGCGGTGAGAGCACTGAATCCTAACCACTAGACCACCAGGGACACAGATGGAGTTACAGTGACTCTGAGGCAAGCTCAGTGTGACTTTTGAAGGTCGAGGAGGGAGTGGGAGTCTTCTTCCAGGACTTGAAACTTGCTGGCAGAAATAATTTCTTAAGGCCTGTCTGTACCCGGTTATCTATGCTAAACTAGAAGCAGCTGTCTGTTCAATATTTTGCTTCTCTGTCCTTGGCAGATTATAACACAATCAAGCATGGCTTTGCCAATGCCACAGGTCTGGCTCAGATCTGGCTCTCTACAGGGCAGAAGAGAGTCTGCAAAGGGCAGTGGGGTGGGAGGTGGGGGTAAGTGAGCTAGAGGATGAACAAGGAAGGGTGGGGTGATACTACTGAAGGGAAGAAGTGTGATCCAAAGACACAGTGGAGCTTGTAGAGCTAGTGCAGACGAACTCCCCAGTGGACCTGGAAACAGACACGGTTGGTGTCCTTAGGAAGATTTGGTTTAGTAGGATGAATGGGACAGAAACCAGATGGGACTGGGTCGAAGAGGAAACACAAGAACAAGAATTTGAAACACTGTGTATGAAAACTAGGTTTGTAAGCTTGTTTGTGGAGTGGAGGAGTGAAACAGAAGGTGCCTAGAGGAGAATGTGGGTTCCCATGGCCCCTGCACAGTTTTGCTCCTATTTTCTCAGAATCATTTTCATAGAACAGCTGAATTGGCACAAGACATAAGAACATTTTCAATGTTTGACTTATTTAACTCTTTCTTATTTAGATATTTGTTATCATGCATCGCTTGTTTGGCTAAAAAGTGAGTTCTCATTGTTCTAATTAATATCACTCTGTAGTGAATTTCAATGGTAAGCCATTTACTTGCTAATTGCAGTTCTTTATGCCATCGAATTTTACAATCAAGATTCATTTTCTTTTATCTGTTACTTCATTTACTCTAGTCTCATGTTGGTCACTTATATTACTTATAATTTCTAATCACTGACACAAACATTTTCTATACAGTAGAGTCGTAATCTTTTGATGGATGCTTGTTTTTAATTTGACCTGTGCAGAAAGAGCTGGACAGTTTTTTGTATATTTCTCCAAGCACTCCTTAGGACATAGAGCTAGGAGGACATAAGCCTCCTCCTAGTCATTTTCAACGAACAAAAATTAAAATTACACACATAGATGTATACTACCTGGCCCAATGGATAGATCAATGACAAATCCTGTACTGTGAGGTATGGAAGATTCCCTGAGTTTCATATTATGGAGTTTTGTCAATATTTTTAAGTCTGAATTGATGCAGTCACTAAAGTTTTTCTTTTCCATACTTGTTTTTTCATGGCTAATGTGATTTTTCTGCATGTAGTTTAATACTTAATTTGGTCTGCTTTGGGAGAAAGATAGAACTTGTTTCTTCTATTTGTTTTTTTAAATGTCTCATTGATTGCTATGAATAGTCATTTTGGTTTCCAAAAATGTGTATGATTTTCATGAAGCCTATGTTGGGACCTTAGAACAACTGTAAAGTTAAACAGGAAAAAAGCCAGCACTATTTTCGAAAAATAGAAAGGAATTCTTAACCTTAGCTACCTCGACTTTTAAAGTATCCGTAGTAAAATAAGAATAGCAATAATTAAAGGTTATAATTATATTAATAAAGCAAACAATCTCACAACTAGTTTATCATCAAAATGTGAAAACTTCCTCTAGCTAGTTCTCTACTGTCATCTCAACCTGAAAATCTCTGTAGTTATACCCTGTTTAATATCCAGAAGTTATTAACTTGTATGTTCCAAAGTAGTAGAGAACTGAGACGTGGGGCTGGCAAAACAGAGCTGGAGATGAGTGAGCTGCTGCTGCTCTGGCCTGCTGGCCCGCCATGCACAGGTCTTGCCCAGGCTCTGGACTTTAGCCATCCAAGACACGTGGTCACCTGGGAGAGAAGATGAGAGGAGACAGGGTCGAGGCTATGGTGCACATGAGCTTATGTAGACTAGATGGCAGTGTCAAGGAGAGGCAGCTGAGTTTTGGGGGTTGTAGGTATGAGAGTTTAAATGTGGCCCCACTTGGACTTTCCTCTTCTGTGACACCCTCCTCAGAGGTTAAGATGCCCCTGATGTCCAGCCAGGAACAGAAATGCAGTAAATAAAGGGAGCTGCAGTACCAACAGTGCCCACACGTGTACACCAGACAAGCTGGGAAAGAATCTAGGAGCTTATTGCAACTGTGTTTAAGTGCTTTAAGTCCTAATTCCAAGAGACTGCACCAGTCACATGATGCTCATTTGCTCAATTAACAAAGCAACAAGAACTATGAAAAAGTTGTAAGAGCCAGCAGCAGCTCAAGAATTTGAAATGGAAGAAACAGTAAATTCTAGCACATGGGGACTCTTGGTTGCAGATTAAATAGATTTAAAGTTTGTTACATTTAAGTTTCAAAAGTATTGACTAGCCAAGTTGAAGGTCTACTGGTCTATCCTGTGGAAGATCACAGTGGGCTGCTACACTCTGGTTCTCTACCTCCAGCCACATTTTAAGGCAAGTTGCAGGATGGCTGCCTGTTAGAGGAGGCAATCAGAGCCTGAGATTGGAAATTCAGTAAAGGCTCAAAATAAACACTTCATAAAACATAACATGTAGAGTGCAAGGCATGGAAGCGGGCATCGGGCTGCTAAGGGCATGCGAGCGAGCTTCCTGAGCACTGTGGAAGAAATAACACCTGGTTTCCTGGCTCATGGAATAGCAAATTCTGTTTAGATTAGTGCCAAATGTGTTAAGATGTATGATCAGTGACTTGATGATTTGTACTGTCCCTTCCACACAATCACCCACTTAGCCCAGGGGGCCAGTATAGCTGAGCAGTGTGAGTGAAAGGATTTCAGGATTTTATGAAAATGAAAAATTATGAAACATTTGTAGGCTTTAATCTCTGTAAGATATCACTTTCCAGTATTGCTCAGAAGATTGTCTGCTATGCATTCAGGTGATTTTAGTGGAGTCTAAGAACTGGAGAGAGAGTGAAAGGATGTGCACTTGAAATGTACTTCCCTTCAAAAACTGATAAGAAGAGAAGGAAGGGAAAATATAGCATAGATGATAGAGGTTTTGTTTATCCCTTTTGCATCAAAATCAAAGTTGTGACAGAAACATGAGCAAACAGCAAGCAAAGTCACCTGGGATATAGATGAACAGAAGCACTACAACTAGGGAGAGAAATAAGAAATCACCCCACAATGGTAGTAGGTAGGAGGGGGTGTAGTTGTGAGGCTGCCCGGTCCCCAGTGGCTGAGTGGGATGGACTTTCGCGGTGACAGACCTGCTCGCTCTGAGCACGAGCGCTGGGTGGGCTGCTCGGGAGTAACCAGGGACTTACAGGGGAACACTGAGTTGTCAGAGCGAGGGCCAGAGGCGAGGTTCTCTTCCAGGCAGAAGTGTTGGTGGAATCCATTGTTCCTCTGTTGTGCTCTCCCCTCTCCCAGTATGGAGGCAGTGCCACTATAGCTGAGACAACATCAAACTGGATAACAGAGGTTGCTCTGCCCAGAGGATTCCCTGAAACTCTGCCTCCCCCAACTTACTGGCCCCACCCAAGCCACATCCAGTTGTGTCCTCGTCGAGTTTGGTGCTCTTTGCTGAGCCAACTCCAAGACTTACACTGGTGGCAGCTGACCTCAGTTTCTTGAGGCAACTATAAACACAGAATTGCTTGCTGAATCTTAACAGGTAGCCTCAGAGGGGCACCAGCTTGGGCTAAATTTGGCCTGCAACTGAACCCCTCTCAAGACTGTGCCACTGGAAATCTACTACACAAAGCCATGCTAATAAGACCAGGAGACTTAGGAGCTTTGCTTAGTCCATAGAAACAGACACAGAAAGATAGCCAAAATGTGAAGACAAAGAAGCAGAAACCATATGACAGAACAGAACAGAGATCCAGATATAATGGAGTTAAGTAATTTAACAGA
>NW_006433716.1:4318860-4381955 GCF_000325575.1 Pteropus alecto | reverse complement strand
AGTAAGTATTACAGGAATTGATAGAGGGTCTTCTTTAAGAAGAAAAAACATGTATCAAAAACAGGAATAAAGAATGGTAATAACTGCATTCCTATCAACAACTACCTCAAATGGAAAAGAATTAAGTGCTCCAACCAAAGATAGAGTGGCTGTATGGATAAGAAAACAAGACTCCTACATATGTTGCCTATAAGAGACCCATTTCAGATTAAAAGACACATACAGAGTAAAAGGAAGGAGGTGGAAAAAATAGCCTTGATAGACCTAGAGGGTATTGTGCTGAATGAAGTCAGTCAGATAGAGAGACAAATATGATTTCACGTACATGCAGACTCTAAAGAACAAAATAAACAACAACAAAAAAATGGAAAAAAAATCATAGATACAGAGAATATTTTGAGGGCTACTAGATCTAAAGGGGGTTGGGGGGGATGGTGAAAAAGGGCAAAGAGATTAAGAAGTACAAATGGATAGTTACAAAATAGACATGGTGATAGTAGCATAGCATAAAAAAAATAGTTAACAATGTTGTAATAAACATGTAAGGGGGAAGAAGGGTACTAGATTTAGTGGGGTGATCACTTTGTGAGTTACTCCCTAATCGACAACTGAAACTAATATATTATTATATGCCAATTATAATTGAAAAAAAAAACCTCACTGAATTATATAATGTAAATACAAGCAACTAATTGTCTATTATATTTCAATAAAGCCGGGGAAAAAAAAACCACAACATGTATACATCACCCAAATTTAATTTTTAGAAAACATTGCTGGTCAAACTTAGAAGAAAATATCCTCAGGATGACAACACTGGATTGTAACGGGTATAAGGAAAGTGTTGACCATATTAATTGTATTGTAAGATGTTTGTCACAAGGGAATAATGCCTGTTATTACTGGGACAAATGGGAATTGAGGAGAAAAACTTTATCTATCTATCTATCTATTTAAAATTGTCCTAGAGAAAGGATGCTTAGATTCTTAGCAATTTCTCTGGTTTTTGTGGACAGAGTTGGTAAATGGTGTGGAGTCAGAACATCTAGGTTCCGAATGAGGCTATGACCTGGAAGAAGTTATTAAATCTCTCTGTGGCTCCATTTTCTTCCCTATAAAATGAGGTTAATGAAAAAATCTACATCAGCCCGTTCTGTTAACAGATGCAAAGCTATGAGAAAATTGAGATTCAAAGACCCTAAAGGAATAGAACACATTTTAATACATTAATTTTTTAAGGTCTGGCCGGCAAAAAAAAAAATCATAAAATTTAAATTATATGAGGTTATAAAACCTTATAACTTATAATAGAGTATTAACATTTTCAATATAGAAAAAACTCAAGAAAGTTTAAGAATCCAATAAAATCTGAGCAAAAGAATATAAAGAGACTATTTATAGAAGCAGAAATAACTGAATGAATAATATACATATGCCAAATAATCAGCCTCCCTAGTGATCATGGGTTTCGCAAACAAATGAAATTTGTTTCAATTTGTTTCAAAAGTGAAAAAGCTGATCAAGAACAATAACAAGATTACTTGGTGATAGCAAGGTCATAGCCTCATTTGGAACCCAGATGTTCTGACTCCACACCATTTAGCAACTCTGTTCACAATTGCACAGAACTGGTAAAGTGTAAAAATTTCAAATATTACTGGAAATAGCTTAGTTACAGCTACCAAAAATTCTAAACCATAGACCCAGCAAATATAGGAGTAGGTGTCTATCTTACAGAAATACTAGAATAATACTCAGATTTGTTCATTGTGTAGCATCATCTATATGAAAGTTAACTGAAGTCAACTTAATGTGCTAATACAGGTGCATAGTTAAGTAAACTATGATTCTTTCTTATTCTATTGTGCAGCTACATTAAATTAAATGATGTAGATCAATACTCACCAGCATTCAAGGGTGTTTATGTAATTATGTTTTCTTCAGTGAAAAAGCAAGTTAAGGAATAAGAATGATCACAGTGTTAAAAATTGATATCTAATCAACCTTAAAGTTTAGGATATAAGGCTATCAAGGGTAGAAATGGGATCATTTGACTTCTGTTTTCTGAAACCTACATATCTCTTACTGTGTACTTTAAAAAATAGCTAAATGTTTAAAATTGATTTTAAAATATTGTTTCCAATATTTCTATAAGATTGAAGCAAGGGATGTTTATTGTAGCTCAGTATCCCATACACTTGCAACTGGAAAAAGAGCACTGTCTTTGTATCACCAGGAGGAAACATGGGGAAAAATGGTTCGCTGGACTCTCTAAAAGGCAGACGCAGAGCAGACAGCATTGTCACTTAAAACAGTAGTAGTCAGAATTTTCCACCAATACAGAAATAAAAAAATGCTTGTGAATATTTCTCAGTTGATAAAAACTTTAAGGTATTTTTATATACAAGTAATGTTTTGAATCTTGGAAGTCTATTTCTTCTTTAATGTAGGAGATTTCTTAGTAGTATGAATGAATAAAAAGCACATCTTGATTTTTTTTTTCTCCAGACTCTTCTAGGTCTTGGAGTTATGTTTTTGCTCCTCTTGGTAGTGATTTGTTTCCTTCATACAGAAAGAAACTTCTCTGATTTACTATCCTGCTCCAAAATTACCTTTACTGTGCCAGATTCTAAGAAATCCTCCATGAATCTCTATTTCAATCAGAAGGAACGTTCATGGATGAAAATAACATGGAGGGTCTGCTGGAATATGCCCGATGGAAGAGAGACATTGAACAAGGTCTTCTGGTACAGATGTAGCAAAAGTCTCCTCCTTGCAGCGAATAGAAACCTAAATCATAAACTAAATAGTCATAAATATATAAATTGGTATATATATACATATATATATCCATAAAACCATCACAATCAAGATAACAAAGATACCTGTCACCCTCAAAAGTTTCTTCATTCACCTTTGTAATCCCTTCTTCTGTCCCTCTCCAACCTCACCTCCCCATTCCCAGTCAGCCCTTTCTGTCCCTATAGACAAGTCTGTATTTCCTAGAATTTTGTTAATGGAAAAATACAGTATGAACTTTTTCTTCTTCCATTCAGCTTCAAAGTTTTAAGATTCATCCATATTTTATCATATTTCAATAGTTGATTCTTTTTATTGGTGAATAATATTCTATTTTATGGATCTATGATAATTTACCATTTCACTTGTTGATAGCTTTTTCCCCCAAGGCTTTGTAATACAAATAAAGCTGCTCTGAATACTTGTGCATAAATCTTTATGAGGACATATGCTTTCATTTCTCTTAAGTAAATATCTACGGGTGGAATGGCTAAATCATACTGAAAGAACACATTTTATATTTCAGGAAGCTGCCAAATCATTTTCCAAAGTAGTTGTACTATTTGACATTCCCACCAACATTGGAGGAGAGTTCCAGCTACACCACATTTCTTCCAGAAGTAGTTACAGATAATCTCTTTAATTTTAGTCATTCCCATAGACTGTAAGTGCTATTTAATTATGCTTTAAATTTTCATTTCTCTAATGATTAATGATGTTGAGTATCTTTTCATGTCTTTATCTTTTACGTCATCTTTGGCAAAGTGCCTGTATAAATCTGTCAAATCTATCCAAAAATATATTACAGGAAAAATTTAAAGAATTTAAAGAACTACCATCCATCAGTCTCAACTTTTTTTCCGAGTCGTGATGTGACTCACGTCATAGTCTAGACAAGAGGAACATCTTAACGTTTCTCCAACAAAAGATTAGTATTTCTCATCTGTTAATATAGATCATTCAATAGTAATTAGAACCTTCCTCCCTCAGCCTCCTTGTCCATACTCCCAAAGCTGTTGATTGGCCCTTGGCTGAAATTAATCCAAGAATGATAAAGCTCCACTATTATGGTAACAGGTTTGTGGACAAGGATCAATAAATAGCTGCACATGGTTTTATGGACAAGAGCTAGGAAAGAAGACTAGGTATAACATAACAGCAGTGCTTGAGTCATAGACCTGGGGGATCTCCCTGCTGTATATCAATACTGTTTTGATATTACTTATTTAAACTTATTCCTTTGGTTATGGGTACAAAAGAAAAATGAAAATACATTCATGCAAGCTGAAGTTTAGGGAGCACCATTAAATAGCACATGTGTTTATAGCCACATTCACCCTAAGTGGGAAAATGCTTAGTATAAGTGAACATCCTGCAGAGAGAATGGCTAGATGCCACTTGACTGTTCAGATGTCAACAAATAACCTTGGTTGAAACATGTGGGTTAGCTGGTCGAAAAGCCATTCTGTATCATTCATACATGGGTGCCTGTATATGTGTGTGTGGGTTCACGTGTATTTGCCTTTGTGTGTGTGTGTGTGTGTGTGTGTGTGTGTGTGTGCTACAGCAGCAAAAATCCTGTGCCTACAAAGAAATAGTGTATAAGAAGCGCTTAGACTATTAAGACTTCATCAGCTTTACTTATATCTGGATTCTCATCTTTTCTGCCTTTGAATAAAGTTACTCTCTATGGTCTGAAATCAGTGGTAATATATGGCTATGTGTAAAGCCAGATAGGTGATTCAGTAATCAGGGGGATCATTTCATTATATAAATATCTAACCAATGTACTGTATACTTGAAACTAATAATAAAATAAAAGGCTAAAAAAAAAAAATTCATTACCAAGAAACACAAACTTAAATAAACAATAGATTATTCTTCCCAAAACAGAAATTCTGCTCAGAAAATGACATGGGAAGCTACTGTTGAACTCTATTGTTGATCGTGAATGCTTAAAATCAACTCGAGGTGTTGCAATTTTGAAAGTTTTTGAATGACATAATGGGCTAGATAATACAAATCCGAAATATAATGGGGTCAAAATATTTCTGCTCTAATTATTTGATACTGTATATACATCAAGTTTTCCATACTGTTGTATTTATTTTGGGCCTGTTTTCTTCTTCAGGAGACCGTTTCATAAAGAGTCAACCTTTAAAGCTATTTTTCTGGAATGTATCAAAACAGATTTCAATTTGAACCAGTAGAGGGCAGAATAATATTAGTTACTATAATGCATTTGTTCTGTGTGAACAGTAAGTAAATAACTAGGTATTCATATGTCCTAGTGCATTTGGTTAATTAACCTACTGCCATGTTACTTTCATTGTTAATGAACACAGCTAAGGCTTTTGTTTTTTAGCAGCATTCAGCCATTCAGATATGCTTCTCGGCAAAGAGACACCAGAGGACAAAGGTAAGTTATTAAAATCAGGATGTAAAAACTTCCAAAATTCCCTTAGAAAACAATTATATTGAATGGCGTGATGCAGTCACATTAGGTAGTAAATAACAATACAGAACTGGTAATTAGGCTGACATAAAAATTTTAAAGCTTACCTTTCCCCCTTTATTTTGCATTATTTTATTCTAGATTTCCATAAATACATTTGCTGTTTAATGACATTTGGAAAATCTTTGAACAAATTTTTTCTAAGCTATTTTCCTCAATGGATAATGCGATTAGTAACATGGGCTTTAGATCCAACTACTGAGAACAATTCAAAAATATCTTTGCATCAGTATTTAACATAAGAAAAAAAAACTGTAATTGCAAATATTTTTGTGATATTTATTAAAAAATAATATACATCATAACTTTTAAGACTCCAAATTAATGAGAAATAAATGAATGCATTTGAATAATATCAAGCCCTTTTTTTAAACAAGAGAAATTAAAAATTAGGTAAAAGGCAACAATGCTTATTTTCCCCTCTAGTTTTAATATTGTGTTGGGATAATAGACAGTTAAAAAGTTCTAGGACACACAAGAGAAATCAAAGTTATTATAATACGTAGATAATATGGTTTCTTAAGGGAAAAAGCAAGGCTCCCTTTGTGCCTTCTTAATGACCGCCCCCGCTCCCCATTAACCTAACCACTCTTATGTCCTCTACACCTATAGATTGGTTTTGCAAGTTTCTGAACAGCCTATAAATGAAAAAGACTCTTCAGGAACATTTTTAATCTAGCTTTTTCACTCAATGTTCTGTCTGTAAAATCATCCATATTGTTTCATGTATCAGCAGCTCATTATTTTCATTGTTATGAATATGTAGTTTGAATAGATCAAATATATGTCAATTCTTATATTAATGTATTTTTGCTTTGTTTCTTTGGCATGTGTGGGGGCTACTATGATTAAAGCTTCTGTGACTATACTTGGACATTTCTTTTGGTGGATACACACTGAGGAGTGAACTGGCTTTGTCACAGAGTGTATATTTACATGTTTATAGATACTGCTAAACACTTTTCAAAAGTTCAAAAAATTTACAGTCCCATTATCAATAATTGAATGTCAGTCATTTTAATTTTTTAATTTAATCTTTTTAGTTTTAGCCATTCTGGGGGTGTGGCGTGTCATTTTGGTTTTAATTTGAATCCCATGAATGGCAATGATGTTGAACACTTTATTTTAAGGTTTATTATTTGAATATTCTCTTTTATGAAATACTTGTTCAAATTTTTGAATGTTTTTAATTGGACGCTTTTGAATTGACATTGAAATAAATACTTTAAAAGATAAAGGTAAAGGAGGTCAAATATATGGTGACAAAAGAAAATTTAACTTTGAGTGGTGAACACACAATGCAATATACATATCATGTATTATTGAACCGTGTATTTGAAACCTATATAATTTTATTAACCAATGTCATCCCAGTAATTTAATAAAAAACATAATAAAGATGCAAGGAAAGCTACATATTCTCCTAAGGATAAATTAGAAGCTGTTACTAAAAAATGTCTTCTGTATTGAATAATATACCTACTAAGAATTCAATTCTAGTAACAAACTATAGAAATGATCCCTGAAAGTATAGTCTTAAGAATTCAATTCTAAATGCTCTCAAATTAACTGTTTTGATCAGATTGATAACCACTTTGTTCATCTGGCATGAACCCAAATGAATTTCTGTTATTTGAAATAACTAAATTTCTCCCTAGAGATCTATACCTTATATTGAAACTTAACTTGGAATAAATTTCACTAAAACAATGTGCACTTATCTCTCTTATGTAGGAAAAGTTATACAATTTTATACAATTTATGGGTCAAGGGACTCTTGCCTTTTTTTTTAACTCAAACTTTGCTGCACCCCTCCAAAGAGGAACACATGTCCACCTGCAGTGACAAAAACTTGATTGAACAGGTTTCCACACTTCTAAGAAGCTGGATTCTTCTTGCATTGAAGGTAAACCCAGGGGACTGTTTTCATGTTATGATCTCTTCCCTGCATACCTCTAAGTTGACTCTGGCTACTGAACACTCACAACATGTTGGTCATCTTCTGCTGTCCCATAATGTTTCAAGCATACAATCCAAGAAATGAGGAAAATTGCTATCAAGTCTTTACTGATAGCTGGTAGAAAAACTAATCCAGTGGTTACCCATTTTGGACAATAACAAGACAAGTGGTCTTTTAAACAGAACAATGGGAAAAGCATTACACTTAGTAATTGAGCTGTTTACACTATTTGCATGTATTGCTTTCATAATTTATCCAATATGTTAGATCCCATTGAAATCATTCAAATTGGTGCCAGTGGCTTCTATCTTAACTTAGCAGTTGAAAGCATAGCTAACAATCATCTGGCTGACAAGGACCAAAGGCCCATGAGGAAAAGATTTTGTACATGACCAGAATAATCAGAAGAAAGTTTCTCACCTGGACTTCAGTGCCACACATCATGTCCTTACTATACATTGTCCTTACAAGGATAAAAACCACCCTTTCATCAGAGAAAAATATTTTTTACTCCAAGTAGTTTATACAAATGGCTCATCAGAAGAGTGGAAAAACTGAAAGTCAAAAATTAAGCTCTTAGCAGACACATGTAGTAAACAAAACTTCCTCCTCTCCTGAGTCCCTCCTCACATGTACAATTGACTATGACCATATGGTACTGACACACCCTTTCTTTCTTTAAATGCTGCATTTTAAATTTCTTCATTCACTCAATATTTAGATTGTCCCTGTTATGTGTTGAAGAATGTGCTAGTTAAAGAGTTAAGAAGCCATTTCCCCACCATGAAGTAGGTCATGTTCTAGTTGGAAAAAAGAGAAGTAATCCATTACAGTACAATGTGTTTTGTGAGATAAGAGGTAAATAGATTCAGACAAATCATACTATATAGGGTTTCTGTGAAGAGAAAACTTTTAAATGAGTTATAAATAGCAAGAATGATATATTAACACATATTAAGAAGAGAATATGTACTTGGCCAAGGATAGCATGTACATGTGGGTTTTCTATGGCCCTAAATGAAAGGTCTGTATACTATACTATTGGAGGTCAGATGCCAAGAAAGCAGACTCTGAGGTAAAAATTACAATGCCAAGAGTTTACTCGGGAGTGCTATGGGATCAACATTTGAGGGAAGAGAAAGCAGGAAGACTGAGTAGAGGGGAAGCTGAGCTGCAGTGCAGTTAGGAAGTGACCTTGGCCAATTTACATGGGGGCCTCTGTATCTGGGATGACCCTTCAGAGGTGGAATGAGGAGTCTTAGCCTTTATACCTCCATACCCATCAGTCACTGGATCCCAGTAAGGGAGAGAAAACTTGGGCTAAATGATTCATTTCAGCAATTCCAAGAATGACCCTATAATCTCTTTATTTACCAAATACCTATACGTTTCAGTAGAGGGGGATGACTGATTAGTTGGCCATCTTTCACCTTGGAATCCTCTATCTTTCAGAGGTTTAGTTTGTGTCCACAACATAGTCCAATCAGTTACTCCCATAGATGCAGTTTTGATTTCAGTTAACCAGGGACATGAGGACCAGAAACCCTTACAAAAAAAATTGGTTTGGATGATTTTCCTTAAAAGGCAGTTATTGATATGGGGTGAACCTGGGATATGAGTCTCTACATACAGCTCCTTTAAGAAGGAAAAAGACAATCAAATCTGCTGCTGTGAAAAGGTAGCGAAAGAAAGAAATCATCTTTACCAACTCTCTCCTAAGGTGCTTACTTCCCTCATTGTGAGAAAATATGAGATCAATAAGCTCAAGGAGACCATACCTTCATCTGTTAAAAGTCTACTAAAGCTCGTAATAAATAAGGGTTTGGTTTATAATGTCTAGTCAAAGACCGGAAGCATCAGCATCATCTAGAAATTGTTAGAAATACAAATAGTCAAGCCCCAAGACAAACCTGTTGGATCAGAAACACTGGGGGTGAAGCCATTCCAACTGTGTTTTCACAAGCCCTCCAGATGCTTCTGATGCATGCTAGATGTGGGGCTTAATTTACTGCAGGTGATAAGCATTCTAAACCAAATCTCTACAAGAGGCCATATTTGTTCTCTTTTTAAATTTCAAAAAATAAAATAATTTTACCTTTTTTCTGGTTCTAATATGAATTCATATTCATAGAGGAAATATTTAATCCAAAAAGTGTTAAGAGATGGAAAGTCTATCACTCATATAGTACTACTGTAAACATTTTCATGCATTTCTTTTCAGATATTTTTCATGCATGTTTTATTTGTAGAAAATGATACTATATTTTGTAACCTGTTTGTTGATTTAATAATTTATCCTAGTACACGTAGCTGTAAATAAGGATAACTCAGATGACCCAGACTGTGAGTACAAATGAACTTATCCTTACTCTGAACCCATCTAAGCACTGCTAGCAGGGATTCTAGTCTTTTATAGTATTTCTCTTTCTCAATATCTCCAAGTTTAGAACTCTGGTTTTAAAGTTTTAAAAAGGCACATATATTTAAAAGCAAGCAATTTTTATTTTGTATTAAGCAGTTAAGATAATTATATAAGCAGGATGTCAACTTGATAAAAGTTTGAAGATACATTAGCATGTAAGGTATTGGTTTTAGATTTAATTATGAGTATTATCTCCTATAAGTTTCCACGTGGCACCTCCTCCATTCCGTTCTCCTCAGTTCTTAGGGAAAAAAAATGTCCAGGTAGAGAAAATGTCCTTTATTTAATTCAAGACTGCAGACGGTATGTGAACTTGAACGAGAAAAGATGGGAGATAATTATTATTATTAGTGTTATCATTAGTTTGCAATGCTATTGTATGATGTTCAGGATTGTGCTGTCTTGAAGGCAGTGCTGGCTTTTGAGTCAGGCAGATTTGGGAGAGAATCTGCTCTGGCATTTGTTAGCTTAGCTCTGTGGCTTGCTGTGTTATTTTGAACAAGTTACTTAATCTTTAAAGTCTTCTCACCTGAGAAAAGAAGATAACAATGAAACTGCCTTGCAATGTTAAGTCGATTACTGAATAACATGTTAAATGAATTATTTGATTCTATAAATTTCCTGGGTTAAAGAAAATGAAAAGTCTACAGACCATGAGAAGCAAATGACCTGTATTTGTAGTTGAGTGTTAGTAAATATTTGTTCTTTCCACTTCCCTACCTCCATGTGAACTTGAAGGTAAATATGTCAATCCCTGAGCTGAAATGTGTAGTCTGTTATAAAGACTTCCTCCTGGCTGCCCAGCTTCTGCTTTCTTGGCCCCCTTCACTACTGCAGCTGACCCTGACTCACTCCCAGGATCTTATTTGATTTCTTCTCTTTCCTTTCAAGCCAAATCTAGAAGTATCAGCCAAGAGTTAATATACTCACTCACACTAATTAAACTGAAATGAAATGTTTTGTTCTTCAGCAAGATTTTACATTCAGTGATAACTTTTATCAGTAGAGAATGCATCTGAAGCAGAACATGATAAAATAGTAGAACTAGCTACAGATTTTGGGGCCATGGCTCTGCTTCTTACACTGGGCAAAAGTCACTGTGACTGTGGGAGTCAGCAAGCCTCGGTGAATTTCAGTTTCTGGTCCCACGTTTGTTCCATAATGACTTCTGGGGGCTCCTGGCTGGAAGCTGGACTCCTTCACCTTGGAATGGGTGCTCTTCTGTCCAGCCCTCCTCCTTCCAGCCACCCTGACCAAGGGCCAGCTGGCTCAGTCCTGATTCTTCTAACCTTAGCACTTCATACTTAGCACTTTCTTTAACCAACAAGACTCCTTCATGCATATTTCCGATACCTGTGACTTATTAGATACATTTTATGATTTTAGTTGGTAAAATTCACACCAAAAATTAAAATATAATATGCTGTAAAACCTCTCCCACTATGTCTTCCCTTAGTCTTTCCTCCTCCCCCCATACAAGTAATCAATGTAATTTATTTCTTATACTATATTTATTCATATACAAGGTCTAATATAAAGTTTATTTTACATTGTAATCTCAAATACAGCATTTTATACATGCTGTTTTGCATCCTGCCTATTTTTCTTACTCTACTTTTTTTATAGGATGAGCATCCTTATGCTTTTCTCCAGCTGAAAAGTGTTCCTTTGAATATACCTTACTATTCTCTAATTAGAAGAATTTGGGTGTTTCCTGTCTTTTGATATTATAAATAATGCTGCAGTGAATACTGTTATATGTAACTCATTTCACACCTGTGCAACAGAATACATTTCTAGACATGGAATTGATGGATCACAGACTATATGAATCTGTAATTTTGATAGATATCACCAAATTGCCTCCACAGTGATTGTACTAATTTCCAGTGCTCTAGAAAATTATAAGAGCATCCCTCCCCAACATCTTTGCAAGAATGTTTGTTTTTTTGTTTTTAAATCAAACTTTGGGCTTTTACCTACCTGATAGGTTATAAATGGCATGTTATTAACTTTTAATTTGTACTTCATTATGAGTGAGGTTAAACTTCTTTTTATGTTTTTCCTCTGCAGATTGTTTGTTCATATATTTTGGCTATATTTCTATTGTGTCACTTGTAGAAATATTCAAGGACATTTCAGTAATATTTTCAAATCTTGCAATGCAAATTATTCCTAGTTTTTCTCATTGTTTCTACCAATTTCTGGCAAAGAAGAAAATCATTGGCATGGAAGTTCTATATTTAGTAAAGGGTGATTACAGTTGAGACACATTTCATTTTATTTATCTACTGAACTTTTATGAAAATATGCCCATTTGAAGAACCAATTATGAAATATTAATGAATCAATTTCAACTAAAAAATTTTAGATAGGAAATACAGTGACCAAAAAAACATTATTTCAATATGCATAATCTTAAGGTACAGATAAATATATATGTACACACACAAAACCAAAACAATACTACCATTTTACGACAGAAAGAAGTAACAGTGTCTGGAGAAGCCCCTCCACCTACCCTATGCTTTTAAAGTCTGTGGTTGCCTCTTGCTCCACATGGTTCAAGGGTCCATTTCTTGTTTGCTCAGCTTTCCTGTAAGTTGGAACACAAAGAAAAGACACCGGTTGATTTCTACTTGGACAATGGTCCAGGCACAGCGGCTGTATTCCTGGTTTTCCAGGTAATCACGGATCCTTTGGAAGTACATTTTAACCTGTAACCTAAGGTTCTCACTACCTAAGGTGCCACTTTTCTGTTCTGTTTGCTGTCTCATGAGCGTTTCTAGGTATTCCAGTTGTTGATGAAGTTCAATGAGGAACTTCTCCATGTGGCTTTCCTCCCAACCATCCAGAAAAATATTTGCCCCGAATAGGCTGAAGATCTGCTGAAGCGTCTCATGAAGAAAGGCCAGTGCACATCCTTTCTGGTACAGGTGAGGATTCAGAGACTTCTGGGGAAGCAGAAAGTTTTTCCTGTGTGGTAGACACTGATGAATTGACGAGGTTTGCAATTTATTCAAGAGTTTTAAATTTTCTCTGTTCACTCTTCTTTGTTGGAAAAGAACCAGTTTCAGTTCTAGGGAGAAGACAGTGGAAGAGGCCAGCAGCACCAACACAACTTCAAAGAAGTACTTGCTAATCATAGTAAAGGCCAAATATGCCACTTAACTCTGTGCAGACTTAGTAAAGCTCCAACTCTAGTGAATGTCTGCCTTTTATGCATCTCAAGTTGTCCTGGAAAGTGTTTTCTTTAGTTGGTTTGTTTTTTTAAAGCTGTCATTTCTCCAAGTTTACACCTTAGGCTTTTGGTTCCCTATTCAGAGTGTTCATAGGACATTTCCTCCACTTTCCCCATTGTGTTGGCTGTTTGAGGAAGTAACCAAAAGAACTAGTTTCGTTGTATGCTTTTCTTGATACAATTACAGACTAGTCATCTGATAAGATCTATTACTCTCATTATTTATTACATACGAAGTTTCACTCAACACAAAACGCTTTCTAAATAATTTAGTCAAGCGTATTAAAGTTTTTTTATTGAGAGTAAGATTATTTTTAAAGGGGAAGTCTTTCACAGAGTGATATTTATCAGAGGCTTAGTAGTACCTACATGGCACTCAGGAGCAAAATTAAACCCAGACTACTAAATTTAAAACCTCAAAGGGAACTGTAAACTTGCACAAATGCCTGAGCAAATCAATCTTAAAATATGTACCAGTGATCTTAAATTATTTTATATCTTAACCAAGCAGTTTAATATCTAAGATTCTAGTTTATGGAAGTATTGTGAAAAAGAAAAAACGGAGCAAAAGGTCATTAAAACTTACTGCAATTGCAGGATATTAGATACAACCTGTAAGTCCAACAATAGGGGAATGGTTAAATAAATGTTAGTAAATTTATATAATGAAATGCTATGAAACCATTACAAATGATGAAATAATGTGTGAGAAGAGACTGGGGGCAGTTGGTCAGTCTATACATTCTCGAGGGTACCGGTAACTATGGTCAATCAATGTGTCTATTTTTACATCAATAATGCCTCTTGAATTCCAAATACCCAGTTCCATATTCTAAGTCCTCCTGAATAAGACCCCAATCTATCTTTAAGGCACCTTTTTTGTTCTAATACATGACTATTTATTTATAACCTTCCAACATTAAAAACTCGAGTGTAGAATAAACACTCGACTTTTGTTTACTGTCTATGTAACTATAGTCGGAGCTTACAAAACATGTGTTCACTTGGAGTGAATCAATGTGCTCTACCACAAATACAAAACATAAACATGTATGGTCTCATTATCCACAAGTCAGCTCTATGTTGGTGTCACTTAGTCTGGTATTAATAAATTGAAATAAACTGAGTCAACATGCTCCATGGAGGAGTCTTTTCTTATAAAGTTCATTTGCATTCATCAAAAGGTTTCTAACACCTTGGATGTTGTAGAATTTGAACTTATAGATCCATGAGAGTCAAACTACAGAAATCTCTTATCTGAGCTAATAAGGTATACAGACTTTAAGCTGATGTCAAGGAGTGGGAGCTGGAAAGAAAACTTCATACCTAATTGACCTGAGTGATAACTCTGTTCAAAGGTAGACTATCTCATGTGCTCATGACTAAAAACGTATAAGTAATGCATGGTTTGTACTGGACATTATTCTGTAAAGCATTATCTCCTTTGAAAAGTTTTAAACTTTTCACATGATCAAAAACTACCTCATAATTCCATTAGAGTTACCGGTTATTTGACATCTGCACATAGCATTCCTCTACTGGGGATGTTTATGTCAGTCAGGATGACAAATGCCTAGATAGATACCTCGTTCATGTTTTCACACCACCTACGGAACCAGTACCTTTGCAAAGTAATTCAGTGACCAAAGGGTTCTATTCTTTCCCACTGGCTGCTAGAAAAACTAAATGTTTAATGAAATTGAGGAAAAGAAGGAAATCTTTTGTATTTTATCATGGAATTTGGGTACTGACGTCATAAAGACCCATTTACTGGTTGTGTGACTTTGCGCAAGTTACTTAATCTCTTTCTGCCTCAGTTTTTTCATCTCTAAACTCTTAATTTATAGAACGCTTTTGCGGATTAGCAGATAAAAAGATTATATGTAAAAATCTACTATGCTGCCGAAACCATGGTAAATAACTGATGCATATTAGTTTACACTTAATAAATGCCTAAATCAGTCATATTCTTCCTGGGGGTTCGCAGATAGAGTAAAATATTACAGATAGAAGATATGAATTACAAATTAGACACTTTAATCTCTTGTGGTTCTTTTTAGGATAAATTGAGTTGCTCTGGCCTCTGGCAGGGTATGATCTCTTTATAGCTGAATAGTTTTTATTGTGGCAGCAACTCCAATGTTTTTGAAATCTCTCTCTCTCTCTGAAAAGCCTATGGTAATTTTTAATATACAAAAGGAATAATACTTTTTTTCTATAACATTCTGCTTAATCTATTTAAACAACAGAATTTTAAACTGGTCTCAACATAAATCTATAAACTTTTCATGCAGAGCTTCAGAAAAACACTTATTTATAAGGATAAATAAAAATAATCTCTAATCTGCAGTCAAGACTTTGATGTCATTTTCATCCACTTGGCAATATTAATGTAAAATTGTGTTTTTAATTTCCAAATACTGTTACTGTTTTCTAATTTGAATCTGTTGTGGTCAAAGAATATAAATTTAATCAGACTTATTTCATGGCTTAGAATATAGTCTATCTTGGTTACTGTTGCATGTTAACTCAAAAGACTATTTTGCTTTTGTTGGTTGGACTGTTTTATAAATGTTAATTAGGTCAAGTTGGTTGACAATGTTGTTGAAATTTTCCATATTCTCTCTGGTTTTCTATCTGTTCCATCCACCACCAAGAAAGAAACACTGAAATCTTCAATTATAACTTTGTTTTTGTTCATCTCCCTTTTCAGTTCTATCAGTTTTTGCTACGTGTATTTTAAAACTCTGTTATTTCCTTGTTTTAGATTGATTTTTAAAAAGTTATTCCATATTACCTCCATTATTTATTTATTAGCTATACCACTTTATTTTTATAGTAGTTGCTCTAGGATTTAAAACATACATTTAGCATATTATAGTTTACTTTCAAATAATATTATATACCACATATAGTGTAATGATATTATAACAATATACTTTATTCCTCTCATCCTTTGTGCTATTGTCATATATTTTTATGTTTTAAACCCCACATACATTGATATATTTGTTAGTCAATTATATTTTAAGAGATTTTTTAAATGAGGAACTCTTTCTTCTGTATTTACTCACATATTTACCATTTAACCAACCATACTTATCATTATCATATATTTACCCACATAGTTACTATTTCTGGTGCTCATCACTCCTTTCTGTAGATCTAAATTTCTATCTGGTATCATTTTCCTTCTTGAATAACTTACTTTAATATTTATTGTATCTCAGGTCTGCTGGTAATCAATTCTTTTGGCTTCATTTATCTCAAAAGGTATTTTGCCTTCATTTTTGAAATACATTTTTGCTGAGTACAGAATTCTAAGTAGGTATATTTTTTCTTTCAGTTCTGTAAAGATGTTGCTCCACTGTCTTTTGGCTTGCATTATTTCTGAAGAGAAGACTGCTTTCATTCTTAATTCTTTCCCTCTGTGCATAATATATCTTCTTTTTCTCTACTTTTAAGATGTATTATTATTTTTCAGTGGTTTGATTATGATGTGTCTTGGTGTGATTTTCTTCTTGTATCTTCTGCTAGGAATTTCTTGAGCTTTTTGAATCTGTGGTTTTATGATTTTCATCAAATTTGGAAGTTTTAGACCTTATTTTTTTCAATGTTTTTCATCTTCTGAGACTCTAATACAGATGTCAGACCATTCGATATTATCACACAGGCCACTAATTCTGTCTTCAAGCTCACTGATATTTTCTTCTGCAATATCTTATCTAATGTTAATTCCATCCAATATATTTATCACTTTAGGTATTATATTCTTCATCTTCTAAAAGTTCAATTTGTTCCATTTTGATATCTTTCATTTCTTCGTGTTCATCTTTTCTTCTACCTTCTTAAATGTATGGGGTATATCTATAATGTGTTTTAACTTCCTTGTCTGCTAATTCTAACATTTGTATCATTTCTGGGTCTGGTTTCTTGGTTATTTTTGCTACTGTTTATGTTTCTATTTTATAGCTTCTTTGCATGCCTGAGTTTTTGATTCTGAACATTGTAAGTTTTACTTTACTGGGTACTAGATTTATTTAGTCCTTTGTATATGGTTGGGCTTTGTTTTAGGACATAGTTAAGTTACCTGGAATCTGTTTGGTTCTTCTGGTGCTTACTTTTAAGCTTTGTTAGACTGGATGGAGTAGACGTTATATAGTCTAGGGCAATGTCATCCCACTACCAAGGGGATATCCTCGTAGGACTCTCTTCAATGCTCTCTGTATTAGGAAGTTTTTGCACTTGGGCTGGTGGAAAATGATATACTTCTAGCTCTTTGTCAGTCTGGGGGGTAGCTGGCCTGCTCCTTTTTGTACATTCTTTCCCAGTTTGGGGTCATTTATAGGTCACAAATCAGCTACTGACTCCAGCAGTCTTTTCTACAGATATCTCTTTCTCCATCTCTCTTTCTCTCTTCCTCTTCTCTCTAATACTTTGCCCTGCAAAATCTAGCTACTTCTCTCAACTCCAATCTCTGACTTATTAACTCAGGGAGACCACCACTGGTTTGTTTGGGTTTCCGCCTCCTCCTTGCACTGCAGTCTAAACACTCTCTCCACACAGTAAGCTGGAGCAACAGCAGGGCTCACTATATTTATTTCTCTTTTCTCAAGGATCATTATCCTATTATACCTTTTTCCCAGGATCTGACAACTATTGTTTCATATGTTTATTTCATTTTTTGTTTGTTTAAAGTGGGAGGATGAATCTGGTCATCCATTATGGCTGAAAGTAGAAGTTCTCTCAACATTAATAATCTAAAGTAGGAATTTGCAAACTACAATCTATGGATCAAATCCAGTCCACTGTCTGTTTGTGCAAATAAAGCTTTATTGGAATACAACGGTGTCCACTTTCATGCTACAATAGGAAGGTTGAGTAGTTGTGACAAAAATGGGCTTTGCCAGTGACTTTTAAATTTATTGCATAAATGTATATTCTTTTTATTCATTTTCCCCACAAATTATTTATTTACCATTACTGTCAATCTAAAAATTATAATGTGTAATTGAAATCCTGATTACCTCTCTTTGTTAAAAATATACCAAAACAGTTCTTATTAAGGAAGGAATTTTAAATTCAACCAAAGGAGGGCAGCATAACATCAATTAGTCAGAGTCTGGTATCAACTTGTACCGTTGCCAAGAGAAATAATAAGATTCATGCCATCTAGTGGTCTAATAATGTGTGGTCAGCAACACATTATTGCTTTGACTAAATGAATTGTTCTCATAATGCCTAACTCATATTAAGATACTTGCTAGTGTCGTTAAATACTTCCCTTTTTGCCCAGACTACTTTAAGGGACATTTGTTGCTTTCTGACCATCCACTGTAATCAACCCTCTCTTTTCTGGAGACTATAGGTAAACATATCCTGACTTCTCTGCCTACTCTTGGATCTTGTGTTTCTGGCTAGACTCCATTGTGATAGTTAGCCCTAGTTTAAACTATTCAGTGCCTCACTTTGCCCTTGTCCTCAGTGATTATTCAGGCATGGTCATTTCTCTAGTGATCTTGACACACCTCTACCCTCATTTTCTCAGCATAAACTTGCAATATTTAACCATATTAATTTATTTATCATAAAATGCTAATGTTTAGAGTGATTTTTAAATGATATTTAATCTCTATTTCCCCTTCTCTTCCTGAAAATTTAGTGCTAAAGCCAATAGGTGGGCAGAAAAAAGTAAGCATTGTGTTAGAAGAAGCAGGGACCCATGGTGGTCCAGAGTGGGATGCCAGAGTTCAAGGAGCATGAGCAAATGTCCATATAGAGAGATAACCTGGCATGGGATGTTGGAGCCTGAGCAGAGTGAGCAGAGTATCCCAGAAGGGGCAGGGTGGTGGGCAGCTACTATGAAGAATCATAGCCTGAATGGGGTAAGGACAGCAAAGTTTCCTTTGGACAAAGTTTCAAAGTCCTGACCTATAAAATACTTGAAATTTTTATTATTTAATTATAAAAGCTATATATATTTAAGGTATACAATGCGATGTTTTGATATACATACACATCGTGAAATAATTACTATAGTCAAGCTAATTAAAGTATCTATTACCTCACATAGTTTCCTAAAACACTTATTAGTTTTAAGGAGTAAAAGAGTACCTTTACAGTGAAAAAGTCCAGTAGCCACAATCTTATTCAAGTGATCAAAGTAGACCTCACCAATAATAGAACAAACTGAAATCATGGACCACCAGATAAGATGCAACTCAAAAAATACAACATTCGTTCTGTGTCATCCCTGAAAAATACAAATAAATTGAATCTAATAATGAGGGATCATTAATTAAAACCAAATTAAGCAACAGTCTACAAAACAACTGCCCTGTAATATTTCAAAGTTGTGAAAGTCAAAGAAAGCTACAGGAACTCTTCTAGATTAAGAGACAATAGAGACTTCTGGTTTCTGGTTCTGCGTGTAAGGAGCTTGGAAATTGAAACCTTTACCCTTTGCCTTCTTAATCTGGCCTACAGTTTTCATGGCTCTAAGCAATTATCAAGTGACAGAGTTGTCTAAAATCAATACTGCTACCTTGTGTAACCACCAGAAAGCAGATATGAAGACTAATACCTGAACTGGCTCAGAGATTAATGAGTTTGCTGAGTAACGCAGTCTGACTACCTGGTCACATATTTCTTTTGGCACAGTCAACAACCAGGACTGGAAGGATGACTAGTGAGGAGGCTGTGGCTTAAAGGGGTTCCAGGAAATGCTCAGATTAGTGAGAGTATCATCAAAATACCAGTGAGGTGGGAGAATATCCAAATGACCTACAGACCGCCATGCCAAGAATGCAAATTCACCTAAATTCCAGGTAAAAATACTCTGGGCTAAGGTAAGATTTGTTTCAAATAAAAAAGCTGCTCTACTAAATAAACAAACTAAAAACTAAGAAAAGATATTGCTACTTAAAAAAAATCTTATTAAAAGTACAGTAGTAGATCTGTAAAGTTCTTTATAAAGACTGAAAATCTATTCCTGGAACACAATAATGGAGGACTACTGAACAGATTTACTTAAATTCAATTTCAATTTTTCTGGGCTTAATTACGCTTATTAACATTGGGTCAATTTATCTTCATGATCACCTTCCTGAGGGCAACTTAGTTTGACCCCATGTATCGGTGTCAAACTTCATTCTGAATAACCTAGGAAGTCAGGAAACCCAATCTGTGCTGCCGTGGGTCATGTGTGAGTGCAAGATGAAGGGAGGTCATTCTAAAGACGTAAAATGGGAGACTGGTCCCTCTTGGAATTCAACAGAAGATGGCTTGGACATGGTAACATACACCCAACAACAGGTAGCAACTGGGTCATGGGTGGAGCAAGCTGGAATGATGACAGTGTCTTTGATAAGCATCCTGTGTGGTGACAGTTCTTCTCTCTGGGGCAGGAATAAAGGTTTTTTTTTTTAAAAAAAAAAATCTTTAGACAGAGAAACAAATGTCCTCTTTGTCACTGTGACTGTGCAGCAGATACAGTCAGGTCATATAATGAAACCATTCATTAGCCTTGGGAATATAAACTGAGCCTCTTCCTACTCATCTCACCTATCCTGAAGGTCAGAACAAGATTAAGATCACCCTGAAATGAACTGACTCCCTGGCTCGTGGTGTACTGATACTTCCAAGATGGTTTAGTTAACGTCTGTATATAAGACCCTTAGATTTTTTTTTTTTTTTGCCATCAGCATGCATAATACTTATGTACAAAGCAGCAAATATTATTTTTAAAGACAACAACTTTACCTGAGGGAAGTGGGGGTAAATAAGGATAAAAGGGTCTAACATAAGGTGACGGAAGGAAATTTAACTTTGGGTGGTGAACACACTGCAATATACATACGTACTATTGAATTACACACTTGGAACCTATATAATTTTATTAACCAATGTGTCCCCAATAAAATTAACAAAGATAAAAACAAACAAAAGAAAACAACTTGTATTATAGAAATGAGGAAACAGATACTATCAAATGTTGCCAGGCAGCTGTTATTTGTGATTGAGTGTCAAATACAAAGTATTGCAGTACTACAAAACTTTGAGGTTATTTATTGGAATTTCAGAGACTAAGAAGACACATCATTTTATATTCATCATGTGGACTTTCAAAAAATTGTGTAATTTTAAATCATAGTTCATGCCACATCCTTTGTACTTTCACATTACCATCCCAGATAGTTTAAAGGACAGTATGAGCCTCAACGCCATAGTGCTTAATTTTAGATTTCAGCAAAATCAAACCTTTCCCATCTCTAATTTGTGTCTATTTAACCACAATTAGAAAATCACACACAGATGTGAAAAGAAAAAAATGCACTTATGGATAGCAGAGAAGGAGTACGATAGGAAGCTATGGGCATTAAAAGACTGGCAAGAGGTATAAGGCATTTTGGAATTTATCAAGATAGAAGTACAGGCACGACCACTTTTTAAAATAAGAAAGGCAGTGATAAATTTCTTGAAAGTCTAAAAATTTTACATTAGACTTTATATTAGACTGATTTGTTATTTTTTAAATTAAGAGGTAAATAACTATGGAACAAAGATTTGGCAAGTTGAAGCTAGATGATCTACTGCTAAAATAATAGCAAGCATTTTCTAGTGCATATATTAATAAACTTAATGGGTAGAGTTTTCTCAATTGTAAATGTTTTCCTCATAAACTGGTCTTAAACCATTAGTATGGGCGACGATACATCTTGACTTCTCAAAGTGGTATCTGATTTGCCCATGGTATGTAATTAAGGTTGTCATAACAATAATTTATGGTGTTTTAATAACACTGACTCCTAGATGTTCTTTTCCTTAAAGATTTTAGAAAACAGTAGATCAAGGGCATTGATCTATTGGCAGGGAAGCAAATTTAAGCTTAAATAAATAAAGAGTCCAGGTGTGCTTCTGGACTCCAAATAAAAATGAGGACACCAGATGTGGTCTGTGGAAAAGAAGGCCACTGCATGTAAGGCAATATGGATATCTTTGGCAGTCTTCAAAAGATGAAGTTTCAGCAAGTGTTACAACAATTACTTTTGAGACTTTTCTGGAAGGCTGTGCTATCTATCATTAATTACTCTTTATGTTCTACCCAAAGCAAACTTGATTTTTATGTACCTGTTATTCCTTTAAAATCTAGATAGTGAAGGTTTGAAATGACCATATACTTTATTTAAACAATGAAAATTCTGTCAGTCATTTTAACAAATATTTAGAGTGCCTAGCAATGATAGCAGTGAAATCTAGATATTTTTCATTTGAATCTTTAGAGATTGGTTTTGAATGTGACATTACACTGTTTTTCTAAATTATCACTCCTCTTGGCCTTCCTGGGAGATAGAATATGTTGTTAGTTTTTCAATTCTCTTGTAATTTTATTATCTCCTAAGAAGAACTGGAGAGTAAACCTGCATATCAAAACACATTAACAAAGAATTACAAATATTAGCTGAAGGCAATAGAAATGCCATGGAAGACTGCATACTGGTACACTGCTTGATTACTATTTTAAAGAAACCCAGTCCATTAATGTTTGAAAATTAAAGAAGGCCAAAGTAAAGGAATGCTTACCTCTGATTCTTCAACCATCAAAGGATGTTTTCAAGAGCATATGAAGAAAAGTATAAAATGAGTTTAAATTAGAAACCTGGGCTATTTATGCAATGGGCTTAATGTCATTTACTGAGATAGTTTGTATTATATAACTTTGGAATTAAATCAAAGTTGAAAGACCTTGGAAATTTCACAAGATATTAGACTTGATTCCTTTGATCTAGAAAGGCCTTATTTTTTCTCATGACTTTTCTAATTCATTTGCTCAGCATATCACTAAACATCAAATCCATTTGTGGGGGAAGTCTTAAAAGAAACTAGTCCAAATAGAACATGAAATGAAGAGACTTAGCCTCACGTGTTCTCCAGAGTTTAATTAATATTCTTGGAAGCAATATGATAAGGGATGGTATAAGAAAGAGTAAACACCAGCAATTGTGAATTCATGTGGGCTCTGTTATGAAAAGCTGAGGAAGAGGAGAGACAAGGAATCTCTAAGGTTTAAGACTTTATGGAACATCATTATACTTAAAACTTATGAGAAAGTCCTGTAAATGAATGGTCTTAAGGACAAAGAACATTATGAAAAAGAGAAAAAACAAAAGAAGGGAAAAAATAACTTGGTGTTATGTTTTTTAATCAATAAAATTATTTTAATGTTTGTGGAAGTTTGGTTAGGATATATAATAGGAAAATAATTATAAATTTGTAAGCATGTTGTGATGGCATTTGGTGAGTGAAGGCAGACAATGCCCACACCCCTTAGGAAGAGGGACCACTGTCCACAATTCCCACTACCTAGGCAACCATATTTTGTAGCAGGCTATAGGTGATTAAACCAGAGGTGGTACATGATTCAAGAACTGCCTCTGCTAGAATCCTCTGACGTGATCTGGCACAAAAGGAGATCTGGGCCTATCAGGTTCTCACTCTTGGGAATTAAAATTGGGATACATGGAGAGTCTGCTATAATTAATAGTTGGAGGTAAAACGGAAAGGTAGTGATGCAGAGACAGAGTCCATTAAAGCAGGTGGTGGTACCCATAAGAGCCCTTACTAAGCCAAGGCAATGAGTAAGAGAAAAATGATTAAGACTAGAGAAGTGAACTGAAGAAAATGAAGTGGACTCTCAGAGGGGAGTAGGGAAGCTATGAGCAACAGATATATAGGAAAGGACATATTTCATATAAGATGAGCGTACCCTTAGAGCTGTTTTGGTTCTTGATATCTTCTACTTTAATGAATTCTTTCGCTGCACCCCTTCCCTTTAAGTAACCTGAACAAGTCTCTGATCCTTAAAGTCAATAGTGCTTAACCACAACAGCTTATGTAATAAGCACCCTTGGGAAGCCTGAGCAGGGAAATGAGCCTTCACTTAGCAAAAGGGTCTATAGCAACTGCAGCATTTCATATGTGTGTGTTATTACAACTTAATAAAAGCTGACCCCTTGGAAATACTCTGTACATCAATAGAACAATTAATAATCATCGTGACACATTCGTCAAATGTATTATGTGTGCAAGATTTTGTGCTAAGTACTGTGAAGATATACAAAGAAGTAAGGCATGTATTCTCCCCTAACAAATCACTTATAGGAGGATCTGACTAAACTTAAAATACCTCTTTCTTGGAATGATTGTCCTTCACCATTTCCTGTCTAAATTAGGTTCCCTTGTTATGCTTCCACACACAAAAAAGTACTCTCCTATCATAATCAAACTTTACCTTCTTATACTGTCAAGACATAGAAGGGTTTTGATTATGTATCTGGTATATGATACGTACTTAATAAATATTAAATGATGACTAAAAACCTGGAAAAGAACCTAGGCCATTACATAGGAAGTTGGGTAAAGCATTCTATAATTTTCAAAAAACTGATAGAGCTTTATATTCAGTGAAGGTAATGATGCAAAGAGTCATATAATTCAAAATAATCATAAGCACTATATAATAATTTTGAATGCATTAAATTTAGGAAAATATCCAACTACATGCTCCACTCATTTTTAAAATTTTCTTTTTTGAATTAATTAAAAATTTTTCAATTACGGTTAGCATACAATATATTAGTTTCAGGTGTACAACATAGTGATTAGACATCTATATAACTTATGAAGTGATCACCCTGATTAACCTAGTATCCATTTGAGAGAATACAGTTATTACAATATTTTTTACTATATTCCTTATGCTATACTTTTCATCCCCATAACTATTTTGTAACTACCAATTTTTACTTCTTAACCCTTCCCCTATTTCACCGCCTACTAACTCCCCTTCTATCTGTCTACCATCAAACTATTCTCTATATCTATGAATTTGTTTCTGTTTTCTTTATTTTGTCTTTAGATTCCACATGTACATGAAAGTATATGGCATTTTCTCTTTTCTTTCTGATTTACTCCATTCAGCACAATACCCTATCGGTCCATCCATGTTGTTGCAGATGGCAAGATTTCATTCTTTTTTTGGCTGAGTAATATTCCATTGTATATTCCATTGTATATATGTACCGCCTCTTCTTTATCTAATCATACACTGATGGGCACCCAGTTTGCCTCTATATCTTGGATATTATAAATAATGCTGCAATGAACATATATGGATTCACATGCCCCTTCGAAGTAGTGTTTTGGGTTTCTTTGGATAAATACTCAGAAGTGAAATTATTAGGTCCTTCTTTGTCTCCTGTTATAGCCTTTATTTAAAGTCTATTTTGTCTGGTATAAGTATTGCTACCCCAGCTATTTGTCTTTGTTTTCATTTTCATAAAATATCTTTTTCCATTCCTTTACTTCATCCGTGTGTATCTTTTGATCTGAAGTGAGTCTCTCATGGGCAGCATATGTACGGGTCTTGTTGTTTTCTTATTCCTTCAGCCATCCTATCATTTGATTGGACCATTTAATCCATTTACATTTAAAGTAATTGTTAATGAAACTAAGAGCTGGTTCTTAAAAAAGATAAACAAAACTGATAAACCTTTAACCAGACTCATTAAGAAAAAAAGAGAGGACTCAAATAAATGAAATCAGAAATGAAAGGGAAGTAACAACTGATACCACAGAAATACAAAGGATTATAAGAAAACACTATGAACAATTATATGCCAACAAACTGGGCAATCTGGAAGAAATGGATACATTCCTAGAAACATATGATCTCCCAAAAACAGAAACAAAAAATCTGAACCAACTGATTACTACTAATGAAACTGAATAGATAATCAAAACACTCCCAACAAACAAAAGTCCTGGACTGGATATCTTCACGGTGAATTTTACAAAACTGTCAAAGAAGAATTAATGCCTATTCTTCTCAAACTATTCCAAAAATTCAAGAGAAGGGAAGCCTCCCAAACTCATTTTCCAAGGCCACCATTATCCTTATTCCAAAACCAGACAAATACATTACAATAAAAGAAAATTACAGCCCAATATCCCTAATTAACATAGATGCAAAAATCTTCAACAAAATATTAGCAAGCCAAATTCAGCAATACCTTAAAAAAATCATACACCATGATCAACTGGAATTAATTCCTCGGATGCAAAGGTGGTTCACTATCCACAAATCAATCAATGTGATATACCACATTAATAAAATGAAAAAATCACATGATTATCAATAGATGCAGAAAAAGCACTTGACAAATCCAGCATCCATTTATGATAAAAACTCTCAGCAAAGTGGGAATAGAGGGAACATATCTCAAAATAATAAAGGCCATATATGACAAATCCACAGCTAACATACTCAATGAGAAAAAGGTAAAAGCATTTTCCTTAAGATCAGGAAAAGACAGTATGTCCACTTTCACCACTTTTATTCAACATAGTATTGGAAGTCCTAACCACAGCAATCAGACAAGAAAAAAAAAAGGCATCCAAATTGGAAAAGAATAAGTAAAACTCATTATTTGCAGATGACATGATACTATATGTAGAGAACTCTAAAGATTCCACCAAAGAACTGTCAGAACTATCAGTAAAGCAGCAAGATACAAAATTAATATTCAGATATCAGTTGCATTTTTACACACCAAAAATGAACTATCAGAAAGAGAAATTAAGAAAAATATCTCCTTTATAATTACATCAAAAACAATACCTAGAAATAAATTTAACCAAGGAGGTAAAACATCTGTACTTGGAAAATTATAAATCATTGAAAAAATAAATTCAAGAAGATACAAATAAACAGAAGCATATATTGTGCTCATGAATAGGAAGAATCAACATCATTACAATGTCCATACTACCTAAAGCAATCTATAGATTCAATGCAATCGCTATCAGAATACCAATGACATTTTCCAGAGAACTAGAACAGATAATCTAAAAATTTATATGGAACCATAAAAGATCCTGAATAGCCACAGCAATCCTGAGAAAGAAGAACAAAGTTGGAGATATCACTATCTCATATCAAACTACACAACAAGGCTATAGTAATCAAAACAGCATGGTACTGGCATAAAAACAGACATATAGATCCATGGAACTGAAGAGAGAGACCAGAAATAAATCCACAACTATATGCTCATTTAATATATGACAAAGGAGGCAAGAATATACAATGGGGTAAAGATAGTCTCTTCAATAAATGGTGTTGGGAAAACTGGACATACACGTGCAAAAAAAAATGAAACTGGACTACCTTCTTACACTATTTACAAGAATAAACTCAAAATCGACTAAAGACTTAAATGTTAGATCTGAGACCATAAAATTGCTAGAAGAAAACAGGCAGTAAACTCTCTTATATTGCTCTGAGTAATATTTTTTTCTGATATATCTTCCTGGGCAAAGGGAAACAAAAGGAAAAAAAAAAACAAGCAAATGGGATTACATCAAACTAAAAAGTTTTTGTATAGCAAAGGAAACCATCAACAAAACAAAAAGACGACCAACTGTTTGAGAGAAGATATTTGCCGATGATATATCAGATAAGGGGTTTATCTCCAAAATTTATAAAGAACTCATACAACTGAACACCAAAAAAATCCCAGATGATCCAATTAAAAATGGGCAGTGGACCTGGATATGCATTTCTCCAAAGAGGACATACAGATGGACAACAGACATATGAAAAGATGCTCGACATCACTAATCATCAGAAAAATGCAAATTAAAACCACAATCAGACCTCACCTCACACCTATGAAAAGATGCTCGACATCACTAATCATCAGAAAAACCACAATCTGACCTCACCTCACACCTGTCAGAATGACTATCATCAATAATCAAAAAATAAGTGTTGGTGAGGATGTGGAGAAAAGCGAACCTTTGTGCACTGTTGGTGGGAATGCAGATTGGTATAGCCACTATGGGAAAGTTTGGAGGTTCCTCAAAAAATTAAAAATAGAACATATAACATAGCAATTGCACTTCTGGGTATTTATCCAAAGAAAACCAAAACACTAACTCAAAAAGATATATATATCCCTATGTTCATTGCAGCACTATTTACAATAGCCAAGATGTGGAAGCAACCTAACTGTCCATCAGTAGACGATTGGATAAAGACGATATGGTACATGCACACAATGGAATATTACTCAGCCATCAAAAAATGAAATATATCATTTGCAACAACCTGGATGGACCCAGAGGTTATTATGCTAAGTGAAATAAGTCAAACAGAGAAAGACAAAAACCATATGATTTCACTTACATGTGGAATCTAAGGAACAAAATAAATAAACAAACAAAATGAAATCAGACTCAGATACAGAAAACTAGTGACTGCCAGATGGGATGAGGGTTGGGGGACTGGGTGAAAATGGTAAAGGGATTAAGCACAAATTGGTAGTTACAAAACAGTCACAGGGATGTGAAGTACAGCATAGGGAATATGGTCAATAATATTGTAATAATTAGGTATAGTGCTAGATGGGTACTAGACTAATTCAGGGGATCATTTTGTAAATTATATAAATGTCTAACCACTATGTTGTACACTTGATCTTTCTCAAGATAACCTTCTCTTTCCTGCTCTCCTTTCCTCACTCCCCCCTCCCACCTCCTCCCACCTCCGCAGCCACAATTCAGCAACAGACCCAACTTAATTTTTTACGACTTGTCTCCAAATTCTAGTACATGGGTCCCTCATACAGTTGTAGGAATCAAGAAAAGTGTGCAAGTATAAAGGCAGGTGAGAACCTGGCAGAGATGATTTTTGGCCATACAAATTCCATTATTGCTTGTCTGTAAATTCTTTCAATGGCCAGATAATTAATTTGGAACCTGCAAGTCAAATCACTCATTTTTCTGCAAAGTTAAGTAATTAGATAAAACATATTTCCAAAGTATGCAAACTATGAAGGTGGCCAATTACATCATCTTCCTGTATTGCTCTCCTAGTTTTGTTTCCTCATGCCTGCTTGATGATTCTCCTCAGTACAGATCTTTTTGGGCTTCTTGATTTTGAATTCCAAATTTGGCAAATTACCTCTGCTGACATTTTTCTAATTTGCTTTACTCCTGGTATTTCATAGACATTGTAAGACAAATGCTCCCACTGCCATTTCGATATAAGTTGAGACTTTGAACGTTTTTAAGACTTTAAGAAAGAATATCTGCTTTTGTTGCATATGTGCAGATTATGTGTGGATTCTGTCAAAGGAAAATCCCATAATTGGGCACTGAGGACACACTTATCTCCAAAAAAGAACATACACCTATCCTCACATACTTACTCAGATTGGCTAATAAACCCATAAATGGATGTTCTTATCATTTACCAACTTGGCTTTGCTTTCAAAGACATAAAATACAAAGATACTGGGAAATATTAGTAATTCTTAACAGCAATTAAATATATGACCATATATGCAATGCATGGATAAAGTCCATTAATCCTCACTTAAAACTAAAACTTTCTTCATCCAAGTAGAATGTGCTGTACAAACTTCTCAATTTGAACCACGCATTGATGAAACTTTAGGAAACATTTAACATATTCCACAAAACTTTCCCTTCCTACTCTGCAGCAGGTTCTTGCTCCTTGAAACTCCTATTTCTCAGTCTATTAAGGCAGCAATTTCATAATTTTTGTCATATTCACTTACCATAAATTTATTAACATTTCATTTAAATTAATTGACTGTTAAAACACTAAAACAAATTTATTTTTAAAAAGAAACTCTAATGTGCATTTTCTAAGACACACTAAATTCATAAAATATTTATATGGGAATCAAAACATCATCTACATTTCAGTGAAAAAGTAGTTCTTTGGTTTAAATGTGGTTTTGAGGCACATGTTGATGGAATATCATTATCATCCATTGTAGTAGATGTTCCAGGCTTCTTGACTTTCTGCTTCTGTATTCCTAGATGAGCACAGTTGAAAGAAGATGGGCCAACCATACATTCTGTCAGTCTAACTGCTACAAATATAATGGCAAATAATTAGAACCTTACGAGTTAAAACTTTATAGTCAGGTGTAGAATAAAATATTTTAATTTTATTAAATTATTTCAAAGGCAAACTTGTAGGGGTGAAGGAATAGAGGGAGGATTGGAACGGGTGTATAAACAATATCTTAGGACTTTATATAGCTTATCATTTTCAAAGCAGTTTCATATATCTTATCTAATTTGAATCTCATAATAAGCCAATGAGCTAGAAAGAAGTATATGAGTCAAAGACTCATTATCATTATTTGAAGGCCTCTAAGCTATTTATAACTTTTTAAACAGCAAAAGAGAAGCTGGACCTTTTCTCAAGATAAAACTAACTAAAATATCCTATTTCTTCTCTTTTGACTGGAATTAGTTAGCAATAAGTGGTTCAAGCTGGATGAGAACAAAGTTCTGCCTTTACCCAGAAATCATTATTTTTTCTCATTTAAATTTAAATTTGTATTTAAATTATACAATTACACCACAAAGCAATAAAGCGTTGAAAAAATTTAAATATAATTACTACTAAAAGTCTCCAACTATTTTCTTTCTGTAGATTACCTTCTAGTTTGCCTACATGCTTAATTCCCACAGTTGTATTTTGCTTCCTCTATTTTCTTTCTATTATATCATATAGTCTCTCCTATTATTATTCCCAACTTACAAATAAGGAAACATTAAATGATCTGCCCAAAGTCATGTACAGAGTTAGAAGGTGAAAAGACTGGGACTAGAGCTTAGATATTTTTTCATTTCATTCTGAAGCTCTTTCTAATACACTATACTGTCTCACAAAGGAAAAGATGTCCCAATTTAAAAAAAATCCGCAAATCTCTAACCTTAATAGATTAATTAAAATGTGATCTTTTAGATTACAATTTACAATTTACCACCGTAGGAGTCCTAAAAGTGTTAAAAATTCCCCTTCTGCATAATTAGACCTAGTCTCTAGCCTCAAAGAGCTCATATATCATTTACAATTTGACAGAAGTCCTAGAGAAGGATGTATATTTAGAAGTAAAGGATTTGGGTCAATATCAAGTCAATCAGAAAAGAAAAGAAAATATCTTGGGAACTGTAATATGAACTAGTGGAGAAAAGATGATTGAAGTGAAAAACAACTCTGCAGAAGCACATGGGCAGCCTATGGTGCTCCTGTGTGTAGTTATATGGGCTGTTTATATAAGAAACCTCAGAGTATAAAGCACAATTACAAAAGGCTGCTCCAGTTTTCCATAAGCACAGATGTAGTGGGAAAGCAGGCTGCTTTCAAGAGCATGCCTAAGTTCCATACTGGAAATTGTAAAAGATTTTTAAAAACTTGCCCTCTGACTTGACTAAAACAAGTATTTTCAGAGTGTAAAATATTGTGAAACTGCATCAAAATAGGTATTTATTAAAAGTGAATATTCTTGAGTCTCAGTCAAGTCTTATTAAATCAAAACATCTCAGAGGTGGTTTGGAATCTGCATTTTTTAAACAAGCTCTCCAGGTGATTGATAATGCAACACTTACATTTGAAAACCACTGGCAGAACAGTTATTGGATACTTTAGAATATTTTCTTAGTCTCTCATTTTGATGTTAGTATGTCCTAAGTTTTGCTTCCCACCCCCTAACCAGCCCCACTCCCTATAATTATTTGGAATAAAAAAAGAAGATTCAGATATTTAGCAGATTACAGTAAAACACATTAAGACATGGAGGACTAATCTAAGCGAGCTCAGTATTCATTCTCATTAGGGGTCCAGTTCATCAACTGTACTGAAGTCAAGAGGCAGTGAATATATTCCATCAATTGATGTAGATGAGCGTACAAAAAGGCAAAAGAAGCCCAAACAGGCTCTTGAAATAAGTTTTTAGAACAAAGTCATAGGTTAAAAGAAGTATTAGATAACAGTTCTTATAACAAGCTTTATGTCCTGGCCTATTGATTCTGCACCAGTTATTTTTACTAGAAGACAGAGAACCAATAAGGTGATGTGGATCTCAATTTTCAGCTATAGTTACTGTGTGGATCCTTAAAAGTCTTCATGAGCAATATTAGCTTATGTAATGACCATCCAGGGCTGGTGTTCTGTGTATTTGTTTCTGGTTGATAACTTCAATAATTGAAAGAAACAAAAAAGTGATGAATACACAAACCATTCTGATGGAGACAATAAATCTGTTGATACTTCAGATTAGAAAAGTAGCATAATATTGCTTCAGGTACTTATCATATTGAGTTTTACATGCTGTCTCTAAACAACCTCAGTTATAAACAGAATGTTTATAAAAGTTGTGGACTAAAATTGACATACTTTTGTGCTACATATGTTTATTAAATTAACAGCTCAGATTAATATAGTCAAAGGGGCATGACATAAGGTACCATAACACTTCCTGAATGTTATAGTTATAATACCATCAGTAATAATAAATAATGAATCAAGAGCAGTGACTGTTATTTTGTTTCTTGAAAAAGCATCAAAATTAAAATAAAATTTAGTTTATTAAAGCAAAACTTTTTCTTAAAGCTTCAATGCTTAAAAACATGAACATCAAATAGTTTATTAACTATTTTTACGCTGTAAAGTGAATCTGTGAAAGCTGCTTTTAAAAGAGATCTACAGACAATGAGTAACTACAGAAAAAAAAAAGGAAAGTGGAGTGAGAACTAGGAGATGAAAAGAATATGAGATATTGAATAATTAACTCCTTGGCCTCTCAAGATCTCTGTCTCAACAAAGAATTCCACATGTGCTATATAGTTCTGGCATAGTAGTTCCACATACTTCATGTCAGATTACTTGTTTACGACTGAAGAAAAATTAACTTTTAATTAAATTTAATTAAAATTTGTTAGGTGTCTACTACTACACACATGTCAAGGATTTTATAGACACTAAGTTTTTATACTTAAAGAAACATCTGGCTAAAACATCTTATTTCTTTGTCTCAAGAATCCTGAGGAGTTAGTATTATCCTCATTTTACAATTGAGAAACCTTTGGCTCAAAAGTTAAATGATTTGTCTAAGAACACCCAGATAGGCAACACCAGTGGTGAGATTCAAACACAGGCTTTATGGTGAAGCCCATGATTTTTCCAATAGGTGTGTGTGTGTGTGTGTGTGTGTGTGTGTGTGTGTGTGTGTGTGTGTGTACACACACATATGAACTCTTCTTTAAAGAGTTCGGTTTGAAGGCCCAGAACTAAACATCAGTTTCTTTCTCTGTTTCTTGTGAGTCAGGATTTCACCAAAGCCATTTATAATGGGAAAAATGTAATTATTGACATCTCTCTTCCACACAACAATCAGGGTGGATTTTCAAAAACACATATTGAGGGTCTACTATGTGTGAGGCCCTGGGGATACTGAACAAGACAAACAAGGTCCCTAACCCTCAAGAAGCTGACATTCTAATGAGAGAGATAAATATACTAAATAAGCATACAAGCGTGTTTCAGGTAGTGACTAACATTTTGAAAAAATAAAGCAGGGTACAGATGTGAAGGGTGACTGGGGGATGTGACAGTTATTTTAGATAGTGTGGTCAAGGAAGGCTTCTCTGAGGAGGTGATGTCTTTACTGAGACCAAATGAGGAGAAAGACACAGGCAGGAGGCAGGAACATTGTGGATGTGTTCAAGGAATAGCTGGAAAGGCCAGTGTGGCCAAAATGAAGTGACTCAGAGCATGGTGGGAAAGAGGTCAGTGAGGTGAGGACAAAATGTCATGGAAACTCACATCCAAGGAAGGGCACACATCCATAGCGATACATGGAGGGGCGGCATGCAGGTGGCCATGGCTGCTGTCAGACAAGAGAGATGGCAATATGTTGGCATAGCAGGTTCTCAGTTCAACAGCTATGCCAGCATCTTGCCTCCTCTCCAGTTCCAAGTTATGGGGGGGCAATACCATGTTTCTTCGGTGTTTTACTTTTCCAAAATCTCCCCTTCCACCTGAGGGAGGGAAAACACACTCATTAATTAAAAATGCAAGCTTATTTCTGAACCTTTTAACAGTATTCTTAGAGCATCCAATTTGGAAGATGTAGTTAAGCACAGGAAGGTTGTGGCTAGTTCCTTTTTTCATGGTCTTTGATCTAAAATGAACCCTGAGAATGTTTACTGACTGCTTGTGAAATGACAGGAAAAAAATTTTAACAAAAATTTTAAATCAGTAAATCCAAAGATGATGAGAGTTAATTAGAGGTTATTACCACCATATTTACCACCACAAATCCCAATGACTCTAAGTAGTTTTATTTTACTCTAATAATTCTATTGGTCAATTTCTGCCACTCAGATATACTTAAACAATAACAAACTGTCGCTCTGTAGTGTGTAGTTCCTTGCTTTACATGCTCTTAAAAATAGTGCTCCTTTGAGCCAATAATTCCCAGTGAGGAATTTACTCCCTGAGCATCTTTATAAAAGCACCACTAACTTATAAATCCAAGGATGTTCACTGGAACACTGTTTTTAATAGCCAAAGAACTCAAAATAACCTGAATGTATATCAATATGATTGATATTGGCTAAATTATGACCAGAAATTATGATAGTCTTACAATAAAGTATTTTGTCATCCTTACAAAAGACCAAGGCATAAGAATAATGGCACTATATATAAAAACTTTTGTGTAAGTGAAAAAGTGTGCATATACACAGATATCATGGGGCATATGTATATATTTTTTTCTTGAAGAACACATGAGTGATTTATTATTTTAAATAATGGTTTATTATTTTTAAAATAATTAGATAACGTTATAAATTATTTTTGTTTTCTTCTATGTTTTTAATAAAAATACTAATAAATACCATTTATGAAAAATGAACCTAAGATATACCTATAAAGATAAAACATTTAGTTACATACTACTACCAAGGTACAGATAACAAAGAAACATATGCTCTTAAATATGACTAAATTATCAAATGCATTAGCCAGAAACAAAAGTTCATGTTTCCTAACTAGGTATATATACACATAGTCATTCAATTATACATGTACAGTATGTGGTATGTTTCTTGTGGGAGAGCAGGAGGTTATGAGGGTTCTATTGCACAAGATCCTGTAAAATCTTGTCCTGGGGGCAAGGTGACTGGTGGAACAGGTATTGTACTGACTTCCTAGAATACAGTTCAATTTGCTAACATGATCTGTTAATATCAAGGTATTTAGGAATTTTTGGTTCATCAAGTACAGAACACTGGATCAAAATTAATGGCAAATACAAGACAGGTTAAGTAACAAAATACATCATTGAGAAAAGATTTCACTGAATCAAACTCTTCTCCAAATATCATTTAAAAATATTCCTAATATTTGTAATTGAGGCAGCTATAAGTTGTATCATTTTAGAAGGTACACACTACATATTTCAAAACAATAATTTCTTGTGATTTTTTTTTCAGGTTCATTTTGCACACACAAAAGAAAACTGAATGCTAACAATGGCCTGATTTACCACCCAGATGTAGCAGATAAGAAGTCATATGAGCTGTTTTATAAGAGAATCACTTAAATGGGAGAGATAATACGATCAACTCATGCACTGCTTTCCTCTTCCTGTATACTTGCATATATATATGTATATATAAAAAGGAAGAAACTTACTTTGTAAGTTATCAAATTATTTCTCAACATAATTTAAAAGTGCAGAAGAAGACCATGCCCTTCCCCTATTAGAGAAGCTATAGTTGTTGAAACTTGGGTCCTTTCTTTATGTATTCTCTGATGTATTTAGCTTCTTTCAGGTCACTGGTAAAATGTACCTCCTCACTACATACAACTTGAACAAATTTCTTGCAAAAGTACAGCCTAACCATGAATTATGTTACAACTAGAAAACATAAAAAATATTGTGAAAACCTGGTTATAACCTTTAGCAGTAAATATTAAACTTTGAAAAATATTGTCAATAAAATGCCCTGAAGAAAATGCAGGGCCTATTTATAATTTTTTTCTAAAAGAATTAAAAAATTTTTTGTTATGTCTCAAATCTTTAGCAGTGTAATTAACAAAAGAAAGTTCAAAGTCTAGAATTTTTCAAATTATTTTAACTTTAAATTCATGTTAACTGAATAATATGATTTCATTTTGTGAATAATTGATTTAAAATTATTCTGGCAGCAAATCCAGCATGTCCCAAGACATGTGGGGGAGAGGAGGTAGTTAGCTATACCAACCCTAATTAGTACACAGACATAAAGAATGAGAACAACTTAATCACAGCAACTAAAAAAATGGTGTAACTAATACTCAATGTGTTTTTCCAGAGCTGGCATACAATCTACTTAATGCTTCATTAAAAAAAAAAAACAAAAAAAGTTTTCTAAAAAAGGCTGGGAGTAGTGGGGCTGATTATGTATAAAGAGCTAGAATGTCCTATTTTTCAAGTACAGTATTATGGAAAAATTTGTGGTCCAATCAAGAACATAACTGTGGGGAAAAAATAACATTCACTGAATGTGTTGGTATTGCTTTTGGGAACAGACAATTTGACAGGATGTGCTTAAAGCTACTCCCTAACTGATAGAAGCCAGATGTGTGTCTGCCCTACATTTAGGGGTCTGCAAGAGAGAAAGGAGAAAATTATATATATAATTATATAAATACATATAACTATATATAAAGTGAATATAATAAAACTATATATAAACATATATATCTATAATAAAAATTATATATATTTTAGTTTAGGAATATTAATAAAGCACAACTGAACATCTATATTAGGCATCAGAAACAATAACCAAGCTGCAACCACTAAAGCAACGAGGAACTGGAGAAAGGGTTAAGATTTTATTTCTTGCCCTTCCCACTAGTCCGTCTTTCTTGTTGGAAGACCTCATATTCCTCTCTTCCTGTCCAAAACTCCCTAACCACACATACACATAACACGGTGGTACCAGGCTTATTCACCCTCAAAGAGCCCCATTTCCCCAAATCACACTCCTCTACCCATTCTAAACTGCCTTTTCCTCTTTGCATATGTTCTCTATACTATACAGAGATCCTTAACCCCTGGGCTGCAGACTGGTTGGTACCTGTCTGTGGCCTTTTAGGAACTGGGCCACATAGCAGGTGAGCGAGTGAAGTTCCATCTGTATCTGCAGCCTCTCCCCAGCGCTATCATCATCGCCTTAGCTCCATCTCAGATCATCAGGCATTAGATTCTCATAGAAGCACCAGTCTCGGATGCCAAAAAGGTTGGAGACCGCTTAGAGATGAGAAAGAAGAAATCTATCCCCTTGTTATAGGAATTTAAGACAAACTGCAAATGGTTAACAGACTTAACCCTTCGAGGGGACCTAAATTTTTTAGGAGATGAGTATTATATAAAATTAGTTTTTAGTTAGTAGAAGATGAAGATATTTTAAACTAGTTATCTCCATCCTACAACTTTTTGCCTAACATAGGCCAAGATCAAGCTATTTGCTATTTTCTCAAATTTATATAAACTCAGTGAGAACAGAAGGTGGAGGTGGAGGGGAGGAAGGGAGAAGCAACTTTCTTTTTTGAGTAAATAGTATGTACTTTTATATTCCCTACCCCCATTTAACCCTCAAAACAGTTATAGGTATTATTATCCCCTATTTACAAATGATTAAGCTGAGACTGAGAAAGTTTAATAATCTAAAGTAAATAGCACAGGGTCAGCAATCTATAATAATTCTATTAGTTTAACATTTGTTGGGCATCTATTACATGCCAAGCATTGTGCTGAAGACAGGGCCTCTGCCCATACTGGATTTCTAAGTTGGGCATTGGGGTAGGGGCAAACCTTTAACACATTATATATTTCCACTTAATTTGGTTAGTCCTATGGATCAAGTTAGGCATAAACTATAATAAGAGAAAACATAGTATTGTGATGGATTACAATTATAGCCTTAATTCTCCCTGTATCCACATCCTGGTCATGTAACTGCATATCCATTCTGACTCTAGAGTTAGCTACATAGTTTGCTTTAGTCAGTTTGTGATCTTAGCAAGATATGATGAATGCAGCGCTTAAAAAGCACTTCTGAGACTGGGCTTGCCTGCTTTCTCTTGAGCCTTGTCATCACTATGAGAACATACCCAAGCTACTCTACTAAATAATAATTTGCATGTAGTAGAGCAAAATCTCCCTGGTCATCCCAGGCAAGGCACCCTCGATCAGCCAACAGCCAGCCAACCCCTACATGTGAGCAAGCCCAACCAAAATTAATAGAGCTGCTTAGCTGACCACCTCAATGTGAAAGCAAATGAATACTCCTTTGGTTTTTTTAAATAGTTGTTTGCTAGGCAGTATTATTGTAGAAAGATCACTGACATAAGCATAATGATTAAGACTATGTGCTCTGGATTTAGGCTGATCAGATCAATATTATCATTATGGCAGTAAGTAGGTCATGTTTGTTCATGCCACTCATTGCACTAAAGGCACAATAAAGTCAACTGACACCTACGTTCCTTCTGGCACCATGTGCTGGAAAATTATAGGATTTCAGTGAATATGAGTGAATAAGTTAACTAATCAAGCGCTGTTCTGCTAGACTGGGGAGCTCCTTGAGGGTAAGGGGCAAGTTTCATTTATTTCTGCACCCTCAGGACACGATGTGATAAAAGGCTTTTAGCAGAAAGGTTAATCAGTATTTGTTGAGATATTTGGGTTTTTATCCAAATGTTTTTACCAAGATCAATGGGAAGCTGCCCAAGGGCCATAAGGAAGCAACATGACAAGACTTGTGTTTGACGAGGTCATGCTGGTAAAGGGGCAGGAGGGGCCAGAATGAATGCACAGAGATCAGCTGGAAGCCAACACCGCTATCCAGGCAGAGATGGTTGCAGCTTGGATTAGAAGAGAAAAATATACAGATTGAAGATAAATTGGGGAGGCAGAGAAAACTTGGTTGAGAACTTGAGGCCTAAGGATTGGAAGAACCAATAAAAAAAAAAAAAAAAATTAGTTTCCTGGTTTGTGCTCCTGGATGAGCAGAGGTAACTTTCATTGAGATAGGGAACTCTGGAAGAGGGCAAATATTTTAAAAATGTAGACTCCTGATTAGAGAGATCTTGAGTTAATCCTAGTCTAAAGCAACCATCTGGAACTTCAATTTAAAGAATATGTGGCATTGATTTACCTGAAGATTGATGTTCCTTGAATACTAAATTGTACCTTGTTGCACTGGAATAGTTCATTTGCTTTACGTGGTCGAAAGGTTCTGAAGGAAGGCTGTGGTAGATCTTTGTTAGAAGGCAATATACAGCCTGTTATGAAAACTTCTTGAATTATATTGAGCCTTTAAAGGAAATTAAGCTTAAGAAGAAAAACAGTGTATGTGCCACATTTAAAATCAATTTTAGAGGCTAAGGATGAATCTTTTCCTGCTTAACATATTTTCCATGGACTAAAAATTGAACTCGACTTTAGAATATTCCATACCCACAAAGTATGAACTCTTAGTTTGCCCCCTTAGACTCATCTTAAACTGCATATTCCTAGAACTTCATCTAATGCAATTATTTTTTAAATTCCAGTTATTTAAGGTCATGATTGAATTATCCATTTGAAGATCATATATAGCTTTCACAATGCAGTCTGTGTTATTATAAGACCATTGGCTTGGGTTGAAAACTAGCATTTTTTCCTAAATATTTTAGTCCTTAATCAAGCCCTTAAAAATATGTCCTTTGTTAAATTAAAATGTTTATTTTACAACAGGGTCATAACTTTATTTGGGTATGAATTATTATACCTTGGATTTCATGGCCATGGACAACGCCATCACCCAACCCCCAATGCTAGCAAGTCATCTAAAAAATGTGTTCTCTTGGCTTCAGGGGTGCCAGGATTATGAGAGACTGGAGATTGATCTGTGCAAACTAATAACCACTTCTGGAAAGAGACCAAAGCATTTTGATGGTAGGTGAACAATATCTTCATGTGTGAAAATGTAGAGAATGTGGGGCTATTGTGAGTTACAGGAGGAGCTGAGTGACTTACCAGTAATACATGGTGCCTCTCAAAGCCCAGCCAAGCACAAGGGAACCCCATTCATCACTGGACCCTTTCATCACCCTCAATGGTCTAGCACAGTGCATATCTTAAAAAATAAAATCTTCATAGTGGCTGAGTTTCCTGCTCGATTCATATTTTAGATCTTTCAAAGCTTGAACCAAAGGGATGATGAATTTAGAACACATTAAACGTCAAGCATTTTATATCTATTCTTTTATTAAATCCTAACTCCAAATGGAAGCATTGTTGAGGAAAATTATCTCTGTTTTATACGTGAGAAAACAAAACCTCAGAAAAGTTAAGTGATTAGTTTACAATCATGTTGCTAGTAATTGTTAGAGTTGGAGTTCAGCTTGTCCTCCCTAAGAGTCTGTACTCTACCTGGGGCACAGGTAGAGTACAGACTCTTAGGGAAGACAAGCTCACCAGTAACTTCCAACCTCACCAGCCTAATCTTCTACTCACCAACATGGCTCTCCCTTTGGGGCTAGATTCATCTCCTTACCAACTCTCTAGCATGCCAGATCCACCTTGTTCACAGCATTTCTCCTGCTCCAGAAACATTCCTCGAAATGATCATTCTGTTTCATGACTCTAAAAGGATCCATTCCAGAGGAAGCATTCTGAACTCAAAGGAATGGTCCACCATGTTGATTCACAAACCATAAATGACTCAGTTTTCCTTTTTGTCAGTAATCTATGGAATACTGTAAATGCATAATTAAAACATAAAACATTTTTATTATCGGGCTAGATGGTTTCCTGTGACCCAACTACCACCAACATCAGACATACAGTACACATTGCAGGAGAATCTCCAAAATAATCCATAACCAAGGACTCCCAAGTATTTCCATATCCTCTAAGTGTCATTCCCTTAGAATGCTAAGTCTCCAGCCCTTTACAAGAGTTGTTCCCTCCCTCACACCCCTTTGTCTACCTGGCAAACTGGAATTCATCTTTAAGACGCTACTCAGTGCCCTGATGATGATAATGATGATGATGACGACGATGGTGACAATGATGATGATGATGATGACAAATGCCCTATTCTAACAAAGGGACAGATGAAGGAATGCTAAGTTATATTTGCTGGAGGTTGTGTTTGTTTTTGTTTTTGTTTCTAATTTTCACTTGCAGGTGATTTTGGCGATACTGCTGAAGACACATTGGCAAACTGGGCCCAATTTCTGTATGCTTTTTTGGTAGCTTTTGTCCTAATTAAAATCTAGTGCCCTGAGCCACTGCCGTTTGCAGATCCAGAGGCTACAAAGGCTCCAGGAAGAGCTAGATTCCAGAGAGAGCTTCAAGAAGGAATATGGTCTGACCACATCAAGGAGACTAAAGTGAAAATCACAGTGCACAGGCTACAAGTAACTTGGGGTTAGCAGTGGAGAAGCAGACAGTCTGCAGGAGAGAAAAGCAGTGATAACAACAATGGCTGTCACTGGTTTCTACTCTGTGAAAGCTTTTATATATGTTACTGGATTATTTCCAATCCTCCCAAAAGCTCTGCAAAGTAAGAACCTTCATTCCAATTTTATTCTCTTTAAAGAGAATACGCAGAATTGATGCTTTATAACCCAAATCTGAATCATAAAAAGTTCTGCTTTATTTAAAAACAAAATAATACCATGATTTTCCTTTGCATCTTTTCCAGTTGTGCTGTCCTTTCACTAAATATATTTCCAAGGTCCCATCTACAGCTAAAATTCTTTAATACCCACCAAGGAAAAACAAGAATGAGATGTTAAACAAGAATGAGAGTAAATGTGTGCATTTTTTAGATGTTTCCTTTAAACAACTCAAGGTATTCTGGAAATACTTCTTAAAGTACATAAATCATTTTCCCAGTAAATGTCCACAAATATCTCAAATAAACTCAAGAAACAGAAGAGCAGAAATAAGGAGACCCAAAAAACCCTGGAGAACCAAATACACAAGACCAACTTCAGTGAAGAGGAGGGAAGGGCAGACAGTAATGAACTTGGTGGTATATTGAAGGGGCTGCTCTCTGGGGCACAGTAGCAACATTATATTCAAATTGTCATCACTAGCCTTTTATGCTACTCTTTCTACTAACACTTGGTAATCTGATATAACCACAAGGAAAAAAATGTTTATCCCTCCCAGATGGTAAAGGAGCCCCTGCCCTTGAGATTTTTGTTTTTCACAGAACTGGGTAAAATACTACAAATACGTTTATTTTCTATTATAGTGAAGATCCATTTACATATGTCTAATTATGTTTCTGCTTGTAGTGACAGGAATTACCTTTTACGAAAAGCTCCATGTCTTGATTACCGATGTCAGCCTAGAATGTTCACTCTGAAATGCAAGAAGCACAAAATCAAAATAATTTCATTTCCCAACAACAGCCATGAATGGATTTAATTAGTACATGGCATTCTAAGGCAAATAAACACATGTTACACTTGTGTTTATTTGCCTTAGAAAAGACAGAAAAATAGGAAGGATCCTTTCCTCATTAATTTGCAATTAGTTTTCAATAAACATAACCTGCACTGGACTTTTAGCAGGAAAAAATATCTTAAAAGGAATGGAGAATGTTCTAATTAGGCAAATTCAACTTTGGTTCTATCGTGTTAGACATCCATAAGAAAATGCAAACTGTTCCATTTACTACATTGCAAAGTATCTGCTACTGCAAGGACAATGACTTTTTAAAGACCTGGAATAAAGAATCAGGCTGGACTGTACTTGGAAGAAGCAAATAGGTGACAAGGTACTTTTCAAACATGATGGAATGCGGTTAGAATAGAACAAAGGATGCACAGATTTCATAAGAATGTTGGTAAAAAGAAAATGTAAACCAAAATAAATAAATAAATAAATAATATGGCTCATTGCTCTTCTTTTAAAACAGTAAGTAACAAATAATGAAAATGTCTTCACATAATAAATTAGTTTTTCATGTAAACCTTTATAATATTTATTACATGAGGAAAATGTACATTTTTTAGAAATACTATTCTCTTTAAATTATGCCTAGAAATTCTACTAAAAATTTATTCTACGACTTAAGATGATTCTCCTGAACCATTTCAGAAACATTAAAAATATGACCACCTCTAATTAAAATGTATATTTTCCCCAATAAACTTAAATGTTGAGAACTACATTTTCATATATGAAAAAATATATACTAACCACTTAAAGTGTACGATGGAATAACAATAGATGAATCTTGGGAAAGTAACTCTGTTTCTGATCACATTTTGTAAGCACAGACATTTGTTTCTCACTACAGTTTTATTATTTAGTTTATTTCCGATTTATAACATGTCTTAAAAACAGCACAATTATGAACAACTTAGTCTCAATTTCCATGTCACAAAATTAAACTCCAATTTTCTTTCACATAGGCTTACTTTTCATTTTCTACAAATTTCACGATCAGTGACCAGGGGGGTGACGCGGAACTGCTGAGTACAAGTTGCTGCCTGGGGTTGGAGCTAAGTGAACTTTCTTTCCTGGGGATTCTAGTGCTTGCTGAGCCTCTAGCAGAACACGGTTGTCAGCCCTTGCTATTCACTGGAATCCTTTGAACTTTTAAAAACTACTGATGCCAGGCCCCCACAGCACAGTGAATATATCAGAATCTCTGGGGATAGGGCCTGAGCATTGTTATGTTTATAAAAGTTCCCCAGACAATTATAATGTGCAGGCAGGGTAGAGAACCACAGATATAAGGCTTTGAGATAGATGGATGGTTATATCAGAGTCAGCTTATTGTTGTTAATGATCCGGTGAGCCAGTAATGTTGAATAGAGAAAAACAAGGGGAAGCCTCCATTGTATACTGATAATGACTGGAGAAAGCTCTATCTGTCGATACAAGAGGATGGAGGCAAGAGAAGCCTCTCTCACCATTGCCCCAGACTGCACTCCCTTATGAGTCAATTCGGATTATCTGTAAAGTAAATATAATCAACTCATACCCAGATTATAGCCTACATTGGAGGCCCTAAAACAGCATCTTTTTTCTGGAAACAAATTTTCAATATAGAGTAAAGTGACTTACATGTGTGCCAGCTCTCTTCTGGGTTTACTCTCCTAAATTAACTCTCCAATTTCTTTCACCCTGGGAAGCTGACCCATTAAAAAATGGAGCACAGTAAAAAGAAAAGTTGCTACATTACATTTAAACTGAATCTTAAAGTAGTTTTAGTGATTATGGTGAGCATTTTCACTTCATTTCATCTCAACAAAGATTTATTGCTTAATCTTCAAATACCAGGGAATAAAGAACAGAGATGAACCTGTACCAGTTCAGCACTGATGAGTTAACAACCAAATGGAGAAAGTGAACAAATTAAAAATAACACATCATTATGACACAGGCGAGAACAGAAATATCTAAAGATTCAAAAATACAGAGAAAGGATAGATGAATTTTATCTGGAAGGAGGTCATGGAAGAGCTTCCCAGAGAAACTAATAACGGAGCAGGACTTTGAAGACTAAACAGAAGTCTAAAAACCAGATAAGGCAGGATGGAATTTTTCTAGGAGAGAAAAAGTTCATGCAAATGATCTCAGGCATGAAACAGCAGGAACTAAAGAGACTTAGCTCTGCTCTCTTTCTCCTAAAATAAAAACTTGCAAAGACCTGGACTTTGCGGGCAGGGAGTAAGCATTTATGAAAAATATACTATGTAACAAGGATTGAGCATTTTAGTTTTGTGTTTTAAACTGAGTTCATATTATAAATAAGAAAACTGAGACTCAGGTAAGGGGTACTTTAGACATCCCAAGGCATTACCCCCCCCCCATGAGTGGTTAATTATTTTTGTTATTCTTATGTTTATGTGAATCATTTTAAACATTATATTCTATCAGTTGCTCTCATTACATGGAAAGGATTAAGATGAACTACTGGTGTCCAGGGTTTTGAATTACCCACCAGAGCACTTCCTCATCACAAGAGTTAAATATTAACTCTCTGCTGATACCTGTCTGCGGTGTGTGTGTGTATGTGTGTATAGGTGGCAGGTAGGAATGGGATGTCATAAATGTAAGTGGTTTAGGGAGCAAGTAATCAGGAACTAATGTGTGTCAATATTGGAATAATCACCTAAAGGTAAAACTCTTAGCAAAAGCAAATCTTTAACAAGTTCAACGTAGGAATTAAATTATTTTAAAACAACAGTACGTTCAAAGCTCTGAATCTAATAGAATTTATCATCACTATTGATAACTTCACTGTTCTGAAAATATTTTCAATGCTAACCATTTTAGGACACTTATTTTTATTCAAACGGGTTAATATGGGCTTAACTTTTTGCTACTTCTCCAGTATAAAAATGTAATTCTTCAATAATATCCCTACATGGACCAAAAATCTACAAATGTTTAATGTAGATATCACTCCAAATCACTCTACAGCCTCCCAGATGGAGCAGAAATCAAATTAAACCCAGTCCATTTCTTACCATTAAGGGATTTTATTTGGGCATGAGTTTTATAAATTCAGTTTTTTCCAGCATGAACCAAATTAGCATCTTAGATGTACATTGCTTTACTCCACTTAGATCTCTGTTCCTCGAAGCCCAGGCACCCTACTAAGAATCTTTTAATAATTTTATTATAGCTCAATTATAGCTCTATTTATACTACCTGACTTCAATGGGATATTCTCTATGAAAAAGCAAGCTGATTTGCGTTTCTTTAAAGTTTTAAAAAGTTAATTAATATTCGCCAAACACTTTGAAGAGAGAATGTAAGTGTCAAGAGTAATAATTATTATTTTTTTTCAAATAACATCACAGGAGCTACCATTCTATAATTTTTTGTGCATCTTTATTATTTTTTTAATCCATGCTTCAGTAGCCTCTGAAGTCAGGAGGAATGCAGATAAAAGGATGTAGTTTGCATTTTCTTTCAAGTAAATGCAAAGTCAGGCAAAAAAAAAAAATGCACTTTTCACTTCACATTTTGCTCTCCACAACTTTTAGGCACTGAGCACATTTAAAAGCACTATTCTGGTCATGAAAGAAGCACTGTGTCATAAGGCAGCGAGAAGGAAACTGACCAATTTAAAATCCAACTCTGACTCTCAAGGCCCTATGGACGTGGCCATAATTCTCATAACTACCAAACCAAGAGAGGTGGATTATATTCTCTACAGAGACACCCTCCATTCAGCCTCAGCCTTGCATCTGTGCTACCCCAAATAACTAAGTGTTGGAAATCAGCCTCTTTATCTGTGTTGTTAAACTGTCAAACACCATGGTTCATACTGGCTGTGAAAATTTAATCAATTATATAATTAATTTATTGACACTTTAAAAGACCTTTTAAAAAGATGATCTCTCAAGAGTCAAACTCCTAGTGGATCCAATAGTGAGAACCTAAGTCTAAGAATCTAGAAGAAACCAGTGATTTCCTAGTAGGTAATTATAAACTGTCATGAGGCTGAGGTTAGATGTCCGCCTACCTGCCAGTACCCCTGCATATTAAGCCTTTGCAATGTGTGGCCTTCCATATAGCACATATATATTATATTTATCAAGTGAGTATTTAGTGGTTGTTTATGGAAGTCAGAGCACTTACAGAGGAAGTGGGAAGCATTGTCCAGGCTGAACACATCAGAAAAATCCTGTCTCTAGAGAATCAGGATGCTTGGCTTTGGAGAAAATGGCTCACTGCATTCAGTTTGTCAAACCCTTGACAGCCTTTCAACTTACTAACTTGATTAGCATAAAATGCCTACTGGCGAAAGCAGAAACTGAATTGTTTTAATTTTTCTCTCACTTTGATGATGAGTGTCAAAATTTTTTTAAAAAATTTTAAAGGATGACCAACTCTTTAAAGTAAATTAAAACATTTTAAATTCTTAGCTAAATTTTTTAAAAATGTTCATTTTTGCATATTAACATTTATTTAGTTTTTGTCTGTATCAGGCATTTCCTAAAACTATCAAAACTTCAAGGTAAAGCACATTGCTTGTAATGATCTGAGAGAAATAATGTTAAGAGCACAAAAGCAGAACTAAGCTAAGTGATTAAATATTAAAAACCATTTAATTCTTTAGAATTCATAAAGATCATGCTTCTGAATTAGTAAATCTTAAGAGGTAACATTAAACTAATTTATGTATTTCAATAATTTAAAACACTGAAGATTTGAAATTAATAAAAATATCTCCAAATTCAGGAAGATGATAAAATAGCTGTCTTCTGTGTTATGGGAATAACATTAATTTCTTCTTCAATCAGTAGCTATTAGAATTTTAACTGTGGTGATGAACCGTTCTAAAATATGCAGGGTGGCAATTTCAAAACCTCTCATAAAGTCACTACTCTCGTGTCTTTTAAACGCAAGCAGAAGAACATATTTATATAAAAAGTACAGCAAAGCTACAAATGGTTGAACACATTAATGCCAATCTTCAGAGGTGCCAGGAGACAAGAAAACATTCACCAAAGTCATTCATAGATAGAAGGCAGAAAGCTCTTGGAATGGTGAGAGAAATCATGGCATAGCATATTTTGCCTGGGCAAGCAAGGTCAGCTCTGGATTGTTCCTACCCAGTAAACCAAGTGAATGCACAGTTTTTAAAGTTCTCATTCACTGAGGTGCATTTTTCTAGGCGTTTTTATAAAGTACATGCATAACAAGTGCCTGTTTTGACAGACATAACATCTCTTTGCACTCATATGCAAGTATGGCTTGTCACTTGGTACTTAGTAGAGTACTTCTTGAAAAGGAAGTCCTGCTTGCCGCAATTAATACAGTAGTAACCCCATATCCATGGAAAGTAAAACTTTCCATGGTTTCAGTGGTCCGAAAATATTAAATGGAAAATTCCAGAAATAAACAATTCAGAAATTTAAAATTGCACGCCATTCTGAGTAGTGTGATGAAATCCCATGCCATCTTGCTCTGTTTCACCTGGGATGTGAATCAACCCTTTGTCCAGTGTATTCACACCGTGTACACTACCTGCCCACTAGGCACCTCAATTATCAGATCAACTGTCCCAGTATCACAGTGCTTGTGTTCAAATAACTCTTATTTTACTTAATAATGGTCCCAAAGCCCAAGAGTAATGATACCGACAACTCGGATATGCTGAAGAGAGGTTATATAATTATTCTATTTTATTATTAGGTATTGTTATTAATCCCTTACTATGCCTAATTTATAAATGAAACCTTACCATAGGTATGTATGTGCAGGGAAAAACACAGTATATATAAGGTTCAGTACTATCTGTGGTTTCAGGCATCCACTGGGTGTTTTGGACAGTATCCCCGGTGGATGAGGGGCGACTATTGTATACAAACAAGGACTTTTAGGAGGTGGGGATTGGAAGAGTCAAGGATGGAATAGCTATTTCTGTTAATGTTCTAATCATAGTTATAGTTACCACCCAAAGCATCTGGAAACTGAGAAGTCTTCAAGATAATAAACTAGAAGAATGTTAACAGGGATACTGTAGATCACAATTCAATTGAAGGGAATGTTAGGATGTGAAAGAATCTTAGGATGTGAAAGTTTGGATGAAACCTTTATTAGACTAGAATAGATAGTCTATTTGTCTTGTTTAACCAATTTAAAGAAGTAAAAGCAAGTTGTCTTTAACACTTATTAACTACAAGAAACACCAATTCACATTAAATGTGCATGATACACCATTGCTTATTAGGTCTGTTGTATGAAATGCAATGGAGAGAAAGCCAGGCTGTGGAAGGGGCCTTGGTGTGCTCTTTTCCCTCTGTTCCTGGAACCAAGGCAAAGCAGGTAGCCACAGGTACACAAGTAGGGTATGGGAGACTAAATTACTTTGCAATTAAAAGTCCTTTTGGAAAATTTTGCTTTATGTTCTCAAACACTGTTCTTGTTCATAATGTTTCCACATGGAAACTGTTTTTGTTTCTTTCTTTAAAAACAAAACAAAACAACAACAACAACAACAACAAAAACCCACTCCAAATCTGACTTTTTCCTATAGGGTAGGAAGTTGGGGAGAACTTTTTTGGCCACTTATCACGTACTTGGGATTTTACATAGAAGCTATCAGTTCATCTTGGTTATCACCCTGTGAAATATAATATTACATCCATTTCACATGAGAGAGAACTGAGGTTTCAGAAGGTGAAGTGATTTGCTGAGGGCCACAGAGCTGGGGAATGACAGACCTGGGATTCTGACCCAGGCTGTCTTGCTCCAAACTCAAGATGCTTTCAATTTATCAAGTCTTAAAAGCAGGTTTAAGTTATCTAATTCGTATCCAAGGAGCAGTCAGGCAAGCCATGCAGCAGAGTTTTCCCTAATTATAAAACATCATTGTGGGACTTTTAAGTGACCATTTTCTGCCTGAAACCAGTATCAGAATAGAGGCAAAGTGTGGTCTTTCTTTTATCCTTATTCTTACCCTCTTCATCCCAATCCTCGCTCCTCATGGTTTCCAAATACTCTCTTCATCCTATGGACTCTTCTCTTATCTTTACTACAGTTTCATTTCTCTTCCTATACTTTTGGAATTAAACAGAACGAACAGATGCTGGGTCAAGTACTAAAATGGTACTAGTAGTTCCTAATCATTCATGCTCCAACACATAATATGTAGCAGCATATTTTATTTTGCATGTTTAACTCTAATACTGTTTTTATAAACTCTTGTCATATGATATGATGATCTGGCCATGAAATAGGAGAGCATATAGCTATGTGGGCCTAAGTAGTAACCAAAGAATTCTGAAACAAGATCTTCCGCAAGTGTGTATAAAAATAAATATGATGGGTGATAGTCACAAAATCCAGGTTTGAAGTAGCTTCTCCAGGTAACACAGCACTAAAGCAACATGATTTATATCATAAAGCAAGCCTACACTTCTCACTACTTGGCTATTTTTCCTCTCACCAGAACTGACGATAAATAAAATTATTAACCACCTCATACAAAATATGAAGACTCTAATGAAAGTAGACTCAAAGGATAAACATGTCATATATTGAAGAATGACTCCTAGAATATATGAGTTGTTCTACATTTTTGATTAATAGAGGACAAACTGTCGAACACATCATGTAATTTCAGAAAAAAACAAACAGTATGAACCTAGAGAAAAAGTAACCACTAGAATCCCATTTTTTAGGGGGCCCATTGTAGGAACTGCATTTTACACCATGACCTGTCACACAATACGTATATAGCACAAAAGTTTTACAAAGCAATATTTATCATCACTATGTATAATATCTTCTGTTATTTCTCTATTTCCTTTCTTAAATAATGCTTATGGTGATCAACGAAACTGATTTCATGATATATTAATGGGTTAGGCCCACACTTGAAAACCCCTGTGCTAAAGCACTGTCAAATCCATCCTGTCACTGACCAAGACAGACAATATTAATGCATCACGACATTATTTCCGATGAGTTCAGCGAAGCCTCAGGACCCTTTGAACTAGCATTCTAGTCAGCAAATATCAATTGGAATTGGGACAAAGACAAGGCATAGTCACTATATAAGTTCCAAGAGGGCAGGGTGCAGAGGTAGAGTAGCTATTTTTGTCATTTGTTCTCTTTGTATTCCTAGTGCTTACTTAGTTTCTGGCACACAATAGTCACACAAATATCCACTGAAAAGCTGAATTGGTAAATGGCCACTAAGATTAGAGGGTAAGCTTTGGCTCCTAAAGTTCCTCTGTGAATCCTTTCTCTCTTTCTCTTGGATATTTTGTTATCTTTAAATGTAAAGCTTTCAAGATTCAATGGTTCTGAGTATTACATGTACCCTCCCTTCTTTCCAAACCCCATCTTATAATGAGTTTTCTGCCCTAGGCTACTTGATGAAAGTATCTGTTACTTTCAAAGACAACTGGTTTACATTTAAAGAATTACTGAAAAGGGTCATAAAGTTGAAAACCATAGTAGAATTCCTTGATAAACTGGTCCTAGAAGGAAGGAGGAAAACTGACATGCTAGGGCCTGGGCTGGATATTGGTGCATATATTTTCTCACTTCAACTTTTCAACAATATGACTGGTTTCATATCATTACCCCATCTTATTGGTGGGGAAACAAACTCTTAAAAAGGATGATGAGGTCACACAGTTAGTAAATGTTTGGCAGAGCCAGAATTCAAACCTACATATTTCAATGCTCTTTTTATTATTCCTTAGCTGCTCCTGAGAATGGCATGTTAAGTTCCAAAACAACAATGACCAGAAGCCTTGAATCCATTTGAAATGTGTGAATTTATCACACTGGAAAAATAAAACCCAATACCTTAGTAACATATTTCATCAAATAAATTTATTTTTTCTTTGCCAAATCTTTGTGAGTTATTCATTGCTGGGTATGTTTTCCTTGGAAGCTGTTAATCTTGGCTCAGATATGAATTTTTACTGTACAGTAATTCAAATGTGCTAAGTCCTATATTACACAGAAAAACAACAAGACTGTGTGCACGTATGCATGTGTGTGTGTTTATGTGGTTCAAGTCCAAGGGGAAATATAAAATGGAAACTATATATGAACTGGGGGTGTGTGTAGAGCAGTTAAAAGAAGTTGTGGGCAGAATCAACAATTTTGGCCTCTTGGCTCTTGCCAGAAGCAGTGTAAGGAAATGGAGTAGAAGAGAGCAGTATGGGTCAAGTTTAACTCACATCCACCCCCACACAAGTGTACATAGCCTGATATAGTCACAGAACCTACAATGTGTAATTTGCCCAATCGTGATCATGAGTCACTATAAAACTTACTATGAAAATCGTTCAATATTTCTGCTATAAGTTTACAACAGTGGTTCTCAACTAGGAGCAATCTGTCAATGTTTGGAGACATTTTTGGTTGAAACAATTGGGAAAAGGCCAAGGATACTGCTAAATATTCTACAACACAGAGGACGGCCTCCTACAACAACAAATTACATGGCCAAAATGTCAATAGTGCCAAGGTTGGGAAACCCTGATTTATGGGGTGATGCTATTACCTGAGCAACAAAACTACTATACTTTAGCTGCCTCTCTGGTCTCATTCTCCTCATCTGTAAAGTAGAGATGATAATAGTACCTGCTTCACTGGGTTGTTGTGAGGATTACATGAGTCTTATTATGTAAAGCATTCAGAACAGTGCCTATAACATCACAGTAAGTGCTCAGTAATGTTATTGTTGTTTTTGTTATCACCACCATCATTACCGCCACTATCACCACCACCATCATCACCATCACCACAACCACAACCACAACCACCACTACCATCATCATCATCATCATCATCATCATCATCATCAAAGCTCACTGCTATGCAGGGCAGTATTTCCCAAAGTATGACTCCTTAGTAGGTAGATTCTAAGGGGGTAAAAAGGATTCTGTGGTCAAATTAACTTGGAAATGATGGACTAAAATCAAACAAATTTCTATACTCCAGAACTTCTCAGAATCTTTAAAAAGCAAAGAAAAGAAAAGAAAAGAAAAGAAAAGCATGCTGAATTTTCACAACTGACCTAATTTAAGAATCTCATGCAGAATCTTGCAAGACCGAACACTCTTTAGGGAGAAGCTGGTGCAGTGAAAGGGTGGTGGATTGAGAATCTATAGACAGGATTCAGCTCTGGAGTCTCCTATTTACCTGCTCTGAAGACTGGGTAAGTCCCCTGATCTTTCTTGGCCTCTGTGATCACCAATGCAAAAGAGAATTTGGGCTGAAAGGCTCTGATTCTTTGATGCTCCTGCAAGCTGAATATCACTGGTAGACCTCAAAGTCATAATCAGTTAAGAAGGACACCAGGATCAAGCAAAATCAAAAGCTGTGACAAAACCCAGGAAAATCATGTCCTCCAAATTCCTGTTATGTAAGGATCTCAAATAACCAACACTGGGAAATCAAGATGAACATGATGTACACAATAAATGCCAGCTTATTTGTTGCTGTTGTTTCTACAAATGCAGCCTCATTTTTCAAGCAGAGTGGGGTTAACAGAGAATATGGAGACGATAAAAAACAGGTCTCAACTACTCAAAGTGCACACCATGATTATCTACTCAATTATCTCATTAGGCATCAAATAAAATCTGCGGAGAACAAGACAAGATAGGACTGCTATCTCAAGGAACTAAAACTCTATTTGGGGAGAAAGGTACACATATATCAGGCATCAGGTGAATGTTCTGACAGAGGTCTGACCAAAGATCCACAGGTACAGAGTAATCTTAGTTATGGCAATTTTTTGATATGTCAAAAGCACAATGGCAAAAATACAAAATAAAATCTAAAAATGAAATGTAAATATTTATCTCCTTGTTTGGGTTTCCAGACGAACATTCTTATTGCCTATTGTTCAGGCATCATCTATGGGTGCCAAGAAGGTACCCTAAACTGGAAGGTATGTATGCTGTTTGTCAGTCACTGTGATCTTCACTCCTCTGAGTACATTAGTATGGTCAGGCCGTACTAGAATCTGTCATACATGACAGAGGTGGCACTGAGCAAAAGGATGTGCGCTTGCATTGTCCAGGGCACTGTTTCATTATATAATAACTATAAGATATTTTAATTTGCATAACTGGAATTTCTCACTCTGGGCTGCATTATCAGCCATGACTAGTTGAGTAGCCAGTGTATAGGTAATCCTTCTTGTAATACCAGTACCTGGTGAAGCCGATAGGCCCTGTGTCAGATTAATAACCTCAAAAACAACAATAATGATGACGATGATGACACTGTTTTTGCACCTATGGACTCCTTCTCAGATGAAATGCATGAAAGTATTCCAGGTTACAAAAGAAACCCATTATATTGAATATCTAAATATTAAAATAGACATTTTAATGTAGCAATATATATGATTTTTTAACATATTAAATAAAAAGATCTAGCACTATGTCTAATAAATACCATCACGTCAAAGCTGTGTCACGCATAAACAATATTTCTAGATTGACATCTAGATTGATGACTGTAATATGATATGAAAGTATGTGTGATTTCTATTGATGACAAAGTCGCAGACCCTGATTAAATACTACTGCAAGTTATTGCCTCCATTTATACTGGAAATACTAAATTTCAATTAAAGGTTAGTGCAAATATAATACAAGTCAAAAAAATTTTTTGCCGACCCAAGCTCATAATCCTCCGAATTCTATCCATGGGCCCTTTTGTGATCCATGGACTCCAGGTTACGAAGCCCTACATTTAGTGATTTCCTAAAGCCTCAAGAACTTAGATAAAAAAGAACAAAAAATGACCTCATCACATTGTTTAATGTTTTCTTCTCATTGAAAATAAAGATCTCTCTCTGTTACAGTAAAAACAGCTGGGTACACTTAAAAATACTTTTGCATAATGAGCTCATCTGATTTTCACAACACCCCTGTGAGAAAGTTATTAGATTACCATTAACTTCATTTAACAAATGTGGAAAGTGAGACAGCTTTTAGAAGACCTGTCCAAATCACACAGCCAGAAGTGCTGAGCTGAGACTCAAACACAAGGCTTGCTACGTTAAAGTCCATACCCAGTTCATAACACCTGTGTAGCATCTGTAATGTTGGGATGGAGAGAGGGAGACAACAAAAAGCGAATGTTAAGAATCTTCTATCCACAGCAACCTACTTAACTAAATTACTTCTAGATTGAGCAGGACCTGGTAATTGATAAGCAAGATTAGCTCATTTCTTCCTTGTTCACTTGTAAACACTATTGTCCATAAACTAGAGTCATTTTCCAGAATGCCACAGGTTTCAGTAACTACATCAGGTCCCTCTGACCCAAACAGAATTCCACATTTGCTTTTATTTCTGGAAGTGTCTTTTATGTTTGTCATATTGTTTCTATTTTATTAGCTTTTTTGATTCCAATGATTTTTTTGACACATCTAATGAAAAACTTGTCCGTTTTGGATTTTCTTTAAATGCTTTAAATTTCAGGTGACTTTCAATCTCTGTAGTCCCTGTTTTCCATTTCAGACACAAAAGAGAGAATGGCTTCTTATTTTCAAAGTACTTCAGAATATCCTTTTGTCAAAAATCTCTTTCATAATGCTTGGATTTGCTTGCTTTTTGGTGGTGTTCTGGAATATTGATTTATATCATCCTCCTCTTAACTTCTTTCTCTATTTGCATAAAAACTTTGCTTTCTGGGAATATAACTACTTTGCTCCAATGGGCCTCAAAAGAGGAATTCTGATAAGAAAAACCCTAAAGCTTTAATTGTTTTCACTCTTTTAAAGTCATTTTTCCATTATGAAATTAGATTTTTAGTTTTATTTTCTTCTCATGTAAATTTGTCTAATTTCATCTTTGACATTTTTGCTTTGACCTTTGAATTCATTTTGAAATATATATACATATTTTTTTCGATTAAAGTTTCTTTCATCTTTCCGCATTTTAATCCTTGTTTTGTCCAGCCTGCAAATTGACTCAGTCCACTCTTTAACACTCTGGTTTTGCTCTTTTTCTGTGTCTCTATGCCAAATTTCAGACACTGTAAAATATGAGCCCTGAAAGGATACTTTGCCATTATCCTGCACAGGAGTGCAAGGTCTTTAACCTCTGCAAAATAAAAACTATTTCATACCTCCTTTGCCATCAGAGAGCAGTGAAAGAGGCTGCGGGGAAGGAAGAATAGTGCTAAAGGGAAAGTTTAGGTCCAAGAAGTTGCAACCTGGATATGAAAGAGGAGGGAGGGAGGGAGATAGAGATATAGAGTTAGTTGAGAGTGTGTACCTAGAAGAGGTACAGTGACAGCAGGCACTTGAAACTTTGTAGGCAGAGCTTTAAGACAGACCACACTTGAAAGACTCTTAGGTAGCCCTGAAGTGTGCCCTCACTTTACACAGAGACAAGTCCAGGCAACCTGTCTAAAGCCACAAGTCAACACTAGAGATTCAGCACTGGAATAGAGGTCCCTTCCTCTACTCCCCTCTGCCTGGTCTTACACCCTTAATTATAGAACCTGTAAAGCACCATTTTCACCTTATTCCTTGGCCTTTACTCTTTCTCTGGTGGGTTCAGTTACATGAACTTCTGTCTCAACACCTTCATTATGGTTGGCTCTGACAGCTTTCCTTCAATCCTTAAAATCTGAACAGGCTTTATACTCACACAAAGGTCAGATGTGATAATTAAAAAAAAGGAATTATCATTTATTTAACTTTCACAACTGAGAGAGATATAATTATTCCCATTTCACAAAAGAGGAAACCAGGGTTGAAGAAAAGTACAGTAACTTGTCCACAGGTGCACATATAGTGGTATGCTACCCACACTTGCTACTATACTTCAACACACAAACGTTTATTAGTACTTTCGTAGGCAAAGACATGTTATCTTTTTTTTTATTCCCTCATTCACTGTCTTAAAAAATATTCACTGACCACCTATTATGGGTTAGGTGTCCCAATTGGAACTACATTCCATTTCCAGTGCCATAGTTCCAAAACACACACAGACACAAACTGCCTAGATGATCCTTTTGGAATGATCTTCAGAGAAAATTTACAGTCTATCTGAAATATCAGATTTAATACTTTAAAGACAATAGATATTTCTTTTGGTCACAAACATTACTACTTACACCATCTATGTCTTTTGCCAGACTTGCACATGAAAAGCTTTGAACTAGTTCTAAAAGTCAAAGAAAAAACATGTGCTCTAATGGACATTCAAAGTGGTATGTAAATGACTCCCAAACAGTTCTTTTACAAGAGTTTCACAAACATTCTGCTTAATTACTGCGAAGTATAACAAAGTAATCAAGAGTAAAGACATGGGAACAGGAAAGACTTAATGTTTGAATCCCAGAGCCATGCCATTTACCAGCTGTTAGACCCCTTTAATCTCACTCCGCCACAGTTTTCTTGTTTGAAAACAGGAACAATCATGGAGCCTAGATTATAAGGTTGCTGGGAAGGTTATTGGAGGTAATACGGATAAAGCACATGGAATAAAGCATGGCACACAGAAAATGATCAATAGAGAGAAATCTAATTGCCACTATTATTGCTCTGGCAATTAGAAGAGTTGAACACATTTAATTTTAATATTTGCTTTTCAAAAAAAGATCTAGATAGTTGATGCCCTACCAGTTTTGGAAAACAGTTCTGTTAGTTCTTCAAAATAATGAGTATGTGTTCTGAAATAAAAGTAGATAATAATAAATTATACTGTTCCATTTATATTTTAATATTGCCAGTATAAATTATGTTTTTCGGTTAGCTAACAGAGCTAACACATAGTAACTTGTCTATTATTCTTAAATATGTAGTTGTCTTATCATATCTACTTTAATGAATTTTGTAAAAAAATTCTACTGACACTATGATTAGTGTGAAGAAACTTACCTTCAGAAAGAAGATCTACTTTTCAAACAAATCAGTATTTTAAGCTATTTTTAACTGATTTACAATTAGATTTTTATTTTTACTGGTTTCTTTGTGACAATGTTAATTTAAAAAGGGAAATACAGAACATTAGCTTTCACCAATTGGTAAATATGTTTATTTTAAAAGAATGATTTTGTTAAATCTTTTGAGCACTTTTGTCATTCCATATGATTTACTGCCATTTCTCCAGAATTTGAAAAACTATAGGCACCAAAACTTATATTAAAGAATTAGTTCTTTAAAAACAACTAGTTAGTTTTTTATGTTTCCTTTTATGATCTTGTTCCATATAGTCTTTCTTGTCTATAAAGATATTTTCGTACTTTCAGTTGAAAAACCACAAATCACTAAAAAAAATCATCTTTTGGCTAATATGATTCAATATTTAATAAGATTAAGATATCTCACTATATTTTTTCTTTTATATGAAACTAGAAATTTGTTTCCAGATACTAAAAATTTATGAGAAAATTTCAATTGTTCAATTATTAGAAGTAATTTGAATGCTACTTACTACATCCTTAGACAAGGTACTAACTTGTAATATTTTTACTTCAAATGACAATTCAAACTACTGTTTGTCATGACTAACAGTTAATATGCATAGATATTCATTTTAAAGGAAAATTAGGGTTACTCTTTTCATTTAAAAAATCATCCTAATCTCAATTCCAAAACCAAAAATAAATAATAAAGCAAACCAGAATATTATTATTAAGGTGATGGCAAAGATGCAGCAGCATCTTATAAAACTATTAAAGACAGGCTATAAGCTGTAAATTGTTTTGTTTTTTAATTTCATATAGTTCCACTCTTACTCATAAAATAGAAATCAGTTTTGAGTCACGGCACGGAATATGAAAAGAAATTGTCAAGTGACAATACTACCAATTAGTTTACCTGAAAACCCACTCAAGTTGAAAGCCAGTTAAATCCTAACTTAAAAGACTTCATTCACTACATGTAGATTTTACCACAGAGAGCTCCCACTTTTATTGCTTTAGTCAATTGTTTCTTATGTGAGACTTTTTAAAAATTAAGTTAGTGAAGTTTAAAGAAGGAAACCATTACCAGAACCCTACAGCGTTATTCAAGAATAGACTTTATGACTTGAATACCCACTTGAGCATACACTATAACTCAGAAATCTCAGGTGATTTTAGTTAGACCTTATTAGTTTGATTTTGGGGGGCCAAATCCTTTGCTTGCATCAAACTTTGGACATCAAAATAGTTTTACCTCAACTGTAAAATAAATATTGGTCTTGATTTATCATTACATGTCACACTGAGATCAGTTAGAAAAGCATACATACCACCAGTTTCTGGAGCAGACCTTTCTGAGCTGATTTCTTTATTTTATACATATCCAATTGACTAATGTGGCCAAAGTCCACCTGAAATTCGACAGAGATAACTTAAAATGTCGGCTGTCAGATGCCATGGTTTTGAAAAACAGTTCTTTTCTTTTTTCTGATACACTTCTCAGAATCAGGATTACTTCTAAGCAAAGAAGTTAGATTTACAATATAAGAAAATCCAACAGAGAAAATCTAACTACTGCTACCTCAGCAGTGATGGAAGAAATTTTACACTACCAATGCTAGCTATATCATCTTGATTATTTAAAAGTTTATCATTTTATTTTACTTTTTGCCCCTTCCAAATTGCAGAGGCTGAAGTAACCTCCTCACCCCCCACCACACAACTGAACCAGAGAACTACAGTGCAAACTATGAGTAATTCAAAGTAAGTGAAAAACCTAAATGCATCTTTGAGCCAGTCTCTTACATGCTACCCACCCTGGAGGACTTATAATCAAATCATAGTTTGTCTTTTTTTTTTGTCAATTAGGTTGAAAGCAGTTTGAATAAGGCTACTGCCCATACACAAATGGCACTAATTTTCTCATTTGTGTATGTCTTTTAACTCCAGCTGTTATGCCCCTGGCAAGGAAGTGGAGCTGAATTGGACAGGACTAAAAGATTTCATGGGTTTGATTTGCTGTGGATCATGAAGTCGGCTTTGCAAATGGCAGAGACACTCCTCCCTACAATGCCAGTGCTAACTCACTGGAACCAGTGTAAAAGGGCTGTGAGGAATCAGGCTCTCAGAATTTTTCTGGTTCTGAATTCATGCCGCAGAACTATGATCAACCACGTAGCTTGTTTTATTAATTTTCTCCTCACAGTCTTTCATCTCTTACCATCCAGTCCCTTGTCAGATACAGAAATGGAAACCGGGCTCCAAACTACTTAACATAAATGCCCCCAAGGCCAATAAAAATTGCATTTTCCCCTTGCTTAAAAGTATAATTTGTAATAAATACAACCATTCTTATTTTACTCAAAGGACTGGTGCTATTTGTGATGTTAAAAAATAGTCCCTCAAAAAAAAGGCATTTCTCTTAAAATGGAAATTATTTATTTAATTAACTTTTATAATACATTTAATTTATAAATTGGTCTCAAATGTTGACTAGCTTGGAAGATGGTATTTAGGCAATATAGAGTAGGTTGTATATTTGATAAAACCATGACTAAGAATTTTCCAATGAGATTTATTTTTCTGTGTCTGCTATATTTTAATACACTCAATAACTACATACTGGCTAAAAAGTTAATTTCACAATAAAGTAGAAAGTGTTAGGGAATCTGATTAATGAGGATAAATTCTGACCCCAAACTTTTCTTTTTCATTCTTTCCCTGCTGCAAATCAACACACATATACACCATAATCATGCTTGGATTTTTTTCCCTTCATCTCAATCCTCTTCAAAATTATTTTGACCATTTTCTGGACTCCTGTCCTTACATGAAATATGGGGTGGGGGTGGGGGTGGGGGTGGAGGTAACTCTCTATTTCCAGAATAAAGCAAGCACATTAGAGCACTTATATTGTACCAACGAAATAATTGATTTACTCTCTATACACTTATGTTTCTAAAAAGAAGACAGTCAAAAGTCTCGGTAAAAATACATTTCACAATACAAAGGTCATATTTCATCTTTATTTAAGATTGGCCTAGTCTAGATTCAACAAATTTTTTTTCTAGTCTATAGAAATATGTTTTAACAGAAAATAAACTTTCTCAACCCTATAAAAATTTCTGAAACACTTGGAGTTTACGCCTAAGGAAACAGTCTGTTAAATACATCAAGAAACTGTTAAAACATACTTATTCTTTTGTTAATTTACGATTTCAAAAAATTGGAAAAGAACTATCAAAGACATTACTCTTTAAGAACTGTACGATTATATGAATTCTAAAATGTCTTCAAAAGACATTTTATCTTAAAGATAGATTCTATCCCTGAAATGTTAATAATCAAGGATTTAATCTACTGCTTTTTTACAGTTTAAATTTGTTAAGAAACCTCACGGTGTTAATATGTTAAAACTACCTAGATACACTAAATGAAGAAAAATAGTGGCAATTATACAAAAAATTTAATGATACTTAGTGTCTAATGTCAATGTTCCAACCAAAAGACCTATAAATAAAACCTTAAATAAAGAATTTTTAAATTAAATAATTAAAAGTACTTTGAATTATCCTATACAGCTAGCAACAGAATTTATAACTTCAATTTTAAGGCAAACCAAAGTAAATATCTTTTAATCTGAGAAAAAATTATATGTAGTAAAATTCTTCTATTTCAGCCAGTTTAACACTGTTCACTTGAGAATCTGAGATTTATAAGTGTGCATTCTCCTTAAAATTCTAAAAGTATAATACATAATTTTATGCTACCTTTTTATTTTACTTCCTCAAGCATTTTTATAGCTTCTAGAATAGCTATCTAGTTATTACATTGTACAAACATGATATCCTTAACTTTTTTCCACTGCATTTAAAAAAAATGATGCTCAAGTATAAAGCATTTTATTCCTCCCTTTTTAATCACCTATTTAAAATTTCAAAAAGAGCCAACAGTCCATGTTATCGTCAAGAGCTTTATCTCTGATATACACTTTTTCAGACCAATAAAATTTCACCCAGAGAATAACTGTACTTTTTAAAAGAGCTTCTTGACTTCGACTCACATTTACCTATCATGTAAGCAATATCCACATGAACAGTAAGGTCACATATGGCATAAATAAAAAAATAAACATCACAAGCTGATAATTCCATAAAGTCTGAGAATTCTATGAAAATAAACACAAATAAAAAATTTTGCTTTTGGGGCCTAAAATTCAACTTAAGGTGTTTTTTACATCCTAAAATTAAGAAAGTAGCCCAGTTTTCATGAGACTATCACAAGTTAAGGAAATTAAGGTGGCTAAAGTTCTTATGGATGGACTTAGGCCACTGTTATTTTTACTTCTGTTCCTTAAAATCAAGATAAAGGCCTTCACTTAAGGATCCGTGTAAAGAGACAATGAGAAATAACCAGAATTAGATCTGAAAAATAACTTAAAAGTCAGTTCCTCCCCAAACCAATCACAAAACTCCATAACAAATAAACCTTAACTTGGCTGTCATTTTTAAATCATTTTTTAATCAATTCAAGCAAAATTTCTTTAAAACAAAGTATAAAATAGAATACTGCTTAAATGTCTGTCCACGAGAGAAACATTTTAACGAAGGGATAATAAACTCCAGAGAAAAAAAATAGTACCATTTTCCTAATTTCACTTCAAAATTGCCACGGTTTTAGTGAAGGAAGTTGAAAGGTCTGATTCCAGAAACTAGAGATCCCCGGGCGGCGAGGGGTGTCTGGCCATCGCCTCAGCTCCAATCCAGGTGTAGGTTCTGAGCTGTTTGTCATCCTCAGTCCTAACACCCTTTGTGCAGGGCCAAAGACGGTCCCGCAGGAAAGCGATTATGGGGTTATATATGCATAAATTTTCCTTAACTTCTCCCATGCCAAAGCGGCGCTAAGTGAATATTTCTGTTGTGTTTTTCACGACTGCCATTGTCTTGCTGTAGGATCAGAGGTTCTAATTTTAAGTGGAGTATTGTTGAAAAAACCAGGATTTTACAGAGCATCGTTTTCCCACCTGCACAAGGCGAAAACAAACTCTAATCTTACTCGGTGGGGATTTAAGACACACGCCTAAGTTCTCTTCACTCTAAGAGGGGATAGCAGAAGAAGTGGTAAAGTGACAGTAATATATAGTAAATGGGCTCATTTCAAACATCGGTAATTGAAAGCGCTTGCCTCCAACACGCTCCTGGACACACACGGTTTATTCTTCTCGGTTTTAGGGGAAGAGAGCGGACCTGTGACTTCGGAGATCGAGCCAGGGAAACCACCAGAGATTTAGGGGTAGAGAAATAGGCGGTTCTGCGCAGAGCCAGGGCCGTGGTGCCCCGGGATGCGCCGAACCCGGCCGCAGCATCCCTGCTGCAGTGCCCGCGGGCGCCTGCGGCCCGCCGAACCGGCGCAGACCGCCGCGTGCCCAGGCCCCGAAGCCCTTTCTCAACTCCGCGAGGAACGCGCCCCCGCCCGGCTTCCCGCGCCTCCTCGCTTACCTGCGGGTCGGGTCGGAGGGCAGAGGTGTCGCCTGGCCGCGCCAGGGCGCCGGGGCAGCGGCTGCATCCCTCCCACCCTCCGGCCCCGGGCGCTCTCGGGACGCCACCTCCTCGCTCGGGGACGCGCGTCTTTCTCCTCCAGGCGCGGGACGTGCAACCTGCCGCCTCGGGCCGCGCCCCAAGTTGCGCGCAGGTCAAAAACTGCTCGCGAAGCTCCTCCGGAAGGACCGTCCCAGCCCCCAAGTGTCACCGCTGACATGCGAGGGAGAGAGTGGGGCGCCCTGCACCTTCGCTTCATCCACACCTGCCGCCGCGGGGGCCGCGGCGGGG
>NW_006433716.1:4291763-4318806 GCF_000325575.1 Pteropus alecto | reverse complement strand
CTAGCCGCCGCCGCCGCCGCCGCCGCCGCCGCCGGCAGGAGGAGAAGAAAAGAGTCTCCCGGGTCCCGTAGCGCGATCCGCGGTGCTGTGTGCTTCCTCCCTCGGGCCCAGAAGGAACCCAGGTCTCTCTACTGCAGCGCCCGCCGCTCCAGAGCGCCGGAATTTGGTGGGAGAAGCAGCAGCCACGACAGCCAGTCCCTGTGGCCGCGGTAGCCTTTTACGGGTGGGAGCGTCTTGCAGAGTCAGAGCTAGGAAACCGAGAGAGTGCCCACCTGCGTGAGCCGATCTCTCTGGTGCACTCTCCGAGTCCAAATTTAGCAAACTGTACAGCGGAAGTGTCTCCTGTGTCGGACCCCTGCGTTTGTAGGTGTCTCCTAAAAACGTGGCTGGGAGCAGGGGCCCTCTGGTGTAACTGGAATTCGAGCAAGAGAAGGGTGGGGGTGGGGGAGTGTCCTTCCATCTGGAGTGGCCTCTCCTGTATCTGCAACCCGGTAGGTGTTTCGAGGCCTATCTCAGATGCAGTCTCCACCATGAAATTTTTCCAGGTGCCCACCCGCGCCCATATTTGATTTCGCCCCTTTTTGGACTGCCAGGGAGTTCTGAACCTCTCCACTGGCCCTTCCTTTGCAGGAGAGCGCTTTGTAAAATGCAATGGGCCATTTCGCAACACATTAGCTATTTTATTATAGTGTGTGAATTCATATTCAGTACTATCGTGTACACGCACAGAGATTTACGCTTTCCTAATCCTTTCCACTTAGGTTTAATTTCTTTGAAGTCAGAGGCTATAAATTGCTCATCTCTGAAGTTTTCAAGTAAATACTGAGTGGTACATGGCGGAATGATCGCACCAGATGACCTCGCTGGAAATTGGGGCTGTCCCACTTATTTATATCCTCTTGAAAGCGCGGCATGGTTCCTTGCACCTGGATGTACGAGGTGGAGACCGGGGGGGGGCGGGGGGGGGGGGGAGGATGCGATGATGTTTCTGTGTGTGAATGTAGTTTTTGGCAAAGGTCAGTCTAACTGTCATGACGAAAAATTCCGATGTAGCGGAGGAAGGAAGTGATGGTGGTGGTTAGCGAGGCAAGGTTCACGGGGGTATTTTATTGATGGCGGAATATATCCATGTAAAAAATATAATCAAAATTTTAAACAGTCATTGGATGTTCCCTATTCATTTGGTACTTCCTAAAGGCTCCTTTCTTTAGCCAACTGTAGGAGTCAAATGCAGTCGATGTATTGCATGTCACATTTGCATGAACACGAGCTCATGGACTGTATGAAAGATTAAAATTTAAAATTTTCTGTATAAAATACAGTTGAATAAAATATGCTTATATACCATTTGTCGTTTCTTACATTTAAGTACATATTTTGAGTCAGTAGTGTTTAATGGTTAATGGTATTCAAAGAACTCATCTCATTTCAGCTTAAAATTGAATTCATGAACTCAAAGAACTGAGAAATCTCAAGCCATTTTGACCAAGATATAAAGAACAAAAATTAACAAAGTTATTGCCAATAAAATATTCCTGATACTTTTGAAAAATAAGTTTTCAAAATTATATTATTTATATTATATTATTATTTATATTATATTATATTATTTATATTATAGTCATAAAGTAAAAAGCAAATATTTTGCAAATTAGGAAAAATGTAACTTAAGACATAAAAGACTGAACGTTACAAAGAGTGGTGCTTTTAAATATATACATATAGTTAGTAAACCTATTCATAGAAAACTCAAATTTGAAAGCACTATTTGAAGTGAAAAAAGTAGCGTCATCAAACTTAAATAGCTGTTTTAAACATAACAAGTAAAAGGAAAAAAATAATTTCATTATAAGTGAGTTCCATAAGGCAACTTTATCCAAAATCCAATAGGAAAAGCAATCAAATAAGCAAGTATAAGCATTTAATTTGTGGAATATATTTTTAAACTTATATACAGAAGCCCAGAATAAGTTATAGAAAATATTATACAATTGCTTAATCAAAATTATATAACATAATATGAAAAGAGCCAAAGAAGGGATAATTTACCTCAAATAGTAAATATCAACCCAAACAAAAACTAGTTTAAACTCATAGAGAATTATCTTTAAGACTTTTATTCAAGGCAAACAAGCTGTTTGCCCTGAGACAAATACACATATCACAGTAAATCCAGTTAGAACAGCCATAATGGCCCACTGCAAATCACATAAGTGCCTTCAACTTAAACTATCAAAATGGCTGGCCCAATGTACTTCACGTACAACGCTGTTCACATTTTATTCCATAATAATGATAGCATTGTCCGAAATTTGAGAATTTTCTTCTTTATCTTTACTTGCAAGGGAAAGATGAACTACTATTTACTTTCTAACTGTACCTAAAAATAGACCAAAATTTCTCCCAGCATCTAAATAATTTCTAAATATATGACTTATGAAGGTTTATTTAATATTTCAGTTGTTAATAATTGCTGTACCTTAAAGCTGTCCTGTTACCTACATCTTTACACTTCTCTGACAATCAGGGACTTTCAGGAGAAAGCATAGAATTTTTCTTTCATTTAAAGTTTAAATACACAGACCAACACATATACATATATTTCACACAACACCCACTCTCCACTTCCCCACTAAATGAAGTACAGGACAAATGGGAGTAGAATAACTAAAATACCTTTTTCAAAAATAAGTATTTACAGTAATTATGAAACAAATCATTAACAGAAAGTCTACAATATGTACTTCTATTCCATTGTTAGTTAATTTATTTAGAAAGTTTTTTCCCCAATAAGAAAATCCAAATCCTGGTGATCATTATTGGTATAATTTTTGAACATTGAAGAGGCATGGAAAAGAATTTCTTAGAGGCCTTTCTGTCATTCTTTAAAATTCTGATGAGATTTAATATGGAAGTTAGATAATTTCAGTTTAAGTGATTCACCTCTCTAATGACATTGACAAATATTTTTAATGTTTTCTTTTAGTGCAAAAAATCTTTCTAAAAAGACACTGGAACAGACAGCTATGCAAAATGTTAACATCTGTTAAAACTAGATGGTGGATATATGACTAATAATATTTTAAAGTGTTTCATAATTTAAGAATAAAAACTGAAATAAATAAGAAAATATAACAATGGTAATTAAAACATTGAAGTAATTTAAAAATTATTTATGATTCCCTATTGGTCCTTTCACAACCTTTAACGTTTTAGTTTTCTTATTTTTTTTTTGGTTCTGCAATCTCATGCCAGGTATTTTCTGAGTATGAGTTCTACATGTAGAGAGAGATGGGAAGGAATCATATTTAGTGCATGTAGAAAGGGGGAAATGAGTTTTCTAAAAAAAACAATGTCATGCTTGTCAAAGTAAATATTGTAGTTGAAACAGGAACAAGCTGAAAATGTATATGATATTATATCTTTTATTCCATGCTGAGTTTGGAATGTTATTTTTCATAGTAGTGCTATTTTCTTTAAACGATTAGTGAAAAACACATTTTATTTCATCCAATTTTCATAAAGTAGAAATAGTGAAGGAAATATTGATATTTCTGAAATAAACTGGGTATGAAAAAATCAGCCATATCTAATTTTGTTCCTTACATGATTTTTTATAAGAACATTTATAGAAAGCCATGGTTTTCATTCATTTAAACATGAAATGATATATTTTTGGATTGTACAATTGCCATTAGGTATGCATACATTTATTAAATGCTAAATCAATTTCCATAAATTTTCAACTTTGTCCATTCAACCCCCATTTTAGTAACTTTCACAAAACTTTTCTTAATTAAAAATGTAATCAATAACACCAGCTGCTAAAAAAGATTCATGAGCTGGTAACATATACAAAGTTAATCTCTAGCTCAGAAATAAATCTATCTTTCTGATCAGTGGCCTTGTTCATCTTTGACTCATCCATACTTTGAAGAATCAAAGGATGGCAGTGTTACCTATAAGGGCGAGCAGCAGTTCACACAGATAATATAGGTATATCTACATAGGCTTGGTATCAGTTATTAGATTGTAATAGTGTAATCCTCGGTACTTGCTAGCTTGGATTCCATCTCTTGCTCCTCTCTTGAGAGCAAGTGGAAGCAATGTTTTGATAGAGATAATCTTAAATTTGCTCTAATTTAAAGAGATAAATTATTCACATACATTACTTGTAATCCACCTCAGAACTTATAGACACACCAAAATGTTAAGTACCACAGAAGCAGATCGAGAGCTATTTAATACAAAACTCACATCATTGTTGGTCTTATCCTAAGGGAAAAGATAAATTTACTCTCTCTTACCAAACACCCTGGTGGTATCTTTCTCAAAAAGAATTGTACTAATTCCTTCAAGGAATGTATTTACTAGAGAAAGAGAGAAAAGCAAAGAAATGATGGACTCCATTTGACCCATTTTGAAGAAGGTAATGGTAAGCTACTTCCATCAGGAAAAGAAAGTGATAGTAAATCCTGTCTAAAGAATTCTTGTCATGTTAGCACACTAAATTAGAATTATTTTAGAGTGGCACAAAATATGTATTAGTCGTTCCTGTATTCTGGCTTTGTAGTGGGAGCAGTGAATGTATTTAGGCTTTGGAATGAAGTGAATCTCCTGTTTTCTTCCTCACTCTGCCTCTTACCTTGGATAAATCCCCAACATGTTTATTCCTCAGTTTGCATACCAGTAAAAATGGCAAAAATACTGTAATACCCACTTCATATGGTCATTTTAAAAATTAAAAAATAATGTACATGAATTGAGTGTCAGAATGGAGGGCAGGGGGAGAGAGGAAGAGAAGAAAATGAAGAAGAAAAAGAAGATGGGGAAGAGAAGGAGGAGGAGAGGAGAAGAAGGAGAAGAAGAAAAAAGGATGAGGAAGAAGAGGAAGAGGAAGAAGATACCACTTCCATTTCCTCTCCAGTCCTCTATAATGGTGCTGCTGTGCACCTAATGTGTTTAGGTGCTGTATGGAACACATCAAAGACCTTCAGATGTCTCTGGCTGTTGGTTTCAATGCTGAAAAAGTCAGTAATGTTTGGAACCACATCAAGGATTCCAATCCATTCCCACTCCTGATCCAATGAATGACTAGTTAATAAAGGCCATGCAAGTATGCATGTTAGGTACAAGAAAGAACAAGTTCACAGCCAGGGAACCCTGGCACATTCCTTAAATCCCTGTCCAGCTATAAGAAGAGAGCTAGGATCTAAGCAGATGTCCAATTGAGACACAAACTGTTGGTGTGTATGTGTATTAAATGATAAAAAAAAAATACAAATTATCTATATAGCCACTACTCACTCTCCATGAAAGTATCTGAAATGAGAGCTGGCTCTCTTAAAGGAGACATGTGGACAGACACAATATCCAGAGGTAGGAGGCATTTATGTTGCTAGGATATATCTTAAATGGTTTTAAAAGAGGATGTATGAGAGGGTCTCTTTTCCCCTGCTGGCTATTTTAGAAATCTAGCACCTGATGTTTGCATGAATATATTCTTCCAGTGAGACTTTATCATCAGGGAAGTTTCCCAGGCATGGTCCTAACCTGCCTTCTTTCCTTCTCAGTTGCTTTGTCTCCTGTTTTTCCGTGATTGAAATAACAAAACAAAACAACTCTGTAGTATCATTCGCATTGCATCTCCCTTGCCAGCCTTTTCGAGACAAATATTGTGCCTTATTTGTCTTCGTTTTGTCAGCCTGGCCCACTTCCAAACACATGGCAGGTTCTGTATAAATGCAAGAATGAATACCCTGATCCAGCATCTGTATTTCTCAAACTTGGTATCCCACATTAGATGTTCCATGAAAACAATTGGAGTGGGGAGAGAAGTTTGAGAAAGCTAGGGTTTTAAAAGTTAAACAAATTTTTAAAAAATACATGACTTCTCAGAGCCTTTAATACTCTAATACACATTGTATTTCCTAAACATTTTTGACCATTCAAGCTACTTTCACTTTTTTGGAGCTTAGCATGACACAGTTTGCAAAACTCAGCTGTAATTCCAACAAAAGCAATTCACCCATTCAGCAATGATTCCTTAATACTTTGTAAATTAAAGTGCATAATACCCTTTCAACCGAACACCAAAAGATTTACAAGTACCAGATTCTCAATATTTAATATAATGAAATCCCAGCACAATGAAATAATTTCGACACCCCCCCTCCCCTTTGGAGGATTTCACCTGGGTTGGATATGAATCTGACTAATGTTATTTTACCCAGAGTAAGGCAGCACAAAGGACAAAAGAAGGAAAATGTTTGGCAAAATATTTTGTCAGACAATGGTGTAAGCATAGCAAACACAGTAATTACAGCTCTGGTTCTAGACATGCATCGTGTACTTTTCAAAGAGCTTTCACTCACCATCCTGAGAAGACAGTCTGAATTGATGGAATGCACATGAGAAAGGTAATTGTGTGAAACAAATCCCTGCAGGTGAGGATCTTTTTATATTCGGTTTTCCTCCTGCTTCCTTTTCACCTCCCTGCCTCTCCAACCTTTCCTCAGTTGTCTCTTCTCCTCCTCTTACACCCTCTTCTGCTCCTAAGAGCACTGTACTTTTTCTGCTTTTTGTTGCATCAGGGCTGGTAGATATTGCTAAATCAACACATAGAATGTTGATTTAATAGAATATAATAAAAATACATCACAGCTATTATGGCATGGGTACTGGCCAACCAGAGCTGAAGGCTGCTAGAGCCCTGGAGAGAGTCTAGAAAGCTCCTCCATCTGTCAGGATTTAACCCATTAATTGCTGAATCAAAGGGTAGGGGGATGTCCTCAGGTAAGGGACCAGGGCTTTAGGAGGGGTACTGGAGGGTCCGTAGGATAGTAGCTGTTTGTTACTAGTACAGAGCGATATCGGTATTTTACAAACCTGGTCATATCAGTGCATGCCAGACGCATATCAGCCCTACAATCACTATCTTCTTTCTGAGTGCCTACCATTTGCTAGGCCCTGAAGATAGGGCCAGGAGCAAGACTTTTGTTCCACTATCAAATTTCTTAAGTGATCAGGAGGCAAATTAGAATGAAATCATGAATATTTCTATTTATCCAACTTAGACACCAACCTTGATCTATAATAAGGTTTTAAGCAATGGGCAAAAAGAGAAAATAAGGGAAAAGGAGGTTAAACTTGGGCATGGGAGTGAAAAAAAGCATCGCTTAAAAGGATGAGCAGCCAAGATGTGATATCACGAAATGCTTTTGTTTCTCTTTGTCTTTTGAAGGTATTTTCTAACTTTTGGAAACTGCTTTGCTAAAAACTTTTCTTTAGCAATTTTTCATTGAATATTCAATTTATATAACCATGAAAATTGTGAGAAAAATGTTTTTGAACATCTTTAACTTAAAAAGAAAAATAATAATACAGAGCGTCTCTCTTTCCTAATTGGTGTATAAAAAATAAATTTATTTGTATCCTGTTTGCTCCAAAGTTATAAAAACATTGTTTTGCTTGTGTAAAACATGATCCTTTATGTTTTTATCATCTGAAATGTACGTTGAAACTATCTCACTTTCTCTCTTTCAGGCAGTGTTCAAGATCTATTTACATGTGACCCTCACAACAATGCTATAAGGAAGAATCACAATTCTCATGTTAACAGGGAAATTGTGACTCAAGTAGGTTAGGTAGCTTGACTAAGTTGATGGCTAGGTCAGCACATTAGCTCAAAGGCTCCAATTTCCAAAAACTACCAGTCCATCTTTGCTAACAAATTAATCACATTTTCTAAAGTCTCTGAAATCAATACTCAGTATCATCTTATATCACCACAGATCAAACAAATCAGCTTTAAAAAAAAAAAAACAGATGCAATCTACATGCAATTCACTATATAACTATTACGTTATAAGATACTATATTCACTTGAATTGATTCTAAAGTTGAAGGTGTCCTACTATTTATAAAACAAATCTTCCTTAAAAGGCTAGTATAATTCATTGCATGTTCTATTTCTAAGATCAGAATAAACTTTTATTGTCTAATATGAATTCAAAGCAATTTAGGCCTTTTCATCCAAAATGGCATACTTCCAAATGGATATATGTATAATCCCAACACAAGACAAACCTTGTTTGTCTGCTTTTGCTTTCTCTTAAGAACTAGTGCTAAATGTATAGATGTGCATGTAAGTATTCACTTTTAGGTTAAAAAGTGGATTATCCTTGGAGCAGTCATCTTCCGTGCTCTCCAATGAATTGATGTTTTGCCTTTTCCCTCTACTGATCACTTTAGATTATTTCCTTAAACAGAATGGGAAATGAAAGCAGGATATAGAGGAAAAACAGAAAATGAAAACTTTTTTTTTTGAGAATGGAAAAATATAAAGATAAAAATATATGTGTGTGTTTGTGCATGTGTGTATGTGTTCGTATGCATGCATACAGTTTGTATAACAGGCATAGTTTTCACTCTGATGTAAAAAGATAGATCTAAGAAGATAAAGGGAGAGAATAGTAGCGGCAGAAGATGATTAATATTTATAAAACAACAAAGGGTATGAACTTGTTCCCTGAATCTCAGAATCCATAAGACTTGAGAAAGGACAAAAAAAAAGTTATTTGTGGATAAAGTCAGAAATAAATACACAAGTGTGATAATAATAATTATAATATGTAAAACTCACTAGTTTTCAAAGAAATAAAATGATTTATTTATGTTAACCATAATTTATTATCTCTTTTCAAATGTTAAATGCCACAGAGGTGTCATTTTGGCAATTGAATATTTTGTTACCATGTATGGCCATTAGTATTTGTCAGTAAATTCTAGTTAACAGAATACTGAATATATGCACTTTCACTGAATATTAGATAAACAATCTTTTATTGTAGATTTTAGGAGGGATGGAAAGATGTTTTTCTTTATACGTAAACTTCTGAAATCTTAAAAAGTTCAATAGATGCAATCTGAAAATGAGTGTTTCAAAAGCGATTTAATTGGATTTATAAATTTAAAGTGAACTATAATGGAACCTAGAGATATTTGGGGGATTTTTCCAGTTTTAAGAATAAGAACAGGGATACCACAAAGAGAGGCAAAGCACTGGGCTGAAAGTATCCACCAACTTTTTGTAATATTTCTTATTTTCTCATATTTAAACTCTTGAAATTGATATATGCTAATCTGATTGTGTACAAATATCTATAATGCTTCCAAAAGAATTTAAAGAGAAAATTGGATATATTGATTAAGTTATATGTTTTCTAAAAAAACAATTTTCTGTCTTGGCTTATAGCAAAACTTAGGAAAAGAAAGGAAGAGAGTTCTTAAAATGAAATTTTCCTAGGCAAACTAGTTCTAAATTTCTTATTTTATGTAAGTGCATCTGAGCAATAAAAAACAACAACAAAAGTAATTATTAATATATAATGAATATTAGTGGTTTTTTGTACCTTTGTAATATCTTGGAATTACTATGTTAAAGCTTTGCTCAAACTAAATTAAATCACTGACTTGTATTAGTTAACTAATTCTACATTCTTGTTAAGATTTCGCCATCTTAGGCATTTAGGAAAAGTATAACTTGCTAAATTGGTATGACATCATTCTTTTTCTCTACTGCATATGAAAAACTGGTTTTCTAAGCTAAGTGCCTTCTCAGAAATATGTTCTTTTCACATTTTGCTTTGTCCGCTTATTTAAAATAAAATCTATTAAGACACATTTACAGTACAAGTTCAATGTTAAGGAGCTCTAATCCTGTAATACTGGAAAATTGGAGAGAAAATAGGCTCAAACAGACTATTTAACACCAAACTCTTACCAAATAGGATTTCTCTGTATAGAAAATATCATTTACCTCTATTTCCTCATTTATTTACATGTTTTAAAAATTATCCCAAATTCTAACAGCCTTCATAATTGTATCTTTTTCTATTTTCTTTTCTGCCATTCAGGTATAATTTTTACCATATATAATCGAAATATCACTCCATATTTGAACTGCATGCATACATTCTTCTGCAGAAATAAACTTTTTGCTGGTATGAATGAGGGAATAAGAGTATTGCCAAGCTTTTCAATGATAAAGTAAGAGAATGGGAGAAAATCCAAGTAGTAAACTGGGAAATAGGACTTAAAAACAAATCTATTTATGTAGTATTGCATTTCAGATTATGTTGTTCAGTATTTATCTCTTTACCACCAACAACACTCAAGCCACATCCTCTCCCAAAATCTGGAACATAAATGTTTTCCTTCAGAAAATCAGAATTAAAAAGGCAAGAACTAGAACAGTGGTGCCATTAACAGAGGTAGGATTATTCCTGGAAACGTGAGAGGCAGTGGTCAGGACTAGAGGAATGAACTTTGCTTAGTGCTGTATGTAAGGTAAAAACCAAAGGAAAAGAAAACAGAACAAAATATCATAAAAAGTAGAATGGGAAACAGTGTGCAATTGGTAGGTCAAAAGGAGCCTCAGAGATGAGAACAGTCTGTTACTGATGAATGACTCACTGGTCATCGAATATGAATCCTGCCCTGCACTAGACACTGGTTAAGAATACAGAAATGTAAGCTAAGACTGCTCGATAACTTCATTTCTAGGTGGCAGACACATGTAACCTAGGTGTAAACAATGGTTGACAGTGTTTTATTTTATGTTAAAGATCTTAGGAGTTAGAAAAATTTAGTGAAATGAGCAGTTAAAGAAGACTGGTGACCTTTGGGAGCAGGTTAGATTTCTACTTGGCTTTGACCCCAGACACTTCTCTCTGTCACCAGTGGTAGTACTCATTTGCAATTTGGGCCCTTATAATCACAGCCAAATACCCAAAAAGCGATTTTTCTGAAATAACTTAAATTTAAAAGGGCGATTTCTGTGAGAAAAATCAATGTAGCTTACAGCACAATCAGGTTGCTAGCTGTTACAAAATTCTCTTTGTAATTTCTTTTATAACTTTCCTCTTTATCCATTGTAGAAGGAAAAAATACAGAGATAAATACTTTGAATACAAAAATACACCATGGTACAAAACCATTTGCTAATGAATTTGGTTCATTTAATTCTTTGGAATAGAATCAGAGAGGAATCGTAGACATAATTTTATTTAATATTCTCATTTTACAGATGAGGAAATAAAGTCCAATGAGATACAATAAGTTGCCCATGATCACATAGCTAAAAACTGATAAGACCCCATGTCTCCAAGCTCATTGTTCTTATCTTTAAACCAATTTGTTATAGTACTTTCATATTTAAAATGATATGCTTCACATATTAATAATCTACAAATTTGATTATAGTAGAAAGCGCTTGACTTGGAGCCAAACAGCCCTGAACTGGAATCCTGTTCAGCTCAGCTACAAGACCTTGACAAGTTCATTAATCCAGTCATCGGATGGATATTGGGCACTTACTATATATCTCAGCTACATTTTTAGGTGTCGGGGATAAGAAGCAAACAAAAGCTTACATTCCAGTTAAGGGAGGGTAACAATAAACAGGTAAATAAACATTTACAATGTCGTGTAATAAATCTAAGAAGAAAAATAAAGCTGGACAAGGGGTCAGAGAATGACAAAGTTTTATACAGTATTAGGAAAGGTCTCTCTGATAATAATAGTTAATACTAAAGCACAAAGAAGTGAACTTGTTCAAAGTTGCCTACCTAGTAAGTGATGAATTCGGACAGTCTGATTCCAGAGTCCATGCTCTTAACCCTTATGCCATGATTTTTAATTTAAGCTCAGATCCAGGTGGAGTCTAAGAGTAGTGTTAGTGACTTAGGCCGAGTTTCCAGAATGCCTGGAGTAATCCCAGGGCAAGCAGGTATTGATTTCACTTCGCTGTGCTTTCAAATTCCTTCCATACTGGTTTTGCCTGTAGAAGCAAGTTTTCTTTCCTTTATTAATATTATGATGAACTTAATTTAACAATTATAAAAACCAATGGTAAAATTGGGGATGATACAAGAAATTTGAATATACATTGGTATGAGATGGTAAAAAAAACTATTGTTTATTTTATTAGGAATGATAATAGTATGTAAGAAAATATCTTTAAATTTTAGGATGCATACTGAAACATTTAGAGGCTAAAGGTCATGATATCTGAGGCTTACTTTAAAATAATTGAGCAAAGAGAATAGATGAAGGAAATATGGTAAAATTATAATTATTAAGGCTAGGTGATTGATATGTGGGTCTTCATAATAATATTCTGTCTACTTTGTAGTATATCGAAATTTATAATAAAGTTAAAATAAATGTAATATTATATATTCTAATTCAGATACTATCACATTTCCCCAATTCTTATAGTAATAAAGAGCACATAGTCTTCAGATTTAGGGACTATAATTGCATCTACTTCCAGAATGTTGTTAGAATTCAGGAGATAATGTATATAAAACACTCAGCACATTGCTAAAACATAATTAGCACCCACTACACATTAGAAAATTTTAGCAGCAGTTAAAATAAAAAATTTGTTCTACCTCATGAAGAATCTCACCACTTAGTAAGGTGAAGCTACACATTATAGCTCAGTTTGCATCCTTCATACCTCAACAAGACATCATGTGGGTCTTTTTCTCAAACCAAGTGGAGGTTGTTTTTCTTTCCACAACAATATTTATTTCTTTGATTAGAGAGTAAGAAGGCTATTGGGCAATTTCTGAGCTGTGACTAAGCAAATACAAAGGAGTTGATCAAAGCTAGGTTTGTTGAGCAGGCCTTACTCATTCCAGAATGATGACACAGTTTGGGTTAAGGATAGTAAAGATACAGAATGCAATTGTACTGACATTTGTAGTCATTCCTGTACCCATACTCATTAACTCACAGACTTCTGTATTCAGGGAACTGCCCTCTCTCTATGAAGGATGTTAATTTCAGAGGTGTGCCTTTAGCTCAATTGAAAAGGACCCCGAAGAGAAAACCTGCCTTTCACTCCCCACCCCTCCTCAGTGACTGAAGATTGAAGGGCAGGGCTTTCATCTTCAGTCTTCCAGGTTAGGTCCCCCTTCGTTCTGTGATGCTGTTAGGTTGCTTTGATTTGGTTTCTCTGGGAGGAGTTCCAACCTCAGAGAAGGTTCAAAATGATTGTGATCAAACGTTCTGAGTCAGTGTTACATTTCTTTTCCTTCTCTAAGCTTTTCTTTGTTTAGCTCCATACCCTGTTAGGTCTTAAATCTTCTCTGCCTGATGTAGTACCTCTACAAACAAAGAAATTGCTAGGTCATAAAATCATATACTTTGAAGTGATCCTAAAAGTCATTAAATCTAACTACCTAATATAGAAATCTCCTTTACGACAACTTCAACTCATGCTTACATTCAAACTGACTAGCACACACTTCATAAAAGAAAGTTCATTATTACACAAGGTGTTAGTTTAATTTTCAGAAAGTTCTTCCTTATGATTTAAAAACTGTAACTAGCCTTAGTTTTAACTAATGGAGATGCACAAAATGTTTATGTGATAGGAAGCTATCATATTCCCTCCTCTCCTACTTGTCTTCTCTTTTTCCAATTAAGAATCCTGTTTTCTAAGCATTAAGGAGAAATTAAGGCGTGAAAATGGAAGATAGTCACAAAAACATATGAACAAATGGGCTTTACATAATTAATTAGTTAATTAATTAGCCCGAAGTGGGCCAGACCTGTACTACATTCTGGGGATACATTATCTTATATACTGAATGTTCATATGTTTAAATCCTAACCCCGGTGTTGATAGTATTAGAAGGTGAGGCCCTGGGGAGGTGATTCAGTCATGGGGGTGGGGCCCCATGAATGGAATTAGTGCCCTTATATAAGAGCCCAGAAAGCTCCCTTACCCCTTTAGTCATGTGAGAATACAGCAAGAAGACTGGCTATCTACAAACCAGAAGGAGGGTTCTCTGCCAGCAACTTGATCTTGGACTTCCCAGCCTCCATAGCTAAAAGAAATAAATTTCTATTTATAAGCCACTCGATCTACGATATTTTGTTATAGCATCCTGAACAGACTAAGACACATAATAAGGCACACAGCACTGTCCTTATTAGAGTTTACTATCTAGCAAGAAATACAGGCATAAGAAAGATAATTAATCAAATACATGGTAAAATAAAAGTGTAGAACAGAGGTACTATTCTCAGGCGAGTAGTCAAAGAGTATTCCTGCAGAAAGAAAGAAATTGATTTGAGACTTGAAAGAAGGTAGGAATTGGCCAGGCAAGAAAGTATGTGTGTGGAGGAGACCAGGTGGGGAGGAAGAGGAGTGAGATCAGAGTGCATTGTAAGCTGGTGAAGCAGTACTTGCAGCAGTTCTGAAGTGGGGAGGAGTTTGATACATTAAAGAGATTGAAAAGTATGACTAGACCTCTGTAATCAAAGGGTAGAATCCTACAAAATGAAGCAGGTTCCTATATGATTTTGGACTTTATTCTGAGAGTAATAAAAAACCAGGGGGAATTTTAAGCTGGGAAGTCATACGGTTTCCAGACATTTTACCACTGTGACCACCTCTTTTAGACAGACTCTATTAATTCACCATTCCTCTTCAGATGTGGTGCACAGCACTAACCACACGCGCCGGACAGGGTTTGGTGAGTATAGAGTGGGCAGAGCTCTCCCTTTCTTTATTCTGGACATTGGATTAATGCATTCTAATAGTGCATTTGCTTGGATGGTCACTAATGCCATGGTGTTCTACCATATAGACCCTGTGGTCAACTAACACACACCTGATTTGATTTGGATCGTTGACGCTAGCTGGACTGTAAAGAAATTGCAGGTCAAATTGATATCTCCAAGATTAAATTTCTCTTCTCTTTCTGCATCTTATTCAGCTTATATGATTAGAGAGTTTTGCCTTCATTCTATTTTTCCTCCTTTCTCTTGTAATTTTTTTCTAATTATAACAATAAACTTGTAAAATACAGAAAATATAGCAAAACAAAGAAATTCAAATAAACAGAGATAGCAACTGTTATCACTGCTATTTACTCTTTAAGAATTATTTTCTATACATGAGATCATACTGTAATGTAGTATTGTAGCCTGTTTTTTTCCACATTGTTATTAGGTCATAAGAATTTATTTTCCAGTGTCTTAAATATATTACATGTGCTTCTTGTATGAAGACATTTAAGATTTCTAGTTTTTCACTTTATAAAAGAAAATCTTTATACTTAAATATTTGTTTGCATTTCAGAATATTTCTTCAGAGTAGAACCCTAGCTTCTTTAATACATATTTACAAATTGCTTTACAAAGTGGTCGACTAAATTTATACTTCTACCTGCATCACACATTCTAAAAAATAAGTTAATCAGCATGCTGATTAATAGAAGAATGTAAAATTGAATTATTGTTTTAGTTTTCATTTTTAATTACTAGCAATGTTAAATATTTGAAAATATTAAGCCACTTAAATTTCCTTTTGTGTAAACTGCAATTATCTTTTTCCTATGCATAGTGGTCTTACTGATTTTCTTATTAATATACAAAATCCTTTTATATATAAGGATTTTAACCTCTAGTTTGTCATAACTCTTTCAAATATTTGTTCCAATCTATCTGAAACTTTTAATTTTGTTTGTGATTTAAAAAAATATATACAAATAAAAACTACAGCTCTATCTGTACATACCATTTGAGTGCTACTATAGAAAAAATAGAAGTCTCTTCTGACTTCTCTTTCAGTTTGACATGAGCTTAAAAAAAATAAAAAGGACATGAGGATGTAGAGTATAGCATGGAGAATATAGTCAGTAGTATTGTAATAACTATGTATAGTGTAAGAGGGTACTGGATTTATTGAGGTGATTGTTTCATAATATAAAAATCTAACTACTGTGTTGTACACCTAAAACTAATATAATGTTGTATGTCAAAACTATAATAAATAAATAAATAAATAAATAAATAAATAGGAAACTTTCGTGAGCTTCACCCTGAATAAATCTTATGTAAATCTTTTGGAATGCAGTTAGAAATAAGCCAGGAAAACTCAGGAAGTCTTATTTCTCTAATAAAACTTAGTACTTAAAAATGTAATTGAGGATATGTGTTGGGGCCTGCAAAGACTGAATTCCAAGACTTGTCTAAATATTTTATAGTGTGTCTGTTTCCTTAAATAGAAAGTAAATTAATAAGATTCATATAATTCTTTCTTCTCTGTTACGTGGTAACTTCTCAGCCACGATCATATGATACCAACTTGTTATGCATTATAACTTTTGTTTAAATTCTAATCTTAACCCAGTTGTCTGTAGAAAGGATTTTGGGATCAAATCATTCTGAACCTATTTTCTCATCTGTAAAATGAAGATAACAAAGCTCTTCTTGCAGTGTTTCTGTAGGACCAAACGCCATAGCATATATAAAGTATGGATCCTAGAATCAGCACCCAGGATTAATGCTGGGTTAATGTTGCCAGTCTCTATTCTGCCTCTCACTCCTGTCTCACACTAGGAAAGACTGTGACTTCTGAGTGAAAGCATTTGTGCATCTGAGTAAAAGCATTTGCACATGTGAATGCAGGCATCCTAAGTTGGCATTAACACCAAATAGCACATCAGGCTGATATATAAATAGAAAAATAAATGATGGCTGAATTTTGCATATTATTCATTTATTCAACAAACATTCTTGAGAATCAAATGTGTGGCTAGTGTTGTGTAAGGTACTGGTCATACAGAGAATAATAAAACTCTCTGTATTGATAAAATGCATTGAAATCTCTTTAAACACTGAAAAATACTTGCCAACCTAATTTTACCACTAGGTCTAGTTTGCCTGTTTTGCTGTGCCAATCCTAAATTTCACTGGAACAAGGAGGGAATAATCACATTGATTGATCACTTGGTGCTGAGGTGTGAGTGACATCAGTGACTCAGATGTGCCATGTAATAATCCAGAAGAATCAGAGAAAAAATGAATGTACTTATTGAGTTAACTAAGTATAGAGATAGGGTTTGTTGCAGCATAGCACAGTGTCATTTAATGCCAGAAGAAATGATTTATGTGTGATGCTGATGAAATATTCCAAAAAAAAAAAAGAAAATTCAAATAAAAAAAGTAAACCAATTGTTCCCAGAGAATTTGCTGATTCATCTTTCTCGCACAGGGCAGATTCTGACCACTGAACTCTGTGAAATATTCATGTTTCTTGGTACAACACTGCTTTTAATAGCAAGTAAAATAAACTTCTATAAATTTGGTTTAATGGCCTTATAATTCCATTTTTTCGTATAATTTTTTTTTTATTTTCAAGATGTGTATTCTTAAATCTTCAAAAAACCGAGAAATTTAATTTTAGAGAATGGCAAAGAGATTATCTCTTATATACCTGATTTATTTTACATAACAGAATAGAAACTCATGGTTTATGATGTACAAAATTACAAATGCCAACATGGAAGTCACTGAATCTTTAAAAAAAAAAAAAGGTAATTATCTTCTTAAACTAGGAAAATTTCCAATTTGAAGAACATTGTAAGAGAAAATGAGAGCTGCTTCTAGTTTCTTTCAATTCTTGTATTCCTAACCTTTCTCCAGAACCCCAAGAGCAAATAAATTTTAGATTATTTTTGTTTATTATTTCCAAAAGTAGACCTGACTCAGACACATTAATAATTTCAATTAGAGGCTCTTTATTTCTGAAGAAACCATCCATTTAAATATCAGGTGAGTGGAACTTGCAAATGATATTACCATTATTCAATTAAAAATTATATTTTACGTGAACTGTGTTAGTTGCCAACATGGTTTACATCTCAGGTCTCTCCTCACCTAGTTCTGTACGTGACTTTCTGGGAGCTGTTTGTACAGCCTGATGCATAGACCGTGATAGGTAAAAGTTACCTGTCTAGTTTACAAATCTTGGATATTTAGGAAGTCAGGCAGAATAGGAAAATTAAAAAGAAAAAAACAGAAAAGAAAAATCAGATAAAGAACGAAGAAAGGAAGATACAAAAAAAAAGGCAAAGAAGAAAAAGGAAAATATCTTAAGGTAATATAGAGGTGTTTTCATTTTATTTGTTCTGTATGTGTGTGTGAAAGAGAGAGAGAGAAAGAAAGTGAGCAAGCAAGCATGAGAGAAGTCATCAGAAAAAGCTGCCTTTGTGGTGTTGTGGTAAGTAGAGAGAGTAAAAACTGCATTTGAACACAGTTTTGCTGTTAAGCTGCTGAAACAGCTTTTTGGGCACGGGGGGTTCATAACCACTTATTAGAGAGTAGAAAACAGAAAGTGAAAGAAAAGTAGATATTATGATAGAGTTATATCAGAACACGTGTTTTATACATTTTTCTTTGCTGCCATAATTTAGTTTATACTGGATTTTCACATTCATTAGTTGCTATTGTATTTATCATGCACTGGACTACATTTCCAACTGGACACAGTGAAACCTTCCAAACCAATAATCTGCAGTTTATTAGAAGAAAGTATAAAATTAAATGTGTTCACATAAAATTAATACACACTGATTTGGTCTTTATCTCCAGATTCTGGAGGAAAATGCAAAGTTCACATTGTTCTCTACAACTTTGTCTCTGTCCCTGTTTCTGTTGCTCTGACTTCTGATGTGCGGTAGTGTGTGTGTGTGTGTGTGTGTGTGTGTGTGTGTGGTTTCAGTTTCTTCTCTCTTAAAAGGGATTTCAACTACGTATGAGAAATGAGAACATAACTTTTAGTTAAGGGTAACTATTGACCAGTCACCAACAATTGTCAAGTGCATTTTGAAAGGTTAGACTTTACCGGGGGCATCCTCGAATGCTGGACATTAAGAAGAAAAAAATGACTCGTAAATATAAATAGAATTGTGTCATAAAACCATAATAAATCTTTAGAAAATTTTCTTCTGTTTCATTAATTTTTTATTCAGTTTCAGGGTAGCTCCATTTTGTTTTCAAATTATGTTTTTGTAATCAACCTGGTCTTCTTTTCTTTACGTTTCCACCTTCCCTTCTGGCCGTGGTGTGCACTGAAGTCTCGAGCAGGAAGTCAAACTCTAGAGATGTGAGATAAAAGAACAGATTTTTACATGTACATGCACAAGTATATTTAAAAAAATGCTTGAACAAGTCCACAAATTGTGAGCTAAAATTGAATGAAGAGCATATGCTGAGCAAAACAGTAGAAATCAATTATACACAACACATACAGTTGGATTTCTGGAGGTTCTTTGGTTACCTTTTTATTATGAAAATTACGCTGGCGTTGTTTTTTGTGAAAATGACATTATATTACAGATATGATAGATGTAATGTCAAATGTTAGCATTTCTACATATTACATTGTATGCATTTTAAACATAAACAGTACATCATTCTGTGCAGAGAACTAAATTCTCTACTAATTTTACAGAATTTGTAACAGAAATGATAAACTGGAGTCAATAATTTATTGTAACTGAATAGATTTCTGTGTAATAGCCATAAACATATCTATTCTGCATCTGAACATATAAAATAATGGTTAAGACTTCAGACTCCAGATCTAGCCTGCCTGGGTTCAAATCCTGGCTCTGCCCTTCAGAGCTACATAAACTTGAGCAAGTTGCTTACCCTCTTTTTCTCGTCTATAGAATAGCTATACTAATAAGTACCTATTCTACAGAGTTGTTGTGAGGATTAAATGATGTTTAAAACTATACCTATTACATAGAAGTATTTAATACATGTTAACTATTAGTCAAGCAATTCTACTGCACTTGAGAACTCAAACTGGACATTGTTTCTTGGGAGGGAATTCATGGCTGCTTATTACTGTATATTCTACTTGTTCTTGTTATTACAGAAAATATTAAAAGGCTGTTGTCTGAGGAAAAAGTTAGTTTTGTATAGTTAGATCCTATCCTGCATTTTGTAGCCATCCCAGCTCTCCTCTACCACTTCCCTGATTTGCCTGGTTCTCTTTATTTTTGCAAATCTGGTTCCTCATTTTTAACTGGGAGTTTTAACCACATGCATTGATTAGCTATTTGGCAACTGCATTCTCTTCTTTTTGTCTCTCTGCCAAAATGATTTCCAGCTTGTTATGTCTCTTTTATTTAGCTCCTAGGATAACTCCAACACCTCTCTGTGCGCCAGCCTTTGATGCTTATTTTGTCTCCTTCAGCCTTGCCTTCTCTTCCTCCAGTTCTCAACTCCAGGCTGATAGCAGAAAGAGGCCTCACAAAACATAGGTTTAGTAGCTTAATCTTCAAACATAAGGAGAGGCCCTCTTTGGTTCTTAAAGGCTACAGAATGTAGCAATGATTCACACATTTTAGTGTATACCAGAATCATCTGAAGTGTGTGCTTAAAATGCAGATTTCTGAACCCTTTTCCAGAGAAGATTCTGAATTCTTACAGCAAGTTAGGGGGCCAATGATATATTTTTGTCAATGACTTTTCGGGAGACAAAAAAGGGCACAGAGGTTCTCCAAATTATCTTCTCTATTATCTTTAAAGAATTATCTGTTTATCCCTTTAGAATTTCAGATAATTTCAGAATTACCACTTACTCCTTTAGGAGAATATATAGTCAGAAGATCTGGGAGATAAATGAAATTAATTCTCTAAGCTATTACTCTTGAGTCAATTCTTCACCTCAAAACTTTTTTTCTCATTTAGGTATCTTCACCCCTACTTGCCTAATTTAAGTCTCTCATCACTACCACTAACTAACCTCAAGCCAGAGGCTAGATAAGAATAGAGCTTTCTTCAGTGAACAAGGCTGAGTAATGCCGCAGTCTCACCTTCCCAAGGGCTCAGTGTGTCACTGTAGCCCAGCCAGCCCCGGCCTTTTCTGAAAGTGATTCATCCACAGTCTCTTGCCTGCATGACCTGAGTGCACTATCCTTGCCAAATCCCCAAAACTTCTGTCTGTGGGGAGTTTACACAGGCAACATTCAAATCCATTCTTCTTCTTGGCTTCTCTGGTTTGGTAGGTCTTTAACACAGTTATGCATTGAGTGTCTGTAATTTTCTAGAGCCTGGCTATGTACTAGAAAAGAAGGACATGGTCTCTGTCCTCCAGTAGTTCATCGGCTAGCGAGAAATTCAGAAAAATTAATGGCTAGAATGCAATGTGACTCGTGCCACAACTGAGGATGGACCAAGTGCACGAAGTGCTCTCCCATACCAACCTGTGATTGACAGTGTCCTTGGAGCCTTTGAGGCTTCTAGGACCAAAGTACCCTTCTCACCTAAGCTCTTTTTCCCCTGATTGAGATTCTAGATCACTAATGCATTTCCAGAGCCTGACCTAATGGCAACATCTTCTGAGCTCTTTCTTCACTAAACATATAAAACTCTTCATTTCCTCTCAATGGGAAATAATTTCTCTTTCTTTTGAAATCTCCTAATTCTTTACATCAACATCCCTGTAATACTTACTAAAGTTTATACTGCATTATGACTATTTACCTTCACAGACCTTTCTCACCCTTCCAGGTTAGAGATTCCCTGAGGGCATGGACTGCTTATCTCAGTGCCTTGCACAGAGCACGATACATAATTGATGGTTAACACATATTTGAACAAATGAATCAACAAAGGAAACACCTTTTGATAAAAGGTCCTAAACTTGAGGTATTAGAGATTGCCCTGATCTGAATCATTTCCTGTTGGTTTTAGATAATGCAATCCTCCACCTCTGGCTTTGGGGGAACAAAAACCAACCAACCCAAACCCTCTAAATATTTTAGCAGATCCAAGGAGTTTCTACCTACACGTAACATGCTGAAAGACGAATATCAAAGATTCTAATTATTTCATGCTTATATTAAAATATAAATGCTTTGTTCGTAAAAATCTGATGTGTAAATCTGAAGGCCAAGTTTTGTAGTTTATTGAGAAAAAGACATGATAAAATGGTGTCAGTAGAACTTTCTCTTAAACTACTGAATTAAAGTATTTTACCTTGACTTTGAAGACTAAATAAAAAAACTGGTAAAAAAAAATACAGAATACAAAATACTTACTTAATTGTTAAGACAGCAGGGGAAATACTGAAAGGAAAGAAAATTGAGCATTTACATAGAACTTCACCATTTGCTAGACTCTGAGCAAATTACTATCATGTAGATTATCTATTTAATATCTGTAGTTACTGGGTGACACTGACACTATTAACTCTAGTTTGCAAACGAAAGTCTGGGACTCAAGAGCCTAAAAATTTGGACAAGATCACTTGTTTAATATGTGGAAGAGCCAGGCTACAAATCCAGTTCTATCTAACTTCAAGTCTCCTCCTCTTTAATGATGCTGGTTATGTATCAGAGATGCAGCTGAGCCACCAAATATAGGTATCGGAGATTTCTCATTATAATACATTTTTAATGTATTTTAAGTAAAGTTAATAATTTATTCATTTTGCAGATGTAGTCTTTTAGCAACTACATTATTGTTCGAAGTTCTTACAGGTTATAATATGTAGGTTTGGATAGGAGGTGCATAACTGCACTAAATGGCCTTGGAAAAGCAATATAAGACATTATATTTAAGACCTTTGAAAATCCTCAAGTAAGTTTTAAAACACTAAGCTTATGACTTGGCAACCCTCTGGAAGGTGTATGCCAAGCTACTGATACCCGTTCTTCTCATACGGGGTTTGAGTTGATGGGATCGGAGAGGGAGGCATTTATAGTCTTTACTTGATAACTTACTTTTTCTCTTTAACTTCAGTTCTTTTACTTATAAATGGGAAAAATAATAGTATCTACTTCATGCAGATATAAAATGAGATGATGTATATGTAGTGTTCATCAGAATGTATGAATAAGTCTTATTTTAATTATTATTCTTAAAGTGCAAATATTCATTCATTTAACATTCATTTGCAAATAGCAAGCATCTGAAAGTGTTAGGCAGTATTATAGGCACAACAAATACAACTGAATAAGACAGTTAAGATTGTTGACCAATGAAAATGTAAACATTTTATTAAAGAATAATTATATTGGCATTAATAGTAGTATCTACTGAGTCCACATTGTTGTCAAGTGCCTTGTCTATCAATCAACAAGTTAGAATTATTATCTCTGTGTAAGGATAAAGAACCTGAGGTTCAGAAATAATAAATAACTTGGCCAAGGCCAAAGAGCAACAGACAACAGGACATGAGATTTACCCCGTGACTGTTGGTTCCAAAGTCTATGTTTTTTTTTCACTGCACCCAAGACACTCTTTTAACCAGGGACTTAGCTCAAGCATTTCCAGCTATTATTCCCTGTATTTGCAGAATGAGTTTTTTTGAGCATGTGATAGTTTCAGAGAGTAATGTCTTAAATAGCTGGCTACAAGTACTTAAAAGTAAAAGTATAGTATGCATATCATTAATCTCTGACCTTTATTCATTAATTCACTTATTCAATGAATATTTACTGATTATATTTAATCTTCCAGGCTCTATTCTAAGCTCTAGGGATACAATGTTGAACAAATCAGACATAGTCCCTATCCTCGTGAAACTTACATTCTGGTGTGATAAATAGAAGAGTAAACAAACATGCATAAAATAACTGCAAATTGTTATTAATTTTATAAAGAGCACAAACAATGAGCTGATATCTATAATAATGAGGCATTCTCTACCTGAGAGAGCATGGTCAGAAAAGCCTCACTGAGTAGTAGGTGATAGCAAAGCCCTGGCCTAAAGTTTAAAAGAAAATAATGGTGAGGAGGATGGAAAAGAGTGACTTTGTTATAGGATGTGAAAATGTCATGTTCCAAAGATTCAGTAAAACTTTGGATTCCAAGAACCAGAAAAAGTTGATTAGTATGTCCAGAACTGTCAGTGTAATATCCCGAGGGAAATTTTTTGGTCTTGGTTGATTTACATGCTTAAGCTCATCACTTTCTTCTTTCAAGCTCATTTCTCTTCCTAGGAATCAACTATTTAACTTTTCCCAGATGGTGCCTATCATTTTTACACCTGAGGATCTCTTCTATCAAATCTCATGTTTTGACTTTCGATCATGTCTTTCATTCCCAAATGTGTCAGTCAGGATCCCAGTAGGAAACAGATTTCCTCTCAGATGTTTTAGTTGAAGTGATTTTAATTAAAGAATTATTTATAGAGTAGAATAGTCAAAGAATTCAACAAGCAACATTGAGAAATGATTTCATCCCTAGACCTATAGGAGAGGAAGTAATGTTATAGGAGCTAAACAACTGGAGCCATAAAAGAGAGGCTGACTGGAGCTGTAATCAACAGAGGAAAGAAATTGTAACCATAGCACCAAAGGAAGAGAATAAGGAATAAATACCCTCATTTTAGTCTCCTGGTACCTCGCATTGACTGAATCCAACTGGAAGACAAAAGGTAAGGACATTCTTGATTTAATTTCTATGGTAGCAGGTACAAATTTTATACATCATGTAGCTTAAGCAAATGAAGATGAAATTTTATTTTATTTCTAGTGACATATATGTCCATTAATATTGAAAAACTTAATTTACCAAATTAGGATCACTGAAATTTTTCTGTATTAAAGCACAAATCTCTTAATTCTTGCCTCTGCATTCTCTTTTCCCTCTCCTCAGATGGATCTAAACTTTGAGGGGCTTACTTTTGCTTCTCACATGGGAGAGGATGTCTCTGCTGGAATTCGCTTTTGATGACACGCCTGTTCTCTTGCTCTGCAAGTAGATGTGACTGTTTCTGGAAACTCGGTGGTCTGCCTGTGCTGACTCACCCCTACCTCATGATGGTTGGCACTGTGATCCTTTCAGACTTAGTCACATCCTCCTTTCATTTACAGTTTTCGATGGCCACCCTGAAGCTTCTGCAAAAGGCTCTCCTGGCCTCATTTTATTCTTTAGTAACGTCATTTTGACCTGTTATTTTTTGTGGTAACCTCTTGCCAGAAGACTACTTCTCAACTGTCAGCTATTCCTGATGTTTTATTAGACACACAGAATGTTTTGGGATCTCTTATATTTCTGAAAGAAATCTAAAGTCTGGAAGGTGAGTGGAGAGAGCCGAGAGAAGCCATCTCAATCCATGCTTTGCCTACACCTGCCCAGGAGACATTTCTACTTTCCTCTGATTACTCCGTGTTGACAGAAGACCCTTGGGAAATCTATCTCCATCCATAGTTTGAAAAAGAAACACAGGGCCTCTTGTTTCTCAGTCCCCAAACCCAACTGGACATCTCAATCATCCACACAGATTTTGACCCTGAGACAAGAGCTCACTGGCATCCCTTGCTCTCCTTTCCTGTTCCTCTCTAGGCTTCTCTTTTCCTAAGCCCAGAAAGGATTTCCACTTCTCTCTCTCTATGGTACAAAATCTTCTCTTAAATGATCATAAATTCTTAGCGATTCTATAGCTGAAAGAAGGAGGCGCTCTGAGTCCACCTGACTCTTAGCTGTGTGTGTGTGTTGGGGGTGTTTTTAAAAAAGTTTTCTCTTTCAAAGTTAGTGTATCTATCACTGGTTTTCAAGGACTTCTTTTGAAACTCAAAAAGAGTAATCTTTTTCTTGCTGAGATTTCTCCCCCCTTTATTCTTTGTTTTCTTATCACATTAAGACTCAGTCTCAGGGTTTATAGTCAATTGTGCATAAGTAGGAATTGGCAAGAAGGAAGAACATCATACATTGGGTAATGCTTCAAAATCTTATTCTGTTCAATTGTTTTTGGCTGCTTCTTTTCTGGTTTTTTCTTCATTTTCCCACACTGTAGGCATTGGTGTTAATTGATACATTGACAATGAACAGCCTCTGTTCTTTCTATATATTCTCTTTTACTGCCTGAAGATAGTTTTGTACTTGTAATTCTTCACTCCTTTGGAGTCATGTACTCTTTTGAGAGTCTGTTGACAGCCAGGAACTTCTTTTCTCAGTAAAATACACATAAGCCTATACATATTGTCTTAGCCTATTTGGGCTTCTATAATAAAAACCACAGACTGGGTAGCTTAAATAGCAAATATTTACTTCTTACAGTCCTGGAGGTTAGGAAGTCTAACATTCGTTCTCGGTATATTCTCTGTCTGATGGGGACCTGCTTCCTGATTCACAGATTGCTGTTTTCTCACTATGTCCTCACATGGCAGAAAAGGCAAGGAAGCTCTCTAGGGTCTCTTTTAAAGAGCACTAATCCTATTCCTGTGGGCTCCACCCTCATGATCTAATCACTTCCCCAAAGACCCACCTCCAAATACAATCACATTGGGGGTTAGGATTTCAACATATGAATTTTGGGAGGACACAAACATTCAGACCATAATATATAAGAATTTTTTTTATTATTTGAAGAGGTTCATAGATTTTCTTAAGCCTGTTAATGAAACCATGGAGTATACAATTACCTGACTTAAGACCACTTGTCTATCTTGGTTATTGCTATATTGCCAAGGCCTAAAAGAGTATCTACTAAAATAAAGGAACTCAGATCAATTCTTCAGTTAAATAAATGAAAAATTAAAATCTCCACTCTCATCTCTTCCCTGAATTCTAGCCCATTTTACCAACTGCCATTCAGATGTCACCTCAGAACCTTAAACTCAATATACATCCAAGCAGAACCATTATCTTTTTGTTCCCTATTTGAATAAATTGTCCCTGCTCTCCTTCAAGTTTTTCTGACTCTACTTTCAGTATCTTTGACTCCTCTCCTCTCCTTTTACATTCAATTGGCTTCCGAGGTCCATTGATTCTATCTCCACAATACCTCTTAATATCCCATAATCAACAGCTACTCTATAAAGGAGATACTTTTGGGGGTACTTATAAACCTCAAAATGGCACATGACCTTTAATCCCTCACTCACAGGATGGATTTCAGGAAGCTGTGTTTATGCCCTGACTCCGTGCCTATAGTTGATTGGATACCAGATTAAAGCTGGAGAAATTACATTCTATCTTTCAGGAATTGGGAATTAGGACTGACAAATTCTAATTTACTTTAGATTAATTCCTCAGATATAGGGTATGTAACAACCATAGAGTTCTGAGACATCCACCTTCAACCAGATGGAGTGAATAGCCAAAAAATAAAAAGATGTACTAAAAGAAAAAATATTTAACGGTCATTCAGAGAGAAGCAGGAGCCAGCAACTCAGAATCCAGAGGCGGTATCCATGCTTTTTCCCAGTAC
>NW_006433716.1:4219076-4291719 GCF_000325575.1 Pteropus alecto | reverse complement strand
AGACACCCTTTTTATTCTCATATCCTTTCAAGAAAATGTTCTGATTTTTTAATTTGTTTGCTTTCTCTAGTTTGTGGCTTTCTGTTATTTGTGGAGTTATGGGTCACAATGGAACTTGTCTCAGTTTCAGCTAAGGCAAGATAATAGATGCTATATCTCATTGTTAGTTGAGAGATGGACTGATCATATCTGTAAATATTGATGGAACTTTTGAACTCCCTCATTCACATGAGGATATAAAAGAGCAGATAGAGTGGAGAGCAATAGATAATTTGTGAGAAGATTTCTTTGTGAGGACTCAAACTTCCCAACATTGAGGCTCTTAATTTCTAACAAACTTCAATGGGAGCTGGCTGTCTGTTCATTTAGAAAGGGATCCTGTCCATGGAAAAAATGCCTGCAGGGCATTGTAACTGACTGAGGGAATATCAAGATCATCCAGAAAGAGAAAAGGCATGGCAGTATCAAGACTGTACGGCCTAGCTGTAGCTCAAGCACAAATTTTGTGCTTGAAAACTCTGGTCATTATTGGCCTCTGTTTCCTGCTTATTCTTTCCTCTTTATCAACTTATTATGGTCATTCAAACAAGAGGCTTGGATATAAAGACAGCTCACTTTGCCAATGTGCTGGCTCTCATTGTCTGTCCAAGATGTCTGAATTGGAGGTACTTGAGAAAGGTAGATGTGACACTCCAGTCTTATCTCTTGTTAAAGCAAACCCTACCCTGGCCAGAACTTAGTTGCATACTCACACCTATCTCAAGGGAGTCTGGGAAATATTGACTTTAGCTGTGTTGCTATTTGATCAGCTAATACCCTGGAGTTCTCTTGCTAATAAAGGAAGGATATAACAAATATTGAGGAAAACTGGTCATCTTATCCACAATTCTCTTACTAATTCAATTGACCTTACATAGTACTGGCTGATTATTCTTGCTAAAGTACAAGTTGATCATTTCAGTTGTCTTCTCAAAAAGTTTCAATGCTCTCCGATTCCCTACTAAATAAAGTTCAAACTCAGTCCTCCTTAATATAACTCTTAGTGCTTTATTACACAAATATACTATAAAACTTATCCATTTTTCTATTCTTGAACATTTATATATTTTTGTTTCTTTTATTATTATGAACAATGTCGCCCCAATTTACTTGTAGTTAACATCATTGTGTTAGTCACTTCTAAAAGAACATCTAAAAATTTTTACTCATATTCCCATATGGCACTTCCATATAGCACAAGTTATGAAGTTTATTAAATACTTGCTCAGTGAGTAACTAGTGACTAACTCTGCCACGGAACAGTGAGCTATGGCCTGAAGAATCTCAAGTTCATGATTAAAGTTCAAATAATAGAGCAAATTCTAAAAGAAAACATTGAAAGTGAAATAAGAAAGAGAAGCAAGAGCATTAAAGAGCCTGGAGAATTTAATTCAACTGCGTTAGTTCAGGAAATGCCAGCTGCTGTAATAAGCCCCCTATTAATGGTTTAATGCCAAATAAAACTTTATTTTTTACTCAAGTAATAGTCTAATACTGATCTTCACATTTGGGGAGAGCCAAGTTGACTGAAGCTCTGTTGTCTTCAACAAAGTGGCTTATAAGGGTCCAAATGTCTAATCGGGAGAGAGGGAAAAACAAATAGTGAAGAAGGCACACCTGATTCTTAATGACCCTGGCCTGGAATTAACTAGTCACATGGCTCTATTTAGATAAAAGAGGAGCTGGAACCAGTAGTCCCTGGTTGGGCAGCCTCATCCCAGCAACAACTCTACACCAAGAAAAAGAGCACCAATCTGGAGGGCAGCCAGCAGTCTCTCCCACATCAGCATTAGTTGAATAATCACAAAATGTCTTAAAATATGATTAGATCGCATATATGTGGAGGGAAGGGGAATTAAAAGGGCTGTACTTGTTGATCTCCCTAATTTTATTTCTTTCCCCACCAAAATGATGCTCATATATTCTTTGTTTCCTTTAAAATTTAATAAGAATCTCAGGAGTGGTCTCTTTCTTCTACTTAATGCTTAGATTGGAAATAAATACAAGACTTAATAACTTCGGATTTTAAAATTTCTGAATTCAAGAGTCATTATTATAAAGTGAAAAGAGCCTGGGCTTTTGGAACACACAGATTTGGGCTTAAATCCTGGCTAGTCCACTGCTAAATATAAGTTTTTGGTGCAAATGACTTAATATCTCTCAGCCTTAAAATTGAGGCTGTAAAATAGGGAGGAGCATTTGGCTGCCATGAGACAACAAATAGAAAATGCTTGATTTCAGCCTGTTTTGTCCTTTTAAGGACTTGATCCCACCCAGACAGGATGTGCTAGGTGATCTTAATAATTTTGAAAAATTTATGTTCCTATACCACCCTCTCATATTTATCCTATAACTGGTTCCTTACTTTAGTCCTTCTTTTCCCTGGTAATGGAGCCTAGTCATTTGATCTGCTCTTTCTATCATATTCCTTTAGCTCAATGCCTAGTCTAGCTTCTCTCTGCTAACAAAACCTTGGCTTATTGTCTGATTTAGTTTTTATCTCTGTTTTAGCCAATTTCACTCATAATCTCCTCTGAGTAATTCCCCTCTCAACTCAATCTTGACCCTGGAATTCTCTTTCTGATAGACTTACTTCTTGAATTTCCCTGTTGGTTTTATAAAATAAAAAAATCAATATATATATTTATTGCCTTCCTCTGACTAAAGTCTCAAAGCCCCTAAAACCATTGTCCTGCTCTCTGCTCCCATCCCATTCCAAGCATTCTTGTATAGTCTACAGAGAATCACTTGCTAGACTACACACATCAGACTCTCATAATCTGCTAAGGATGCCATGTGGGGAATTCATTGATAGCCCTTCTTGCATGTTGTTCTGAAAAATGCAATTATTACTTAGAATATTACATTGTAATCTTGGCTTCAAAGAGGGTCAATGTAATATCGACTTTCACACCACCATCTTTGCTGATTGTTTTACATTGATAGGTAAACACAAACATTACTGTCATGAGCACAGGAAGAAGTCCAAGCCTTCGGCCAACTTTTCCATCTTCTCTTTCTCTTTCTTTCATTTACCAGTTGCAAAAGACAAAGACTAAGCCTTAGAATGTGACTGCACTAACAAATTATCCTGGGCTTGGCCAGGTACTTCTCTAAGCATCCTTGCCTCAAACCATTACATATTTCCAATGCGAATGGTTTATTCTATCTGAAACTTCAAATAGAGTGGGAAAATTAGGTCATTGCAAGTAAAATTGCGTATAGCATACACTTGCTGTTATTTTTGGCTAGCCAGCAATCAAAACCCCATTTAATCTTGGAGAACAACCTCCCCCAGCCCTATATGTGCCTTCGTAAGAGATAGGCACACCGGCCTAGATGTTTCTTTTCTAAATAACCACCTGGCAGCTTGCATATATGACTGAGGCTTGACTAATCAGATGTTACCACTTGTAAGTGTTGTTTTGCACTCTTAAGACATAAGGTGATTTATGTAGCAATAGATAACCAAAATTCACTAAGTGTGTTTATTATTAGATGAATGAATAAAGTTCTCACCTTAGCAGAGTTCTCTAGTGACAATGGTAAACAAAAGAGACACCATGTCTTAAAGCATGGCTAGCAGTTACGTGGCTCATATGCTACTACACTCTCTGAAGGCTTTGCTGATAGATCCCAGTACTTTGTGTCGCTGAGAGTACCCTTGACCTCTTGTCATTGCTGGGATCTATGCAGCCAATGTGCTATAAAGAATACATAAATCCTTTATAATCAAGTATTGCATTTTATTTTAAACAACAAAATGTTTTTAAGAAGGCTCTTCAAAAGTATGCTATAACCCGAAGTATCCTTTGGTTATATCTAGAATCCAAACTTCTTTTTCTCTATATTTCGATATTAACGTTGAGAACAATAGGAAATGTACTTGACAGCCACCTACTAGAATACTGGCTCATCATTGAAGGTATTCCTAAGGTATTCATATAAATGTGAACAGTGACAAAGGTAAGATTAACAAAATGCATGATGAATGTCCACAGATTTTTCTGTCTTGCCCAAATATTGATCTCGTCTAGCCTGCATCTCTCCCCGACTGCAGCTCCAGGATAACTGGATCACAAAAGACTCCTCTGCAGAGGAATGAGAGGGTCTTTGGCTGATGAACTTGGATTCCCAGGCCCCATTCTCATTGATAGCACTTCAGGGAATCTAAACACTCCATCGGAATTTACAATGAATCCTGGCTAAATAAATATTTTAATGTCTTACTACCATGTTCTTGCCATTGGATCACTTGATTTCGCTGAGCCTCAGGCTCCTGAGAAAAATAATATCTGCCATTGCGAATAACCAAGAAGATTTAGCTTGGTTATTCAAAGATGATTTGGGTAGTACTCAGCTTTAAAAAGCTGACTCAGAGTAGGACTTTAAAAGTGGTAATAATTATTATCAGTCATCTCCCACTTGGGAGGAGACAGATCATAATAGATCCTCCTGAGGTTCCAATTTTCTGCCAGGATAGGGCAAACAACTGCTTGAAAGGAAATCATCTTTTAAGTAATCTATTTTTTTAAATTTTAATTATTTGAGACCAAAACCAATGACCAAAGTTTGGGTTGAAGGGGCTGGCTGCTTTAAGAGAAGATTAGCTTTCTGGGGTGCAAGAAACGACGCCTTTGGAAATTTTAAATGATGTCAGTGAAGTCTTTGAATCAATTTTGGCTCTTTACAGAACACCATATGAGAATTGTTTGCTCTCCTGACTGTGTTCCTTTGAAATCTCTCCTCTAGCTTGCCTGGTAACTCACCTAAGAGGTGCTGCTAGCTGAAAATAGCGTTGGGTCTGCCCTATTTCTGCCTGGTGGGAGCAGACAGGAACTGAGTCCTGTGCAGGCAAGGCTATGATGGCAGTGGGAGGTTTGTCCTCTTGTTTACAAAATGTTATAAATATGACCCTGCAAGAATTGCCTGAAGAGAGGTCTGAACTACTTACTGAGTAGCAACAATACTTAAATATCCAATACCCACCCAAATAGTTGCCTTATTTCCTAAGGGACCACTTCACACTGACATATATGAGACCAGCAACAGAGAGATAACTAGTTCATTTACATGTGAGTTTTATTGATTGTAGGATAATCTAAATGCTCAATATTTGTCCTTAAAAATTCCACTCTGAGTACTACCCAAATCATCTTTGACTTTGCCCACAAAGTCAAATATCTTTTACTGTATTTAATCCCACAATCTTGTAGATTATTTACACTACTGTCTCTTCTAATAGAATGGGAACTCCTGGAGAGAACATGATTTTTCTTCACATTTTCATATCGATATTGCCTTTTATATCTGTATCTTTGAATTTTATATTTATATTTTATATCTATGTAGCACTAAGTAGGCGTTTAATAAATGTGAGTTAATTGAATTAAACCATCTGCTCCCCCATGAAGCCTAGCACATGCAGTGTTAGAAATGTTTTAGACACTTGTTACCTCCTACATTTGCTTACTCGAAGCTTAAATTTAGAGGAGCTTAAAATGGAGGTTAAAAAACGCCAAGCCCAACCAACAAACATTACACATAACGGTTCTGAGAGCCAGAGAGGTTAAATAAATTACCTAAGGCCGCAGCTCTAACCAATGGCAAAAGCAGAACTGACTCTTCATTAAGTATTTTCAGATGATATGTAATAAAACATCATTTTAAAACCAGAAAACACTTTCTCGCAGTGTTAGTGTTTCTTCGGTTGCCCATGGCAACTAAAGTTTCGGTAGAATTTCATCTCCTTCATGAGAACCCACAGTACTAGCTCCCTAATCTCCTCTTCATCCCACTCCTTAAAATTCTCCCTTCAGTGTTCCAAAAAGAAAATAAATTCTCCCTGAGGATCTCATTCTGATTTTCCATTTGAACATTCATTTTCTTTTTGTCAAAATCAATTGAAAACAAAAATTTAAGTAATATTGTTTTTTTTTCTTTTGGAGAATTTTCTTGCAAATTAGAGTCCACTCACCACTGCCTCAAAGTATTAAAAATATTTAAAGACATCTGTGACAGATCTTACAAGTGAGGTGTTTTGGTTGGCTTTTCCTAAGCTGAAAACAGTTTTCTCAACTGTACAAACTGAAGGTACAAACATCATTTAAACTGTTACATCAGCTCTATTAGGATTTGACTCCCTTTACAAAGGTGGCAAAAAAATCTGTATTTCTACAGAATTTTGTTCACAGTTTCAGCCTAGAAAGAATTCTTTTAAAGAGAAAAAGGTTTAAAATAGGACTGTCCTCAAAAATACATAGCACATAAATTATAAACTTTAAATAGATTGACTTATAACAAAATAATAATAACCAACATTTATTTTTGGAGCTTATTATGTGTCTAGCACATTTCTGATAGCTTTGCTTTTATTAACTGATTTAATGCTTATAACTACCCTACAAAGTGGATAGTAGTACTGTGCCTATTTTACATAATAACAATAATGTCCAGCACATTAACAGCTTCTGTTTAACAGCTATGTGCCAAACACTAATTTAAGCACTTTTTGCACTTTTTATTATTTAATTCTCGTCTTGCCCATGAAAGGTTAACAACATCCCTAAGTGAAAAACTGAGGTTCCACAAGATTAATTCTTTGCCTAAAAGCCGTGTACTTCGTAAATGGCGGAGCTGAAAGGTAAACCCACATCTAGCTATTCCAAGGCCCACATTCTGTCCACAGGATGCAACACCCCGAAGATGTCACAGGTTTGTGACTCCTTCTCATACCTTTTTGAGGAGCTCGCTAAACCTCTCCCCCTACTTTACCACTGTCTATAGATTGAGGTTCACACATCAACTTTGTTATGCTTAGGGATGGTATTTACTATATATAACAACCATAATTACGTGAATACCATACCATCAGTATCACTGAGGCCATAGACCTGGAACAGGAATTAAGGTTACTTCAGGCTTCATCTGTGTGTGTGTGTGTGTGTGTGTGTGTGTGTGTGTGTGTGTGTTACTCAGGAATCTCAGTGTCTGCTTACCAACTACCATGGAAATATTTTAATATTTTAAGAAATAATACTTACATAAAGCAAATAAATATCAAGGAATAAATTTCATGAAAAAAGAAAACAAATCTTAGCAATATAAACTAATGACAGGAAGTAATGAAAAGTAGTATAACAAACTAGTTTAGTCTCTGGAGCTGAACTGACAGGATTCATATTACTGCTTCCTAGTCATGTGATATTGACAAGTTGTTCAGTTTCTGCCTCAGTTTTCTCATCTGTGAAATGGGTGCCACAATACTTGCCTCATATGCTTGTAATGAGTATTGAGGGAGTTAATCCAAGTAAAGCCCTTAGGAGAATATTTGGCACATAATACGTGTCAGTTATTTTTGTAAGACCCTATATGTCTGTAGATGGTATCTATTTATTTTTTTATTTTAGGAGAGGGATTTTAGAAGATTTTCTTATAGTAGTTTGTAACCACAGTCTTTCCACTACTTTAATGTTCATGTTTTTAATATTTTGGGGAGGAAAACCTCTTTTCCTGCATTCTTCCATCTGAAAGTCTCATGGCTAAAGACAACTCTCAGTTAGATACGTTAATAAAGAACATTAAAGACATAGATAATCTAAAACAACAGTAAATGTTGAAGATCATTTTAATTTGGCTTTTAAAAAGTGATTTCTGAGATTTGTCCTTCAAAGATTAATCTTTACTTCATCAACTATTTATTAAATGCTCATTTTGGGTCTTGTACTGTACTATGCAAGGGATAAAGAAATTAGTGATATAGAATCTTGACATTGGGGAACTCAGTCTAACATGCAAACAGACCTGCAAACATTTTTACAACAGAGCTTTTATAAGGTGGATGAAGGTATCATCTCTGCTCAAGGAGTCATGGAAGGTTCCATGGATGAGGTAAGTGTCTCCTTTGGTGGGCAGGAGGGGAGGGGACATCCCACGTAAGAGAAGAACATGTACAAAATAAAGACATGGAGGCTAGAAGGAATGTTATATGTTTAGGGAACAGGAAAAGAGAGCAGGTGTCTACAGAGAGTGATGTACAAGGGAGGGTGGAGGGGGAAGAGGCAGATAAGGGGGCCCAGACCAAGAAGGACTTCATTTGCAATTCTGAGGAACTTGGGTCTAATCTTGTTGACAAAGGATCTCCTCAGGAGTGACATGCTCAAACATGTGTCATAGAGAGATCACAATGCTAGTAGCAGCAGGGGACAGGTTGGGTCTGAGGGGAAGTCAGGAAGAAAGTTAGCTCTTTGTTGATGTTTTACTTGTACTGACAGTGAATATTGCGTTATCCCTTTGTAGCGTGACAACAGAGATGTGCCAGGTAGCAGGAGTCAGTCAGGCTATAACTCATATAACAAGCCAGGCCTGTGCTTCTGGAAGGGACCCCCAAGCAGGGTTTATGTGTCCCTAACTTGCACTCCCACATCATTTGTTTTTATGTCTACAAAACTCTTAGCACATAGAATTGTTCCTTTTCGTGTCTAACTGCCATTCTGTACTTTGGTGGCCGAAGATAATGCCTCTTCTTTAAGCCTCAGTGAGGTTTACAAGGTACTGGGCATGAAGAAAGGACAGCAATGAGACCTCAGAGTCTGGTGTAATCCTTCACTGATGTTCTTTTTGTACTTTGGATAAAATCCAAACAAGATTCCTCTTCAGTCCCATTGACAGCTTTCACGCCACAATTGCCCTGAGCTCTTATCTACCTCAGGATGTACCCACATGCTATTCCTTCGACCCCCCTTTTCTCTCCTCCACCTAACTGCAAAGCCGACTCGTTCTCATTCTTCATTCTAACGTAAATATTGCCCACTTAGGGAGGTTATATTATCCCTGATCATTTACAGTAGGTTCCTTTGCTTCCTACATACCTTTATTCTCCATCACTATGCTTCTTTGCCTCTTTGTAGCATTTGTTGCAGTTTGTAATTATATCTCCTTTTCTTTAATACATTATAATTACTTCTTGAAAATTCACAATATGCAAAATATATTAAAGGCTCTGAAAAGTCCTGCAGTTAAAAAGAAACTTTTAAACTTTGTTTTACCTTGTGTTTGTCAAGCTTATTGGAGGACAGAAACCTCCCTTCCTGACTTAGTCTTCCCCCTCAGAAAACAACCATAACATCCTTTGGAACTAGTGTCAGCAGAGCACATTTTGCCAGTGAGAGGTAACAGAAATGTGCTGACTAGGGGTATATAATGCTATTGTTTAGGAGGGGTCATAGTTTTTATAAGATACAATTAGAAGACATATTTTCAGCTCAGACTCTGTGCAGGAAGACGTTCTTCCCTCTAAAGTCTGAATAGCCCCTTCCAGGGCCACAGCTCACAGAACACAGGTTGTGTAGGAGAGGAGCACAGAGCCTCCCAGACGGTCAGCACACAGATGACAGCTCAGGCTAGACTAGTTCTGCAACATCTGTAGTCATTTTTGGACAGTCACATGAGCCCAGTGCAGACGAGACCACATGAAACCAGCAAAATGTGGGGCAGGAGAAAAGCTAGTGTGGGGCCGGCACAAAGCCTGTCCCCTTTCAGCCATGCTGGTCATGGGAGCTCTCTTGTGATGAGGGGGATAGGGTGGAGGCCATTTTCTGAGCTCCTAGTATAAACTTTATACGTGTTACACAAATATTCATGAAAAGCAAAGTACACTGGCTTATGAGGCACAGTCTTTTGTAGGAATTCTTGTTGCTACCTGCACTTTTCTGAGGTAATATTTCTAGCTGTGGTTTGCAAGTTGTCCTAGACAAGAAGAGTCTGCTTGTTGGCAGATTAGGTAGGCTATTTGCATACAGTGATATGCTTGGGGTTTTACTTTTTTGTTTTGTGGTTAAAGTAGGAGGGGGAATTTATTCCCCCCTGCCCCTCCTTCCTCTCTTTTTTCTCCTCCTCTTTCTCTTCCTTCAAAGGTGCAGACCTCAGACCTCGGGACCTCTTATAGAGATGGAAAAGGTGAGGAGGCGGATGGTGTGCTAGGGGTTCATGGTGTTTAACCCCCAGCACCTCCTTAGGGATTGGTACCAGGTAACCAAAGCGATGAGGGATTATCTGTGCTCTTCACTGGGAGACAACAGGCTGTCTGTTGGGAGGCCCAGGTGCTAAAGGGGTGGAGGGCGCAGAACTGGGAAAAAGCTAGTTCCTTGGCATGTGATGCTTGAGCGCATGTACACATGTGCACACACACACACAACACGCATATACACAAACATGCACACAGAAGCACATACATCCACATATGTGTGAACAGATGCTTGTACTTTGCCTCAGTCTGCACTGTGGCTTTATAGCCATCAGGGCTCAGCCAAGCAGCACTGTCCCAGAAAGCAAAGGCAGTAAACACCATGAGAAGTACTTGAATGTTTGTTTCTTCCCCTAAATTCGTATGTGGAAATAGAATCCCCAATGAGGAGTGGCCTTTGGGAGATGATTAGGTCATGAAAGTGGAGCCCTCATAAATGGATTAGTACCCTTATAAAAGAGACCCCAGAGAGCTCCTTTGCCCTTTTGCCATGTGAGGACACAATGAGAAGACATCTGTCTATGAACCAGCAACAGACCCTCACCAGACACATCTTTAGGCACCTTGATCTTGGACTTCCCAGACTTTAGTACTGTGAGAAATAAATTTTTGTTGTTTATAAGCCTCTCACTCTATGATATTGTGGTATAGAAGCCTGAATGGACTGAAACAACAAGGCTGCATGAGAAGAACATAAGTAGCCTCGCTCCTGCAGACAAAAGAAACACCCAAGGATGCCCATTGGTGACTTTTGCATTTGGACCAATGTCCTGAGCTGGCAGATGGGGTTACTGGCCATTTTTGGTTTGGGTATTAGTTTTAACTTGCTCTCATTTGTGGATGCTATTGGAAAAATGGAAGAAATGTAGGAAAATTCAAAGGATAATATGACAACTACTTATATTCCCACCACCCTGAATTAACGATTGTTAATATTTTGTCATTGTTGCTGCTAGTATTTTCTTAAAAATAAAAATTTACAGATAAATCTAAATATCTCTTAAATATGACCCTCTAAGACTCTCCTCCTTTTCCAGAGACCATGACCAAAATAAGTTTTGAATGTACACTTCCAAATCAGTTTTCATCCCTTTACCAGTATATAGAAGTATCCATATGCTGTCATCTTATTTGTGTTTTTAAATGTTCATAAGTTAACATATAATTTTGCAAATTTTTTCACTCATTAATATTATTTTTAGATACATTCATGATGATTTTAACTGGTCTAGGTCATCATATAAATATACCACAATGTTTTTATTTTCTTACCTACCAATTGAAATTGAGGGAGCAGTCAATTTTTAAAACCTTTTTGGTGATATAAAGATATGTTGCAATGAATATGTCTTTTTGTATATATAGATTGAGAAGGTTTTGTTTTGTTTTGTTTTGTTTTTAAATAAATGTACCCAGGTGGATCTGCTGTGTTACAGGACAAATACATTTTCAATTTTTCTGTGTATTTATCAAATTGTTTTTCAGAGTGGCTTTAGCAATTTACACCCATGCCAACAATATGTGAGAGTATCAGTTCCTCCACATGAGCACTAACATCCACTATTCTCATGCTCTTTATGTATTGCAACTAATGTGTGAAAATATCCCATTGTAATTTTAATATATATTTCCCAAATTATAAGTGAAATTGAATTATATACAGACCTCACCTCATCATCTTAAAACTTGGGTGCCTAGAGAAGGTTAAGTTGGATAGCCAGATCCTTATTTGGAATTGTGCCTTAAGTAGGCTTTTTTTTTTCTCTCTTGGTATGATAAACATCACACCTGTACAATCAGAATATAGTATTGAGTGAATAAATGATGCCGATGTGATAAGTAAATGAAAGAAGAACTAGTTAAAAAGTTACTTAACTGACTTTTACATTTGTCATTTATCACAGATATTTATGATATACCCACAACCAATATTGCTAGGGATCCACAACTTCTAAAAATAAGTTATTATTTATGTTCTCTTAGTTGCCAAGGTAAACTTGAAAGCGGACCCCATGCTGCAGTTCAGCTCATTTTTCATAACCCTGATTTCCCTTTTTCTTGAGTAACTCATTTCTTTATCTGCTTACGTTGTGTGTTATTTGAAACCTATCTTCAATCTTTTTTTAGAAAAAGGTAAGCAGTAAGTGATTAAATAAAAAATAAATATCCTTTCAAAAATAAGTTATTGTTAGTTTTCTTCAAACTATCATTAAATTAAGTACTTTTAGAATATATTCCTTTGTAAGTAAATGAATTTTTCTACAGAGTTTGAAAATAATTGCTTTTTAATGTTGCTTCTCTGATGCTCCTGTTTGAGAGCCTTTTTTATTTTTGTCATGAGCAATAATACTCTAGCATGCTTTCCCACATAGTCACAAATTTTAATTAAAGTAATAATCCAAATTTAGTTTCTAAATTGAGTTCACAAAGCTGGATTTAGAAGGACAAAACCATAATATTTCCTTGTTTTCAAAGATGTCTTTATGTTTCTCCCTTTGTTCACTTAAAATTACAAACACTATGTAACAAGTCAATCAGGATAGAGCAAAATTAGCAACAGTATTCATTTAATTCAAAAATACTTGTCGAGGGCCTACTATATTCGAAGCAATCTGATAACATGAGTGGATATAATGAGATGACTATAAAGGAAATTGGAGATTCACACCAACTCATTCAACAAATATATCAGGCACTAAATCTTGCCCTGAGGATACCAAAATGAGTAAGACACTGAGATTGCTTAAGAGCTTTCTGCCTGGTAAAAACATAATAATAATACAAGATGGTTTCTACGAGAGAAGAGTAGAGCACACAGTTCTATGGGATACCTGAGGGAACTGAGGATTTCTTTGTTGGCTGGACTGAGGTAAACTTAAGCCAGTGTACCAGCCTAGAAAGTCTGATAAAATATTATGCCCCACAATTGAGAGTGGGGTAATCAAGGAAGATGACACAAATAGTCATTGCAGACTAACATCAGCAGCCAGAGTCAGATCTAGTCTCTTAGTAACTTTGAAGTTCATACTATAGTATTGTTGTTTATAATCGTTATGCTGTGCATTAGATTATATTTGTCTACAAGTTGTCTACTAGTTGCAAGTTTGTACCCTTAAACAACATAACCCTAATTCCTTTCCTCTACCCCTAGGCCCTGGTAACCATCATTCTACACTCTGTTTTGGCTTTTTTAGATTCCACGTGTAAGTGATTTCATACAGTATTTGTCATTGTCTGACGTATTTTACTTAGTATAATGCCCTCAGGGTTCTTTTGCAAATGGCAGGATTTCCTTCTTTCTCATGGCTGAATAATATTTCATTGTATATATATCCCACAATTTCTTTATCTATTCATCTATTGAGGGACAGTTAGGTTTTTTACATATCTTGCCTATTATGAATAATGCCATAATAAACATGAGGACATCTTAACTGTTCCCACCCTCCAAAAATAATTACATGAAGTAACAGAGATGTTAGCTAACTCAATAATGGTCATTATATTGCAATATATAAATGTATCAAATATATATATTATACACCTTAAACTTACACAATGTTATATGTCGATCATATTTCAATAAAAATAAGTTTTTAAAAAAAAGAGTCAGAGAGGCAAACCTCTCTGAGTCATGGAGTGGAGATTGGATACTGGGAAGGTATAGATTTGGGAGCAGTCAGCTTGAAATGCATAATAGTAATGAGTTCAGGCAAGACGCTCTGGCCAGTAAAAAGGTGACCAAGACCTGTTTTCATGTGGTATCAGCTGTGGAATGTGGAATGAGGACTGGTCAATTAAAGGATCCCAGTAAGACCACACAGATTGATAGAATGGTATGAGGTTTGTTTCTTAAAGGATGAGTAGTTATCTGCCAGGCAGATGAAGTGGGATGCATTATTAAAGGAGGAGAAGGAAATAGCCAAGGCACTGGACACTTTTAAGGACCTGAAGGTCCAGGCAATGGTGGAAGACATGGCTTTAACCGAGGATAGATGAGGGGCATGTGGTAGACAGAGGTTGTTGGCTGGGCACAGTAGGAAGTCATAGAGGCTTTCAAATGGCTTTAAATTAGATGAAAACATGATTAGATCTGTATTTTAATTACTAGTGGAGGCTGCATAGGAGAACATTTAGAAAGGTATTAAGACAGCGCAGCAAGAATAGAAATAGAGGGCGTGAAGAAAGGCATTTGACATGTGAATGGAGAGAGGAGAGGCTGAGGAGTTGAGAAACCTGTCAGGATTCAAGGGAAAAAAAAAAAACATATGCCAAAATATTTCCTGTTCTTTTGAAATAACCAATTGTAGAGAAAAATGTAAGAATGGAATCAAATATTCTTTACTTCTTTTTAAACAACTTTGTTTTTTGAAAGAATTAAACTAAATAGAAGAGAATATTAAAAGTGTGGTGTGAGAAGCATCCTTATTTGAATTCCTCCCGAAGGTCAGAAGTATATAACCACATGGAAATAAAAATTTAGCACAAAGAAAATTTTGGAAACTTTAGAAGGGGAATGTGTTTGTCCTTACGTTTTCTGATCCAGATATTCTTTTCTAATAAACTGTATTTGATTTTCAGTAAGGTTATAAGCCTGATAACTGTTTGAATGTGACTTTGTATTTTGTTATCTCCTATTAGAGAAGAAGAATATCACTTTTCATTCTTTATCACATTACACATGTGTTGCTGTGTGTAATGTATTACTCTACTGGTGGATAAAAAAGAAATAAAATGATGAAAGAATAAATGCCAGCTCTCATAACTTGAATTTCAAATCTCGACCTGGAAACATTTTTTTCCTCTACAAAAATGATAGAGATTTCAAAATATTCTCTTAGAAACACAATTTTAAGTTGTCTTTTAAGGAATCATTAATTTTAGCATGTGTCCCTGGCTTCAATGAGAAAATATTTTCCTTAATCTTTCTTTCCCTGATTCTAGCCTACTTCTCTCAAATTTGTTTTGTTTTCCATAAAGTTCTTTCAAAACATGAAATACCCATATGTGTCTTTCTTCCCTTCAGCAGCTGCATTCTCCGCCACATATTTACACAATCTGGTGGCCAGCTCATCAGTCCATTCCTTCATGTGGAAATCACTGGAGTCCAAAGGCCTCTCTGGGGTGGCATTGCACTAATTATTTGTGTGACATTGCTAGAGGAGCCATGCTTGCTCCGGACTCATTTTGAACTTATCAAGGAAAGATGTGGATGACATCAGGGAAGGATTTTATAAGACCCTGTCTAGACTGCCAAAACAATCTGTGGTGAAAGAAAATTGCGTAAATATGGGCTACCAGGAAACAGTCATTTTTCTTCTCCCCTCCTTGTGGTCTTTTTTTGGTGTGGGACAGAGTGCAGCCTGGGTTGGCAATTCTGTAAATTATACTCTTTGAATCATGTAATAATAACTCAAGGACCAGAATGATTTAATGCCATATGGTAAGTGAATGTGGGAATCATCTCAGACCAAATAAATAAATAGAAGAAGCAAGTGACTTTGAGCTAGTTTTAACTTACATGTTTCTTCCAAATTTCTTAGCTTTATCCAAGGTTTTGTGGGCATTCTAGATATATAGACACTCCAAGGATAAATAATGGACAAGTGATGATCTACTTTTTCTCCTTTGGATGGAAGACAGTCAGAAACCAGAAGCAAGCCATGGGTATATATGAGAGTGTCTCTGCCTGCACCATAGCCACTTGGGGTCTGGTGGAGGAGCCCCTGGTCAGTTAAATTAGCGGGAAAAAAGTACCAAATGTGTCCTATGTTCCCAACAATGTGATTTTTTCTAGAAATACAAAGAACCATTGGCATAAGTGGATTTTCTTGTTCCAATCCCTAAAAAAGCATGACTGAATATCCTTTTCAATTCTTGCACCCAAGAATAACCACACAAAAAGGAAATAGATGTACTACTTGAAGTCTTAGGCCCAGGCAAACTTGTGCCATGGGCAACATTTTTCTCTATTTTAAACATAAGCTGGACACAAGAAAGAGAGAGTTACACAGCACTGGATTTAAAATCCTAAGAAATATTGCTTTTTCTTTCTCCATATTTCCCCTTTCTGGGTTCCTATTCTATCATTGGTATAAATTCTCTTTCCCCAATTCACCAACCACCGAATACTGTTTACCGTCATCACACTGCTTTAATCACCCAAACCTGTTCCAAACTGGCCTAGTTTGTGCCTAAAATTTGCAAGGACTTGCTGAAGGTTACTAGACATTCAGATCATGGGGTACCTAATCAGTTATGCTGCATAATAGATCATCTAAAAATTTAGTGGCTTAAAACACAATCATTTTTATTATATTTTACGATTCTCTGTGTTAGCTAGGACTTGGTTGGGTGATTCCTCTATGCATCTCATTTGAGGTTTCTTATGAGGTTGCAGTCAGATGGCCATTGGGCTTCAGAGAGGGCTTGGTGGTTGACTCCTTGTTGCTCCTCCATAGACCTCTCATCTTCCAGGGCCTCTCTATATGGTCTCTCTTCCCATCAGAGTAATCTGGATTTCTGACATGGTGGCTTATGGCTCCAAAAAGAAGAAAGCAAAAGCTCCCAGGCATTCTTGATACCTGGGCTTAGAAGTCTCAGCATATTACTTTCTTTGTAGCACCAGCCTAGATTCATGGGTAGGAAACATAAGCTCCATCTCTTGATGGAAGGGGCAGTATGTGCCCACATGGAGGACAGAATTGTTTGTAGCCTTCCCTAAAGATTGACTACCACACTAGGCATCCTTATACTGGGAAAGAAGGAAGGAAGGAAGGAAGGAAGGAAGGAAGGAAGGAAGGAAGGGAGGAAGGGAGGAAAGAGAAGGGAAGGAAGGAATCTCAAAGTTCACCAAAACAAACACAAAAATGACACTAGGCACATGCTATCTAACTGCAAGAGAAGTAAGTCTATACACACACATGATTTTTTTTAAGAAAGAGAGAAAGAAAGAAAGAAAGAAAGAAAGAAAGAAAGAAAGAAAGAAAGAAAGAAAGAAAGAAAGAAAGAAAGAAAGAAAGAAAGAAAAGAAGGAAGGCCAGCTGAAAGAAAGGGAGGGAAGAAGGGAAGAAGGGTGAAAGAAAGGGAGAGAGGAAGAGAAAGAAAGAAAGAAAGAAAGAAAGAAAGCAAGCTGAAAGAAAGGGAGGGAAGAAGGAAAGAAGGGTGAAAGAAAGGGAGAGAGGAAGAAGGAAGGCAAGAAGAAAAGAAGGAAAGAAGAATGAAAAGAAAAAAAAACAAAGAAAAAAGGACGACTTCATTGCAGAGAAAATGATTTAAAGTACACTTCCAACTCAAATTGTACTATGTGGAGAGATATTTTATACTGACTGAAGTCCATCTATTCTGGTCATACCTCCACTTCTGTCCTGAGAGCCATATAGTCCCCACATCAACCTTAATTTACAAAGAATTGGAGAGGAACAACTAGCCTCATTATACAGCATAACCCTCTTCCACACAATGCAGAAATGTGGAGAATCTGTGAGCTGGATAGGTGATAGAAGCTATATATATCTATAGCTGGATAAAGGTAGAGACAAGCAAGAGTAAAATTAGTATATGCAAAGGCATTGAGACAGAAAAGTATGTGGCATGGATGAGCAACAGTGAGCAGCTGGAATTAAAAGGGAACCTGGCATTTGAAATGCAAGGTTCCAGTCAGTCCTATCATTTGCTGGCAGTGTAACCTATAACAAATCGTTGGAGCTCTTAGACCTCCAGTTTCCTCAACTGGACAATGGAGATGTAGAGCTGCTAATCCTGCTGGTTGTAGGGTTGAAAATGAAAAGAAATGCATGAGTAAAGTTCTTTGTAAAGTTTAAAGTGCTTTACAAATAGAAACTGCCAAAAGCAAAAGATGAGAGGTTGTAGGAGATAAGCTAGAAAAATAGTTTATGACAGATTATATGAAGAAAATATCAGTGAAGCTGCAAGAAATTAAAAAGCACACAAGCCTTATACATGGCCTGAGTAATAAATCTGTTCAATCTAACAATATACTTTACATTGTTCTTACAGTTGAATTTATACTCCTGATTTTTCTGGAAATTGTTTAAAAACTTTTAGTTAACTGGTGCTATTTGCAATGCCTCTACAATTGTTTTCAAAGTAGAGATGATTTATCAAGAACAGAAGTTATTTCATTATTTAAAGTTCCAAAGGTGTTTGCCTCTCAAGTCCTAGGACAATTAGCAGACTTGCACTAACGTTACAGTTGGCATGGATAAGACCTCATCAAGAACAATGAGTCAAAGGGAGAATTGTTTTACACTGAGCAGTTAACTCCTTATTCTTGACTCAGATGTGTTGACTGGCTTTTGACCAGATGTAGTGAGACACAAGGAGGACAAAAGGGAAGAAGCTATTTTCTCCTGCCTTTAGCACATTGTTCCAAGGGTGTGTCTGCACATAAACTCCAGGGCTAGCACTGACATACCAGTTTTCACATGCAAGTGGAGTGAGGAGTTAGCTGAGGGTGTGCCTGCAGCCCAGTGTGGGTTTTCCCTTGTCTCTTTGTTATAATAAAATGCTATGTTCACCTATAAAGAATGACTCACTTATAGAGCCTCCCTTGAAATCTGAGGGTCCAAGAACTTGTGTGTAGTCTTCGAGAGGACCAAAATGGGTCCAGGGTTGACAAAGCATGGTGGGCCATTTGCCAGCCAACAACGTGCATCGGATTTGAGTTGGTACAACTGGTATCGATTCAGCACTTGGAAAGTGGATTAAGGCTCTGGGGCGATCCTACTATTTTTCCATTTCTCTCAAATTGACATTGGTGCTGATTCCTCCTTGAACAAGCAAGAACATCAGGATGACTCATATTTATATTTTATCACCTGCTCTTGAAATGTGTTATAAGATTAGCTCTTAAAACTCTCTTTTCTGTTTGTAAATCTAGAAATTACCACCGGAAGAGATGGCCTGGTCCAAGGAGTCCAAAAGAGCAAGATTCATAGGTGTATGATGGGCTGGATCTTGGAAGGAAAGAACATCCCCTGGAAAATTTGACTTGGGAACACAGCATGTAAACTCTATGCAGACAACAAATCCAATGTTGACTTCTAGTAGTGGAGCCACAGATAAAAAGTTCTCAAATATGTCATCCTCATATTTAAAGAACAGACACAAGAACTTGTAAAACCATTCTCTTAAAAAAAAAAAAAGTTTTGTTTACATATTTAAAACACTAGATATTTAGAAATGTCTCCAAATTTACTTATTATATAAGAATTTACTAGTACAACCTACATTATTTGTGTGTTAGCTATTACTTAAAAATGAAAGAGGGGCTCTTGGGGGAAAAAAGGTACAGACATTATAATTAAATTAAAGGATAAGATGTTAAAGAGAATTCTAATGTTAGTGGAAGAAGAGGGAACTGTCTGAACACCAGTGGCCTAGCATAAACTCTATTAAATCCACCACACTCCTGGTGGTTCTGTGGGATCATGACTCCATAGAGAGACAGAGCTGCGCTTTGAAAAAACAAGCAGAGATGTTGAATTAGTCACAGCAGTGATTTCTATTGGCAGAATTTAAACCTAATATAGGAAACCAACCCCCATCCATGATGCCAGAGGGCCTCCTTCCGAAGGTGACTCACTTGGCACTCTTCGACTGAATGGGGCATTTAATTCAACTTTTTTTTTAACCTCTTACTAATTTCTCTTTCCTCATGTGAGTTATCTCAGGATGTGTTAGAAACACAATGATTCGGTTCTTTCATTTTCCTTAGCCTTCTTAAGAAACTCATTCTAGAAGAGGCACACACGCACGCACACACACACACACACACACACACACACACATATCTGTACACATGTAGAAAAATAAATGTAGATATAGTCTAAAGTTGCATTAGTCAAATCAGTTTGGCATCACTATAGGCAAATTATCTTTTCTTTTTTAGTTTTTAAATTGGCATTATGTATGGAAGAAGCCTAAGGTTTTTTTTTAAGAGTGGAAAAGCAAATGCTGACTAGAAACAGATTTTTCTGTCATAGTTTTAATTTGCTCTGTCCATTTTTCAATTTAGAATGTTGGAGTAAACCTTCAAATCTCATATATTTATGATGTTTCTTGGAGGATGTTTGGGGGATGTTTCTGTTTCTGGATTAGTTTTTTTGGGGGGAGGCATGTTGGTTTGTTTGTTTTTTAAGGCTTACAGAGAACTAGAAAAGTATGCCTGCTTAAAGATTAATCTGTATGTGTAGTGAAACAATTTTGGGTATGGCAGTGGGTGCTTTGGGATGGTAGGCCATTTGTTATAGGGCAAAGAGAACTAGAGTTGGGGTCTTAGATCTGGATTCTCGTCCCAACTCTGCCTGTACATAGATCTTTAGCAAGTTAGTCAACCACTTTACAGGTTAGTTAACCTGTAAAATGAGAAGGTTGGATTGAATCATCTTATGGTCTCCTCCAGCTTTTACATTCTATGATTCTTTTCATGGTATGTAGGTTGAAAATGTAGAAAAGCCCCAGATATAAAAAAGTGTCATGTCATTGTTTCTAATAACATGATTTGATTTCACTACAGAGTTGATCCAGCAGTTTGAGGTCTTATTAAATAATTTTAAATGTTTGAAAAATATTCAATTGGCTAGAGATGATTTTATGTTGAATGTTCTATTAGCTTACAAAGAGCATAAAAAACTATGTGGTAAAAAAATATAATAGGGACCAGTTCACTTAGTCCACTTTTTTTTCTGATATTAACTCCAAGGGGCATTTTATGGGAAACATCCATGTTAATTTACACTGAAGAAATACAAAGCTCAGAAATAGCCCTTAAATGCCCATAATGTTGCCTTAACAATAAAGTTTTTCATACTTTAAGTTTCCCAAGCCCTTTCTACAGTTATTTTCAGAAAAAGAATTAAATAATATATGCTTTTCATAGCAAATTAAGAACAAGATTGCTATGTCTTCTCTTCCCAATCTCTTCCTAGGCAAGTCCATCCAATCCCATAACTATTATAGGTGTAACTATTATTTTTATACAAACACCTAAGCACCAAACCAAATTCTCTGTAGAAAATCTCCACTTGGAATTTAATCTCATCTTCCTGCCAAAATCTGCTCCTCCTCCTGGAATTCCATTCTTGGTTGTTGGCTCTGTCCACTAGTTATCCAAGTTAAAACCTGGCTGTCATCTTTACACATATCTCTACCTCATGCACCACAATCAATTGTTTTAAGAATTGGCAAATTAGGAATGACTCCATTTGCTTATGTGTGTGTGGTTAAACCATTCTCTTATTTTCTTTGCAATGAGATGGAAATTTCAATGTACCAAGAGATGGAGTCCAATTAAAGAATGTCATGTGGAATTTTATTTCTTGTTGAATGTAATACCTCAAAGAATTGGTTATTACCTATATGGCTTTGAGCTCTCTGAGGCAGTGTGGAAACATCTAACTGCTCAAGTGGTCCTGAGCCTGAATCAATGACTCACTCATAATTAGGTCAAATGACAGAACTCCATAACCAAAACCTACAAACTGAAACTCTGAAGAGAATTTCTAGGCTACTGCTCCAGCAGGATGGAAAGGATGGGCTAGTCTCTTGATTATTTTTCTTTAGAGTAGAAATTGAAATGTTTTTTTCCATTTTCCACAATTAGCCCTTACCCAGATGAAACCTACTAGCCTTAATCAAAGGGATACACACACACACACACACACACACACACACACACACACACACACACCAGTGGTTCTCAAAACGTAGTCTCTAGATCAGCAAAGTCTTTCATGCTACTCCAGACCTACTGATTCAGACCGAAACTCTGGGCATATATACAGCACTGTGTTTAAACAAGCACTCTAGGTGATTCTGATGCATGTTAGTCTGAGACAACTGCCCTTCTAGACCAAAGAACTACAAGCATTGAACTTAAATTTATTATCAAATCTCCAGTATAAATATGCAAATATTTATTGGAAAGGCTATTTTGAGCTTAGATCTATTTTGTTAAAAAAAAGTCAATTTTTATAATAAACAATATTATCAATAATCCCTAATCCTTAAAAAAAGGAAATAATTTTGATGTTGTGGATCTAAATCTTATAAGTTTGGTATCCAAAGAAAGCGGCTTTGACTTTATTTTGCAAATTCTACTATAGAGTCTTTTTTATAGCCATTTTGTCATATCCATTCTTACCTTTATAGTTAGAATTTATGTCATGATTATCATTTACAAAAGCTATTTAGTAGTCTCCTAAGTGTACACAGACAGTCGTTGTTCATATAGCTACCTAAGTTATCTTTCTGAAACTTATGCCAAATTGTGTTACTTCGTTTTCTCAACATTGCCTTGTAAAAATGATTTTTCCTATTTTTCAGTTTTATCACTAATTGTTTCTCTGTGTTCTGGGTGTCAAACCTTCTTCCTATGCTCTCTGATTTGGTTACGTTGAATCATTCGTCATTGCCCAAAGACTTGTGTACTTCAACAACTCTGTGCTTCTGCTCACTCTGTTCTGCAAATCACCTCACCACATCTTCTATTAAAGTTTTATAGCTTTTTCTGTGATACTTTCTCAGATTCTTCTTACTGGAATTAATTTTATTCTTCCCTAATCCTGGGAATAATGAAAGAAATATAAAACATCCTAGTTTAGCACTGTGTGTATACTATTCAATTTAATCTTTATAACCATATAAAACAATTTTTATGATCACCATTTTACAGATGAGGAAATTGAGGTTCAAAGAAATTAACTTGCTCAGTATCGCACTGACCATAAGCGGTGGAGATGTGATTCAAGATCGATTTATGGCTCAGGGCTGATTATCTCTTGACTTACCATGATATGCCTCCACCTGACCTTTATTTCAATTCCTCACATTATTGTAATGTATGTGACTATATCTTCCATAAACTGCTTGAAAGAAGGTATCATTTATTTGAGATGCCTGTTGCCAGTGAAATGTGTTATGTATGTAAATGCTCAGTAAATGTTTGTTGTAATTAAATTGAATCAAATTATTTTCCAGCCACTTTCAACTGAAATATTTTTCATATGCCTTAATCTCTCTCATTAATTTAGTCACTCCATGAGAGGTGAATGAATAAATGCTGATGCTGGTCGAATTTTCACTTTTTTACTTCTACAGTGCTGACAAGGCTGCTGGTGAATGACAAACATTTTGGCTCAGATTTAATAAACCAAACTGTTTGTACATGCTAATGTAATAGATGGCCCCTTTTCTTCTTGCAAAATTGTAGTCCGATTATTAATTATATACTCCCTAACACTATGGGCTTTGTACAAACTACAAGTCCTTCCTTGTCTAAGCTTTTCTTTACTTTTCAGAAAGAAAAATGAAAAAATGAACCACATTTGTAAAAAGAGATACAGTAGCGAGCCAGCAATGATTTGGGGAATTTAATTACTGTGGTCAGTCTGCTAAAAGTGACTAAAGCCAAATAATTGGCTTAAATTTCTGCTTTACATATTCTTTATAGATGCAAAATAGATTGACCTATCCAGCCCAAGAACTTTTGGCCTTAATATCAGAGCACAAACTGACTTGGCTCAAGGTCTATGTAATTCTCACCTAGCCTGACCTCCTCAGGAAATTTAGAATGTCAGCACATTACCCCAATTCCCAGTTGCCCAATTAGTATCTCCCTCTGTCCTGTCTACACAGGCATATCAGATGATTGGAGTCCTGATTGGCTACAACCAGACCGAAGTGCTTTTCTCTAGATACCATCTTCCCTTCCTTTGTATTGGTTTTTCTGAGATTCTGTCTTTGAACTTACCTACTCTTTTGAAGGACTCAGCAGCCTGTTTGGCTTCAAAGTAGACGCAAGGTTTGAAAGGCTCAGCTAACTTATACTCTAAAAACAAAATTCAAAGAGACAGAAGAAAGGAAGAAGAATTAAGATAGTTCTAAGAGAGGCCCCTATGGAAGTGAGCTATTGAATTTTTTTGTAGAGATCAAGCACCATCTAGGAGGTATAAGGAGAAGAAAATTAAGTCGAATCAGTTATCTATTTTAAGAGGTCCAATCCAAATGATCAAAGCAAAGAATGTTATTGAGTTACCATTGGCTGTTGAAGAGATCAAAATTTATTGGAAGTCATTAAGATTACCCTATTTGTCTAAATCAATGGAATTGTTCAATATTCATCCAGTTTTGGGGCATAGCAGAGGAAATGTGAGGATGAGCAACATTCTAGTTATTTTTACAGACTTAATTGCTTTCTTACATTTCCAAATGACAGCAATTCACTCCACAAAGTCACACCCAACAGAATTTCCTGCTTTTCATCTATTTTTCACCAATTTTTCTTCCTGACTTTATTCTTTCACTAGCCTTTTTCTTTCAACATCTTTTCAAATTTCAAAGAAGCAAACATTGGGGTATAGCCAGGTTCGGGCAATAAGCTTAGGGCAGGAAGGTGTGGTTAGGGTGGAGGTGGTAAGAAGCAATCTAGTTCTTTTATTTTCTCATTTCAGATCTGGGTAAAAATGCAGCCTTTGTATGTGTGGGTGTTTTTCTATGATGCACAGGTATGCATAACTCTATTCTCTCTAATGACTAACTATGAGTATGCCCATCTTGGAATGGTGTATGAATTTATATTAACTACAAGTGAAATCGTACATTCAGAGGCAATTTCTCATGAGTGCTCAACTTCTCAAATAATGCAAACAACCAAATTAGTTTACAAAAAGAAATAGGTAGATAGATTTTCTCTTTTGATTTTTATTTAAAATGGAAATAACCATTTGCTAATTAAGGCATTTCTTTCCAAAACATCACTGTGAATAGATAAATATCTCTATAGGCACAAGCCAAATTTAATTCAGCATTGCTTTAGTAACATCAACATAATAAAAGTAACCTGGAACTATTAATTTCCCAACAAAAAAGAGATAATTTAGTGATAGGGAATATCTAAGACTATGTGCTTAGAAATATTTATAGAAAGATGTTTTGTAGATGGTTTATGATTTGGGCATTGGGTGGTTAGAAATGTTGCTCTAGAATCAAAGAATGTTGAAGCAGGTAGAGACGTTAAAGACCATCTAAGGCAATGAGAGTTTTATAGACAGAGATTCCGTGGCTCACAGATGAGTGCTCCACAGGCCTCACAGGTCCAGGTGCTAGCTGATTGCTCTGTTTCTTCCCAGATCTGCCTCACTGTGCTTGAGCAATAAGAAGTTGAAAGTGGTAGGCAACACAAACAGTGAAGAACACTGAGCTTGGTCTAGGCTTCATTTGTCCACATCTGCTAACCTGGGAGATGACTATACTGGAGTATTTTAATGCAAGCATAACATCTGTGGTTTGAAAACCAGAATTTAAAACTCACATCCGCCACCCTTTTCTCCATCAATTAATATCTCTATATTTCAGTTTTTTGCCCCATAAAATATGTCTTGTATTATTTACTCTATTTCCCTTAGCACCCAAAATTTATTATAGAAGACATTGCATATAAAATGATTCCATTATCATTGTTTCTAAAATAAGGTTATAAATTCCTTTGTATCATTAAGCAGTTCTTAAAGTTATGCACTCAGTATTTGGTATCAGATGCTAAACAAATGACTGGTAATTTTAAGATTGAAATTTTTATGCGCCAAATTTCACATCGCTGACTAAATTCACTATCTCATCTAACCTTTGAAATTATTCTGATAGGAAGAAATTAATATGTTCATTTTACAACTTAACATTTTGAGATGTTGCCAAGTATATACACCCACTGTAGGCCTTGGCTCGTGCAAATCTAAATACTTCTGTCTGGAATGTTCTTTTCCCTATGTCTTCAACAGTTCACTCTCTCACCTCTTACAAGTTTTTACTCAAATGTCACTTTGTCCTTGTGGGCTTCTAACCATCCTACGTAAAATTTCAAACCTTATTATTATCTTTCTACTTCCTCTTCCACAGCCCATTTTATTTTTCACTTTAGTGATTACTATATTCTAATTTTCTAAATAACTTACTTTTACATTTTATTTATTACCTGCCATCTTCTTTCTCCTACACACACACACCCCTACACACATGAATGTAAATATCACCAGGCCAGAGGTTTTTGTTTGTTTTGTTTACAGCAATATCCCCAGAGCCTAGAAGAGTGCCTGGCATATTGAATGATGGAATAAATAAATGAATTAAGAAATGAATCAATGTAGTTTAGTCCCATATATCTTAGCAAGATGACTTCAGGCAAGATCAGATGTCCCTTCTCTGTCAGTTCCTTTCTCTCTTTAGTGGAGTTGGGGCCTGGTATCTACAGGTTACATTCAGTTTTACTGTTTTTATCAAGGAGAATCTCTATTCTCAGTGAATAAAAGATTTTCAAACGAAGTTCTTTTATATATTTGTGTTTTGTTATTATTGTTGTCTTATTTGTTTTAATGTCACTTAGATTCCTTCACTGGTGATTAGGAGTACTGTTTGGGATTCAAGAAGCTCTTGGATACCCCAAATGCAATTTCAGCTGCCCAAGTTGACTCATAGAGAAGGAATTGAAATAAAATGGGAGTTTCTTTACTATATTTATAAAGAATTGCTGGCTTACAAAGTCCTATTTGTGCTAAGGGAAAAAAAAAAACAGAATAAAAATGGAGAAGGTGGAATAATTTTAAAGGTCAAAAGATTAGTGATAGAAAGTGGTAGTACCTGAAGGTTTGAAGGACAATTAGAAAATAAATTATATTCATCAGGATGCTTTTATTTTTTTGACCCAGATTAGCTTAAGAATTTCAATTTATACAAAAATGCTTTAGAATTTCTGTGATGTAATAGGAATGAATTATTTTTAAATTCTAATTTCATTAAAATGAGTCTATAAGTATGGACTGGGAAGGACTGAAAGAAAGTTTGGCACATATATCAGTTGTTTTCCTATTACGAATTGCATAAGAATCCTTTAAAGATACAAATTTCTGTGTCCTTCTGAAACTCTGTCATACTGTAAGCTCCAGATGAATAGGGATTTGTCATTTTTGTTCAATAAGTATCCTCAGCATCTACATAGCAGGGGTTCGATGAATAATGTTGAATGAAAGAATGGGAATCTAAGATGGAAGAGTCATGATAACTTGCATCTTTAAAAGTTCCCTTGGTGTTTCTGCTGTAAGAAGTTTTCCCACTTGAACATAATTAAGAAATCCTATTATACTTTGAAACTATTCACCACTATAGTAGTGATGCCATCGCTGTTGTACGGTTCTTTAGTGTAACACTGTTGGATTTTTTTCAAACATTTTTATCGTTAAATATCATGCACATTGAGAATATTTAAACATCAGCTTAAATATTCAGCTCTGTAACCATTACCCAGGTCAAGAAATAGAAAACTGGCAGTCTCTAGAACAGCCGTCCCCAACCTTTTTGGCACCAGGGACCGGTGCTCCTATGAGAATCTAATGTCTGATGATGATCAGAGGTGGAGCTGAGGTGGTGATGCTAGCTGGGGTATGGTTGCAAATACAGATAAAGCTTTGCTTGCTAGCCCACTACTTACCTCCTGCTGTGTGGCCTGGTTCTTAACAGGCCACAAACCAGTACCAGTCTATGGCCCAGGGGTTGGGGACCCCTGCTCTAGAAGCTTTCCTTGTGCTTCCTCCTAATCATAACATCCTCTTTCTCCCCTGAAGAGACTCACGGCCATGATTTTTCTGGTACTCAAGTCCTTGATTTTCTTTACTGTTTTCCCATTTAAACATGCATCCTTAAACATAGTAGCTTAGTTTTGTTTATGTATAAATAGAATCATACAGCATATATTATTTTGGGTCTGGCATCATTTTCTCAACCGATGTTTGGGCAATTCATCTATGTTGCTGTGAATGTCTGGGTTTGTTAATTCTCTTACCGTTTGCTATTCCGTTGTATGAAAAGATTAATCTGCATGACCTTATTGTTATTACTAGAAATGGAAGTCAGACTGTGCTTCTTGGCTTTTTTATCAGTAAAAGGGATTATGGGTATAGATATACAGATACCATACAATGTGATATATATAAAGCTATGCTTTAAAAGAGCATACCCGACAAACAAGTTGCATTAATCGATAATCGAACAATAATTTCATGGATTTGTGTTAATCAAAGTGTCCAAGTCATAACATATAAAAATATTTTAAGAGAACTTCCTGTTGGAAAATGATATCTCTATTTGCAAAGTTTAAAAGTGAAGAACTTAACAGTTATTGGTTTAAAATGTCATGCTGCTATTATAGTAATATAGTTTGAAACACAGTTATAATATGAACAATAAACATATATTACTTTTTTAAAAAATCAAAGTATATATAACTGTTGCTTGGAACCTCTAAGTAGGCTGAGTTGATTAGTGCTCTCTACCTTTTACACTGAAAATTACTGAGCCCATAAAGAGTGTAAAGCCTAATGATGAGCATGGGCTTTGGAGTCAGGCTGCCTGGGTTAGAGCACTGCCTCCTCCATTTACTCTCTGAGTGCTCTTGAGCTACTTACTTCCCTTTCCTGAACTTTGGTTTTCCTGTCTATAAAGTGGTAATTTTACTGATACTTACCCCATAGGGTAATTGCATTAATTAAAAAAGATGATGATGAGTAGTATTTGATTAACATTGGTCACTTGCCATCTGCCAGGCATGCCATTTAGGGCTTCTAAAAGCTTTATGTGTAATTAATCCGTTTAACCCTCCTTTCCTCAGAGATGCACAAAGGAAATATGAGAACTGCAAAGGTATGAAAGACAAAAGCAACATGAGGTCTGGGTTTCTAAGTTCAAATGAGTTCTATTCCAATCCTTCCGAGCATTTTTAAATAGCACAGAATAACCTCTAAAAGTGAGCCTTGGAAGTTATTTAGAGATATACTTGTGAGGGATGCTATTTTTCAATGTCTTTTTTAATGGAATGACTCATTTTAGAAATAAAATTGTCTCTCCAGTTGTTTGCTTGGAACAAACAAGGCTTATTAAGGCTGGCAGAATTATACTGGATTAAGAGCTTCTTTATTTTATTTTGGAAAGCCATATATTATAGGTCTAGAGGAATATATAAATGAAGAAATGAATCCCAAATGAGAGATATGCTAGCATGAGAAGAGGTCTTAGTTATAACAATAATGACAGTTAACATTTATTAGTTGCTCATGTTTGCACAGTAACAGTAAGCACTGAAGTAAGTGCATATAATAAAATGATATTTTAAGATAATAACCTCTGTTTTTCTCCTTACGTCCTCCTTTCCTTTCACTTCATTTAATTAGAAAGTCAAAGCAGAAGGAGAAATTGGATCTGGGGGATCTCAACAATAACCAGTGTGATCCCACATGTCCTTTCCATCACTCTTAAACAACTTGTATAGGAATCTAGAACTGTATGTCCAGTATATTAGCGATGAGACACATGTGCTGTTAAGCACTGGAAATATGACTAGCCTGAATTGAAATGCCCTATGAATATAAAATACCAGTTTTCAGTGATTCAGTACAAATCAATTAATGTAAAATATCACATTATATATCAATTACATGTTGAAATGATAACATTTTGGATATATTGAGTTAAAATAAAATGCATTATTAATATTAAATTAATGTTCCTTCTAGCTATTAAAATTATGGCTTCTAGAAAATTTAGAATTACATATACAGCTTGCACTGTATTTCTATTCACAGCACTTGTCTAGAGCCTGGAACAACTCAGAGTAAAGGGGCAATTTGCAGAGGACTGAGGTTAAGTTTCAAAACAGCCAATTGGGATAGGAAGTTTGAAAACAAATTAAATTGAGTTATTAAAATAAAGTTTCATTTCTTACATGCCTGAGTTTTTGGGTTGATATTCATAACTGATGCCTTTATCTGACCTCATTTAATCCTCACCACAACCCTAAGAAGATATTATCCCTATTTTAGAGCTGAAGAAACTGAAAGTTGGAAAAGTTAGTGGACTAAACCAGAATCACACAGCCAGGTACCATACCGAAGATGGGAAGTCTTCTACCAGAGTTTTTTTAAATACCATGTACTACTGCCTCCCTGGAGTATATATAATAGCTGTGGTAAATGACTACTAATCACTGCATTTGGCATGTCTAATATACTCTTTCTTCTTCAAAGAACAAATAAAATCTAAACTGTTAGCCAGACTGACTTCCCCAAGATGGTTTAGTACATGTCTCTACTTCCGAAAATACACAACAAAAAGATTCAAATTCGGAATTTAAAAGCATGTCTAGATACTTTCAGGTTCTGTTTTTAGAATACAGAAAATAACCTACATGCAGTAATATATAATTCTTATGTTTGTATAGTTTCCCACAGTTTTCAAAACACTTTCACATAAATAATTTTGTTAATGAGAACTGGGAACTGGGAAAGGTCGAATGACTTGCACAGGGACTAACAACTCATGGGGTTTACAAGTCTTGGACTAACCCTCTTGCCACTGAACTGTGTTATATTCCACAGTATTCCCTGTAGAAAATTAGCAAAAGTCATTTGTTCACTCATTTATTCATTCATTAAATAGTAATTGAGAGTCTACTATTTTAAAAAATACTTTTAAGTATTAGAGATAAAGCGATGGATAAAATTTGATAACTGCCTTTAAAAAGGAAATTCTAATGGAGAAGAGAGACTTAAATATAATAATAATAACTTAATACATTCATGGGATAGCAGAAGGAGAGAGTATATGAGTCTTTGCCTGAAGGTGAAGAACAGACAGAGGAGATGACAATCACAGAGATTTATCACCGGCCAAGATTTAAATGAATAAAAGTTTTTGAGGTGGATAAAAAAAAAAAGATTCCAAGCAGAAGAAACAGTTTGTATGAAGGTATGGGGTCTTAGGAGAGAATAGCTAGTAATGCTATAGAGCTAATGCAGAGGAGGACATGAGGAAGTGAAAGGAGGTGTATGTGGAAATATGAGCAGAAGCTAGATTATGCAGAGGGGTTTGCACCATACTCTCAGGTAAAGTTCCTGGAAACTCATTGGAGGGTTTGGGGAAAAAGTGATAGATAAATATCACTCCAATGGAAAGGAAATGTGGATGATGATCATAGAGAGAAATGCCTGGAGCAAAGAGATGGAAGTTAGGAAGCTATTGGTAGTGGGAGAGAGACAGAGAGACAGACAGGGAGACAGAGAGATGGAGAGACAGAGACAGAGAGGCAGAGAGACTATGGGGCACTGAAGTGAGAGAGGATCCTTGAGGGAGAAGAGCAGATGGATTTCAGAGGTATTTGAAAGCAGAGTGCACGGGACTCGGTGCTTGATAAGATGCTTGTGATGGCTAATTTTATGTGTCAACTTGACTGGGCCACGGTGTGCCTAGATATTTTGTTAAATATTATTTTATTCCTGGGAGTGTCTGTGACAGTGTTCTCGATAAGGTTAGCATTTGAGTCTGGTAGACCGAGTAAAGCAGTTTGGGTAGGCACTATCCAATCCACTGAGGGCCTGAATAGAGCAAAAAGGCTGAGGGAAGGAGAATTCTCTATGTCTACCTGACTGCCTTCAAGCTGGGACTTTGGTCTTCTATACTCGAACAAAAACTATACCACCAAATCCTGGGTCTTTAGCTTGCCAAGTACAGATCATGGGACTTCTCATCCTCTATAGTTATATAAGCCACTTCCTTATAATCTCTCTCTCTCTCTCTCTCTCTCTCTCTCTCTCTCTCTCTCTCTCTCTCTATATATATATATTTTTTTTAGGTTTTGGTATAAATAGTTTGTTAACTGTATTAAACATTTGAGAGAAAAAAAAACTATAAAATCCTAGATAGGTCGATATTAGTAAGAGTGAGTACTCAGAGAAGTTGGGCAAAGAGAGAATCTCATGAGATTTTATCACCTCCCAATTATGCTGAGACTACTGTGGGCTCTCGGATGTACTGTGGGAGACAAGATGACTAAGGCTTTTGTTGAACTCGCTACCTCCAAGTCCCATTTTTAAATTGTGCTCTTGACTCCATTTAAAAGATCAAATGCTGAAGTCTTGGAAAACAAGCAAACAAAAAAATCTGTTGGTACTTGAGAGAAGGGGCTCTTTATGTTGCTGAAAGGAGCTTGGTCAGTGCTTCATTTTCTAGAAGCAAGTACAGTCATTTGTAGATTTCTATTTTCTCCTTTTCTTTCCTACTAATGGTTTCCTTTAATGTTATCTTCCCTTTGATGATTTTTCTTCTTGATAGAGACTCCAAAAAAGGTCAACAAGGAAAATGAGATGCTCAAGATGCTTCTCAGCTGACTTTAAAAAGATTTGTAGGGCAGCAAATTGTCCACAGCAACCATACAAAAGTTTCAAGCATTCTAAGCACCCAGGAATATTTTCACTACATGAGCTATACAATATTTACTAGCTCTTCTTGTCTTAATATTGTCTGATAGGATAGGGTTTGTTCAAGTGAGCACATGCAGCCTGAATAAACACAGACCCAGTTAAGAAACTCAATTTATTTATAGTATGTTCTAATTTATGTTAGAAGCTGTATCTCTAGGGATGGCATATGAGATTTAAAAGAAGAAGGGGAAAGTTTGCATAATTTTAATAGCTGTGGAAATGGTCTTCTATCAAACTCTCACACTCCAATAGCATAAATCTAATACAAACTCTAACACTCCAATAGCATAAATCTAATACAAATGGAAAACTGAAATAGATTCCATATTCAATCTCCTTTGTCTCTTGCAGGATCCCTTAAACAAATTAAAGGAACTATTAGGGCTCCATAGAGGAAACATTAATTTAGACAATATGTAGAGTTTATCATGTACATCACAAATTCATTCATGGATAATAATGGTTGATATTTTGAAGCACATTTATTCTGGGTATGATGCTAAATGCAAATATTTTGCATTCTTTAAATAATCAGTTGTTATTTCTTCATGGAAGAAAGCATATTTGATAGATATTACCATGTGTTCAATTGACAAAATCTATTAAAATTATTGCCCAAGAGGTGTGATTATGATTTTGATGGATTAACGTCTTATGAGAAAGTCATTTGGAGGTATTCATTTTTGGTAATATGACATAAAAAGGATCCTGAATCCTTCAGGTATAAAACATCTGGTGATGTGGGACATAAGAATACACATACACTTTTAAGTCAATGGAAGAAGATAAAAATCATCATAAGCTAAGAATAAGCAGAACAAAGCAGTCCATACAGAAAAATGAACACTGACTCTGTCACATGCCCTAAGTGCATATATAGAGCTCTGTAACCAAGAAATTCCACACAAAGAAATTAGTATGAAGAAGATGACTGTGATCTAAGCCATGAGGTTGCGCAGAGTAGATAGCTTTAGTCTTGACCACATAAAGCTAAGCACAAGAAGGCTTGTACTTGTTTGCAAAAACCAATTGTGAAAATTTCAGGAATTTTGCAAGCTGGCTGATCTCACATTGGTGGCTTGAAATAAACCAAGACAAAAGTATTCATACCATGAAAATCCACATAGGTTATAAATCAGGGCCCTTCTGTTTTTTTCCAGACAGCCATTTGCAAAATATTTACTAGTATATCACTGGCTACTCTATTGTAGAAAGCATAACTTAAAATAAGTGAAGATCACAGAGAGGCAAATAGCAAAGGAAAATGTCTGTCTTATTCTAAGCTCTGGGTAGAGGTGAAAAAACAAAACAAAACAATAAAACTTCTGCTGAGATTTCAAGGCTGCCTTTGGCTCTCACTATATATAGTCCTGAATGTGTATAATTTTCATGGCTCAAAAAAAAAAACTCTCTAAGGCAAAATTTTAGGTTAAAATTTAGGGTTAAATTTTAAGTCGAAATCTAGAGCTGAGTCCAAGGAAGTATAAGATGAACCTAGAGTATCTTGTGCCAGAAAGCAAGGAAATGACCAAAGAATGATGAGAACATGTCAAAATAATACAGAACCGGTTTAAAAGGAGCTTCTTTTAATTTGTATCATATTAACTTGTGACAATTTTTGTCATATTAATACAATAGGATATTACTTAGAAATAGGAAGGAATGAACTACCGATACCTGTAACAATGTGGATGAATCTCAAATGCATCATGCTTATTGAGATAAAAAGAGACACTGAGACTGCATACTATATAATTCCACTTAAATAAAACCTTAGTAAAAGGAAAACTGTAATGACAGAAACAGTTGTTGCCAGGGGTCAGTATTGAGGGGCAGTGGATTGACTACAATTTGTTGTTGCCAGGGGTCAGTATTGAGAGGCAGTGGATTGACTACAATTTGGCACTAGGGAACTTTTTAGGATGATGGAATTGTTTTGTATGATTGTCATGGTGGCTTCCTCAATAAAGCTGATGAAAAAGAAAAAAAGGAAAGTTGATGTCACTATATTAACATCAAACAAAGTGGACTTTAGAGCAAAGGAAGAAGGGCATTTCATTATGATGAAGGAATCAATCTGCCAAGGAAATGTTAGAATTCTAAAGTACTATGCTCCAAACAATATAGCTTCACCATATGTATAAAGCAAAAATTCTGAAAATTAGAAAGAGAAATAGATAATTCTATAATTATAGTGAGTCATTAATACCTTTTCCAATAGATATTAGAACAAAGGTACTTTACACACAAAAATTCATTAAGTAAATTGGAAACAAATGGCCTTATTGATACCCAACTACTGCAGAGTACACATTCTTTTCATACACAAAATGGAATATTAATCAAAATCAATTAAAGAGCATTTCTCAACATTTTAGAAAACTGAACTCATTTACAGTATGTTCTCTGAACACAGTGGAAATAAACTAGGAAAAATGTTTGAGAAAGAGAACTAGAAAATATCTAACTACTTGTGTAATAAAATAAAGAGTATGTCTGATCTTTTTTGTTATTCTTGTTTCATGGCACAGAACTTCAAAAACCCTGGACTCTCCAGATAGGATGGTCTTTGTTTTTCCTAATGAGTTACTTTGACTATAGCTGAGTTTATGCTATTAAATGACTCATGGTGAATCCTTAAATAGTGACAAGGGAGCAGCTAGGCATGGCAGAGAAAATAAACACCTTATTAGAAGGTTAGAATTTTCAGCCCCATTCTCCTACCTCCTGGGAGAAGGGGCTAGGGATTGAGTTAAATCATGTGGCCAATGATTTACTCCATCAAGACTGTATAATAAAAACTTGATTAAAAACTCGGAACACAAGGCTTGAGGGAGCTTCCTGGTTGGTGAATACATTTATATACCTAGAAGGTGGTTACACCCTTACCTCATGGCGACAGAAGCCCCTGCATTTAGGACCATTCTGGTTTTGACCTATGTACCTTTTCATATGGCTGTTCATTTTTATCCTTTATAATAAAACAGTAGTTGTAAGTATAGTGCTTTCATGACTTCTATGAGTTGTTCTAGTATTATTATCAAACCTGAGAGTGTTATAGGAAGCTCTAAATTTGTAGCCAGTCTGACTGAAGTGAAAGTAGATTGAGGACATCCAGGACTTTCAGCTGGTGTCTGAAATGGGGTAGTCTTATGGGACTGAGCCCTTAACTTGTGTAGTTAATGTCAGGATTGAATTGAATTGTGGAACACCCAGATGGTGTCAGAGAATTGAGGTTGGAAAGTAACTTGGAAGTTAAGAAATATATCTCTTAATAATTCTTGGATTAAAAAAACACTATTATGTTTCAAAATATTGAAAAATTCTTTGAACAAAATTATAATGAAGACACAGCATATTTAAACTTATAGGATACAGCTAAGGAGTGCTTAGAGGTAAATTAATAGACAAATTTATATCAAAATAGAAGAACGAAGGTTGAAAATTATCTAAAGTTTTATCTCAGGAAGCTAGAAAAGAATAGCAGATCAAAACCAAAATTGTAGAAGGAAATGACTAGTAAAGATTACAGAGAAAAATCAAAGAAATTTTAAAAAGTATACTATAGAGAAAAATTTTTAAATAAAAGTTGGTTCTTTGATTAAAAGATTAATAAAATTGATAAAACCTACCAGGACTGGTCCTAAAAAAAAAAAAAAGAGAGAGAGAGAAAATACAAATTAACAAAAGAAAAAATAAATAGGTGCTGTCACTTTAGCTTCTACAAAAATAAAATTAAAAAAGAATGTTATATACGTGATACCAAAGTATTGGACAATTTGAATGAAATGAGCAGATTCTTAAATAATACAACTTATTAAAACCCTTGCAAGAAGAACCAGAAAATCTGAATACTCCAGTATCTATTAAAGAAACTGAATACACAAGTTAAAATCTTCTCACAAAGAGAACGCCACAAAAAAAAATCACATTCAATTCTTCCAAACATTTAAAATAAAAATAATATTGGGAAATACATTAGTTTTAAAAAATCATATATATGAAATAATCAATCTCACAGAAATTCTTCCAGAAAACAGGTAAAAAGGAATTCTTCCTAATTAATTTTATGAAGAGATGATGGTTAAATGTAATGTGAAATACTGGATAGGATCCTGGAGCAGGAAAGACATTAGGTAAAAACTAAGGAAATCTGAATAAACTATGGACTCTAGTTAATAATGTTGTATTAATGTCAGTTCATTAATTTTAACAAATGTACCATACTAATGTAAGATGTTAATGCTAGGGAAAACAATGAGGAAGCATATGGCAGTTCTGTACTATCTTCTCAATTTTTCTGTAAATCCAAAACTTCTAAAAAATAAAGTCTATTAAAAAACTTAAGGGAAAAGAAAAATGCCGTATAAATATAATAAATACATAGATTTTGCAATAAAATGACAGCCTTTATATTGAGATGGCCACCAAAAGCAAACATACAAAAATAGATTTTAAGATAAAATAGATTTTAAAGCTGAAGAGCATTATTAAAGAGGGTCAATGTATAATAATAAAAGCTTTAAATCACCAGTAGCAATTCTAATTTTATGCACGTATAATATAGATTCAAATACCTAAAATAAAATTTGACTGAACTATCAAATAAATTTATAAGCCCCCCCCATGATAATGAGAGACATTAACTCACTTCTCTCAATTGAGAGATCAAGTACACAATAAAATCAGTAAGAATATAAAATACTTAAACATAACAAATAAACTTGATCTAATGCATATATATAGAATCCCATACCCAATAACTGGAGATCACATATTCTTTTCCAGCATACATGGGACCCAAAAACTGGCCACATATTGAACCATGGAGTAAACCAAAATGAGTTTTAAAAATTAGTCTCATATAGATCACTTTTCTGGCTCCAGCAGAATGAAATAAACAATCGATAACAAAAAATTACTTAAAATTTTATGTCTGGAAAACTATTTTTAAAGGCCTTTAAGAAACTATTGGGTATCAAAGAAAAAAAATCATAACATCAATACATATCAAATGCAGTGTAATGTGGCTTAGGCAATATTTAGAAATCGAGACAGAAGTTAGTAAAGTAAGAAAAGAAGCTATAATAGAATCGACAAAGCAAGGAGTTTATTTGAAAATATTGATAACATCAAAAAATGTTGTTAATACTGATCAAAAAATAAATATAAAGAACAAAAACACCAATATTAAAAAATTTTAAGGAGCACAAGTAAAATATAGCAGATTAAGAAGATAAGAAATTACCAGGAGTAAGTTTATGCTAAAAATTTGAAAATTTATTTGGAAAACTGACTCAAGAAGAAAAAAATACATATTACTCCATAACCATTAAAGAAATCAAATTTACATTTTAAAATCTTTCCTCGAAGAAAACTGCAGGCCTGGATGGTTTTAGAAGGTTAGTTTTACCAAACATTTAAGAATCAGATAATTACAATTTTATATAAATTTTTCCAGAGAATTGGAAAAGAGAGAATCCTCTCCAACTCATTCTGAGGCCAGTAGTACTTCACTACCAAACTGGAAAGGACCATACGGGAAAAAAAATTAAAGGTTATCTCACTCTTGAACACAGATTTTTTAAAATGTTAAACAAAATACCAGAAAATTAAACTCAGCATTATATGAAAAGGAAAATACTTCATGGCCAAGGATGGTTTATTATAGAAATGCAGTTATTTTAACATTAGGCAATGCGACAATGGTGGGGGAGAGGTAGATAAAACCCCCGTTAAACTTACTCTTCTATGCTCAGAGTAAAAAGTGAAATCGGATCCCCTCTTGCACAGAATCATGGGCACAGTGATAAGCCCAGTGTAATACTATTAACTATCCCTGAGGAAATAGTATCTTCAGATTTTGTAATGACTTTATATCTATCTGTTTGAGGGATACAAATGTCATCCTTTTTCTAATCAAAAGCATCTTCCTCACAAAAATTCCAGTGTCTACTATGCACTTTAAGGACCATGACCTTGATTATATAAACCAGGTGGGCCACCCAGTGCAAAAGGATGATTGTAGCTGATATGCTGCATAGACTTCTTTCAAGGTTGAGTTACTCCTGCCCTAGCTGCTTACAAAGCTAAGCCCCTACCTGGGACCTGTCTCAGTCAAAGGAAAGTCCTGCATGCTGCCTGCATCACATAACTAACTGACCATGTGGCTACAAAGGCCTGACCCCGTTACCTCAACTCTGGACTGCCCAGCTCCAAAGAGGCCTTTTTTGTGAACTAATCGCAGTTTGACTTTCTCCTTTGACCAAATTCTGTCACTTTCGTTCCTCATAGTTGTTTTCCCTAGAACACTCCAATGAACTTCCTACATTCAAATCTTTGACAAAACCCAAAGAGCACAAGTATCCTTCCACTGTTCTGTGCAGTTAAGACGCTTGAATATGTAATATAAAATGGAAAAATATCTGTTTACATAAGCAAATCTTCTCTAGTGACATACTTTTATCAATAACTTAAATACGCATATGGAAATTTGTGTCAGCATTCAGTCTTTCATTCACTCAAAACACATTTTTAAAATCATCTATTCTATATAAATTTTAGGTTATGGGAATGCAGAGATGATTTAAACACAACTTTTAACCACAAGGAGCTTGCAATTAAGTATACCAAAATAGGCTCGACACGGAAAAAAATACCATAGAGAAATCAGGTGTGAGAATTTAGATCACTTTAAATCACTTCCAGTTGGGTGCATCAGTAAGTTTTCTTGCAGAAGATGAAATTTCAGCTGGCACGTGGAAAACAGATATGAGTTGGATAGGTGAGGAAAAGATAAGTGTACCTCGAGAAGACAGAACTGAATGAACGAAGGTGTCAAAGTGTTGCAACGTGGGGCTTATGAAGGAGATAGCAACAGGTGAGTTTGTCTAGGTTCTGGTTGCTTGCAAGAAAGAGCTTGGGACTGTATTGTAAAGGGCTTTGAAAGCTAATTCGAAAATATTAAATTGTATTAAACAAGTAGTATAGAATTAAAGAAAATTTGAGCAAGTGAGCAATGATCTCAGATCTGTTTTAGGAAGATTTTCCAGTGACCTACAGCCAGATGTGAATTTGATTCCAATCTGTTCTAGCTCGTGCATCCTTGAATAAATTATATAACCTCCCTGTGTTTTGGATTCTTCATCTAGAAATAAAGCTGGGGTTCAACTACTTTTCTTAAACAAAAGGATGATTTACTGATAACAAGGGATTATAGGGAATGCTGTGTCTAGAAGAGTTGATCATTTACTGTCTGATTGTTAACAGATTTTTCTATCCTGATGAACCCAAACTGTGGGAGTGATCCCTTCATTTTCCCAACCTGAGACCTCAGTGAATATACTGAGTGGTTCTGTTCTAAGTTGGAACTCTGAGTCCTAAACTCTTCAGTGTGTGTTAGTGTGTGTCTAGTTTATTTAACATAAATTAGAAAATATGTTTAAAGCACTTAGCATTGTGTCTGGAACACAGCTCCCACATATTACAGATTTACTGTGTTCCAGACACAATGCTAAATGCTTTAAACATATTTTCTAATTTAATCAACAAAATAATCTTATAAGAAAAGATTATTTCTTACAAGAAAAGAAAAGTTCCTGTGGGAACACTGGGCCACTGTCCATGCATCTGCTATAAAGATGTTAGTAGAGCAAAGATTTTTGACTATATAACAAAGGTATTTGCTCCTTATGTGGTGACTGGAAGATCTGATTATAATCAACTAAAGAGTCAGCAGATGCTAAATGTACATGCATTTAACTGATGTGGGCAGAGTTCAATCCCAATCTGACACCCTCCTCATTTTAAAATGATGAGAAGTTTTTTTTGGATTCTAGCCTGGGAAAAGGAGTAAGGATGACTCACTTGCGAATTTGCTGAATGACAGATATGTGAGCTGTGCATTGCTCACTGATGCTAGAGGAAACATAGTCCTCCATATTATTTTTTTTCTCTCTCAGAAATGTACCAGGAACAGAAAAAAAATCCCGCAATGTTTCTTTATGAGACAATTTAATAAGCCTTGTTTTTCATCTCACCAGAAGCAGCCAAGTCCATGTAGTAAGCCCTTCAATCCCTCTGAGCTTCAGTTTTCTCATATGTAAATGGATTAGTATTAACTTGCAGAGGTACAAACATTGGAATCAACGTATGCAAAGCACCTAATACACTGTTTCACAGTAAGTGCTCAGTTAAAGGTGTCCATCCAATCACTTCTGCCTTGCTTTCTGTATTAGCATATTATGATTTTGTATAAGTAGGGCATCTGTCCTTTCACTATAACATCTTTCAAATTATTCATATTATTTGGTTTCTTGATCATAAGTGGGAAAACTCATAAGAATCTGATGGGAAAAAAAAACAATATATTATCTTCAGGCTAAAATGTTGGAACTTACAAGGCTTCTGCAATTGATCCCTGTCTACCACTTTGTTCAGCCTTCTCTCCAGTTCCCCATCTGAGACCTTACATGGCAGCTACACTTAATTACTTGCATCTCTCCCTCACATGATGTTCCCTCATGATACTGAAATGACTTCTTCTTCTTTCTCTGTCTAGTTAATTCCTATATAAGCATATGCCTTCCAAAAAGTCCTTCCTTCTCCACTCTCTGGTTCAGTTTGGTACTTTTTCTCTGCCTGTTTCCACAGCATTCCATGCTTACTTTTCTTATGATACACACTGACTTGTCATAGGTGGTTTGCATAACTCTTTCTTCCACAAGATAGGAAGTCCTTAATGTTGGGGGTCTGTGCTTCTTTACTAAATAATTCCAGAGGCTGACACAGTCCCTCATTCATGGATGGTGTTCCACTAATGTTTGTCATTTGTTGAATGAGCGTGAGGTGGATGGTTTCCTCTCCAGAGAAAATGTGGCACCAATGGCGAGTACCTTGGAATGTAAGGAGAAGAAAATTATACCATAATGGTAAGGACTTTTGGTTCTGATAGTGACAGTATAATATACATTTGGAAAGAACAGAACTGTCTCACAATAATAAATCTTTAATCATCTTTAATATCTAATAACAAATGATAATCATTAAGAAATTTATCTAATGTCTTCTCAAAACCATATATTCAACCTGTATCTACTCTTTAACAAAAAGTCAAGCATTTATGTTGGCTACATAATAGTATTTTATATGGAGGCTCCAAACCATCTTTGTTATAGTTTCAAGAAGATATCTTTAAGATTTAATATAATGATTTTATTAGTAAATACATTAGTTTATAGCTACACTATTTCTTTTCTTTCTGACTTGTTAAACTCTAATTATAGCTCCCTTGCTGAAATCACTCTAGCATAAGGGTTTGTAACTTTTTAACTTATTTTTTATTCTTTGAAATCTGAGAGGAGAATTTTCACATTTTCATTATAACCACCATCTATAACGAAACAAAGAAAGTCTTCACTAGCTAATAGACCAAGAAAGGCATTTCGATTTACATTTATAAAAATTTAAATGGTTATAAAATGCAAGTTAAAAAAATTCAAAGGTGTAAACATAATATGAATGTAGAATTAGGAAGATCCACTTGGTAATCTCAGGCCTGTAAATAATCAGAATTATTTTCTCTTGGTTAAAAGCCAGTTTGCTAAATTCTATGACTATTTTTGTGAAAGTATGTATTTTAAAGACCATGTAAAAAATCTAATATTTTCCTTCTTCTTTACTGAGGTCTTTTTCTCATAGAGCCTGCCCTATTTCACCAACAGATCTTTTTTGTAGAAAAGATTTTTCTGAAAGGAGAATTTGTCTCCATAAATATCAAAGAACATGCTCTTATTGTGATGATGTCATGGCATATCATGACAAAAGTAAAAATTTTCTATGCTTTTAATCTACCTTTTACCATCCTTGTGATGTGACTTCTTTTCATTGAATCTATTTACCTTACTGGTTTCCCCTTACTAGCTATAGCAAGTACTAGTTGAGATCATTTAAATGTAGACGGTGTTAGAAACAGCAAGGATAAACTGCAATGCTTTCTGCATGACTTGTTCTTCATTCCACATCAACTTTAGATGTAGAAGTAGGGGTCTCATAGTAGAAAGCACACTAGACTAAGAGTCAAAAAACACATGCTTCAGGCACTTTCTAGTTGTTCTTACCTTGGGTGAGTCTATAAGGCTTCTAGTGATTGTAGCACCAGTGGAAGGTAGAGGCCCTTTCCGTCTAATGGCTTTTAAAGAATTTTAGTGGTTGTGGTAGTTGACTCCTCAGTAGCATTCCATCCTCAGATGATTAATCTAAGACAGTGGTTTTCAAATTTGACTCTACATTAGAGTCTCCAGGGAAACTTTTTAAACTCTGGGTGCCCTGGCCACATACCAGACCAATTAAATCACAAACTTTGGGGGCTGGATCCAGATATTCATATTCTTAAAGTTTTCCCAGTGATTCCAACAGGCAGCCAAGACTGAGAACTAATGATGTTGGGAATGCCGTAAGCTTTGCTAGTAACTAATTTATAAATGTGATCCAATTCTGGACGACAAAATGCAAAGCAAAGGCTGCAGGAAAGCTTTGGGGAAAGACATCTTTCCTCCAAAAGAACAGAAGAGACAAAGGGAACTGTTAAAAGTCTGAGGTTGAAAATATCTCACAGAGGCAGAAAGAGCTGCCAAATCAGACAAAAGTAGAACTAAACATGGAGCTCGCCCAACCCCTAAGCTGCTAGTTATCTGAGATTATAAATGTCCTCATTGAATAAGTCAGATTCACAGCTTTTCTGTTATTAGCATTGAAACATCCTAAGTGATTTTCCTCCAAATGTGAAATATTGATTTTACTCCTGGCTGCTATAACTTTTTTTTTTTTTTTTTGCTTTGCTTTCTTTTTTTTTTAATTTTCAGTTACAGTTGACAGTCAATATTATTTTATATTAGTTTCAGTAACTCCAGGTCAGTGGTTCTCAAGCCTGTTAAGATGAATACCACTTTTGAAAAAATGTGAAATCTTGAACCCCATCCCAGACCTACTGAATCAGAATCTCTTGGGCAGAGCCTAAGATTCTGCATTTTAACAATGCTTGCCAGAAGATTTCAACACAGCCAGTCTGTACTCTGGTGTTTTGGAAATAACTACTTTTCTAATAAAGAGAGAGAAAAGTTAGAAAATAGAGCAATTACATCATGCAAAAAAGATGGAAAGAATTTTGAACATATTCTAGTATGGCTTTATCACCTCACAGATGCAAAAATTGAGGGCCAGAGTAGTGTAATTATTTGCTCAAAGAAAAATAGTAGTTCTTTAATATAGGTACAAATTTTATGTCTATATTTGAGTTTTGGTCTCTCTACAACTGGATATTTATTTCATTCTAAATCCGAATGTGGATTTATAGATTGTAGACACTATTCTCTAAACGAACCAGGGCAGAAACTATCTGAACTATATACTATCTGAACTATATTAACATATTGTTCATCTAACATATAGCTTATACCAAAGACTTGTTTCATGCACCTCTTGTGCTCAGAAATATTGAGTTAATTGCACTGGAATTTCCTTGCTCTTTGCTCTACTGAGGTAGAATGTGGTTAGAAACCAGTGGTCTACGGGGAAAATTGCCAATACTTCAAACAATATCTCCTGTCAGACTTGTTTGATCTCCATGTGTTTATTACCTTTTAGATTTTCCCTTGGATATTTCCCCCTGCACAGGATTCTTTAGCTTTCTACTGAGATCATTTTAGGTAATTGACACCATATGAAAATTGGTATTTAGGTTGGGAGTTCTTATCCAACATACCAAATTCTGTAGAATGTTCTTTACATTGTACTACTAGTGAGGAAAATTTGCCTCTACTTGCCCAATAATAATAGTATTATTATTATACTGTAATAAGGAATACATTATCTCATTCTGGAGGGAGTTGGAAATGGAATGACTTTATTAATTAGGTTGATACCTATAGGTAAATTGTACTATAGTAAAGCAATGACATTTAGCATGTTCTGAGGAATATATATATATTCCTCATATATATATATATATATATACACATATATATATGCTATATATGTATACATATATATCTTCTCCACATCATTATAAAATTTGATGTTATCAGGGTAAAATTGTGGATCTTCAGACAGCCTTGCTATTTATGGATTCCTTACTCATTCAGAATCAGAAGGTATGTAGGGATTCTGTACTCTTCATATCTTTGAGTATAATACATGGTGGTTTGGGGCTGTGTATATAGAAGATTTGTGCTCCTTTGTGTCTCATGGACAAAATAATGTTTGTAAATATATACATTTTAAAATATCAGTACTATTAGTTTCTGTTTTCCTGTTTCTAAGTATTGTCTTTATCTCCCCTTAGATCTAACCGCAAGGACATTTAAAGTTATAAAGTTTAATACATGGGCCACAAATTGTAGAGAAAAAAGACAGAAGTCAGTGAAGGAAATCCATTCTGTTCCATTCCTTTAGGTATCTTGGAACTTTTAATAAAGAAAAAGTGATGGAGTAAAGTGTGAATGTATGGGAAATACTCAAATGAGTAAAAATTCAAGATATTTTTTAAAATGCTGCATTAGTATAGTAGTATCTTTGCATTAAAAACAATGTAACCTCTGTGATAGCAAGAGAGTTAAGGCTAAATTATTGTTTCTCAAACTACCTTCTGCAGGATGATAATTATGCAGAATACCAAATAAAGTTACATGAAAAAATTTAAGTGAACAAATAGTTTGGAGAAATTGAGTTAAACAGGACCTCTCAAAGCCTTTAATACTTTACCATTAAGTGTTACTATCCAAAAGTGAGGCTCTAATCTGCCACCTTTTCCAAACATATTTGACCATATGCTTATTTTCCCCCCTCTTTCATTACCCATCCCCCATTTCCACCCCTGACCTATGAATGTTGCCATTTCCCCTTAAGAACTGGATCTCTGAAGGTGGGGTGCCTCCTCTCACATGCTCATGGCGTGCACTCAGGGGGCCTGGCACACCCCGGGTGTGGTCCATGGCTCCGCCTGGGGCATGAACCCAAGACCTTCTGCATGTAAAGCAGATGCGCTAGTCCCTACACTATGGAGCCACCCCCCATACGCCTATTTTTTTAGTGAAGCCTTTTGCAGGAGTAAAATTGATATGTAGCTATCCGTGGCATCTTAGGAACTACAGTAAGGACAAATCAACTCACTGATTTGATGTGAAACAGAGTGGATTTCTGAAAGTAAGAGAGAGGGCTAAAGGCTGGGATTGCCCAGTGTGACTATGTCTGCATATAAGAAGCCTTGACACACGTATATAACAGGAACATGGGGCTGCTGCTCTGTGGTCCCTTGAGATTTACTTGTGCCCCTCACTCATAGAAAATGTTACCTACAAATTCTTTTTAGAATTTGATTTAATTTTTATTGAAATACCTACTTCTATTTAAACATAGCACCATGACACACATACACACACACCCCTCCCCAACGGGACTCCTATTTTCAGTGAGTATCCAATGATTGAGCTCATTTCGTTACTGTTGTTGATGTCATGAATTTTTGAGCCAACTTTCCGATAAAGACCTGGCTCTCAACCACATTGACTAGGGGCTGTATGTGAGAATCAAAATGAGGCACTTCTTTCTGACTGATTTTCTCTTCCAGCATTAACATAATAAACATCATTTATTGAGCTTTGTGTCACATAAATCACCTCTATATTACCTCTTCTCTTTAAAGTAGCCATTATTGTCTTCATGTTACAAGTGAAGAAACTGAATCTTGGAGAGTTTAAGTAACTTGCCATTGTAACACAGACGTCTCCCCATAAACCTGCACTTTAATGGAAGTTAAAAAAGGGAATATTGATAGCCTCAAGAGATCAATAAAAAGGAACAGTTACTCTTGATAGTGTATTAATTTGTAAGTATCTAAGAAGTCAAAGTGATAGCTACTTATCCTTCTTTTCTCTCTAGGTTTGGTTAAAATCCTTCTAAATCCTCTTTTATTTTCAGTGGCTAATTATACCAAACTCCTATCAAAATGATCAAATCCAATGTGTGTGTGTGTATTAGGGTGGATAAATGACAAAATATCTAAACGATTTTGTAATCAAAATCTTGCACTTATAAACTGGTAAGCCAACCATGGAAAAAACTCAAATATAAAATTAATGCAATAATGGTGTTTATGTTTTTATTACCCTGTAATTATATCATTCCTCTGATTGTTTTTCTTTTCATGCTGGTCTATAAAACATCGCTGCCTCAACTTGTTTTAAACATCTACATTTGTAGGATTAGGACTAGTGATGTTTTGCCAGTTTCCATGGAAGGGAAGCCAGATGCACCAAATCCACCATCTTTGATAATGTCCTTCATTAATTTGACACCTGGCACTCTCAGCTATATTCTTCTTGATGGAATTGTCCTGGTCTTTAGATAACAGTATACTCTTTGTCATAAGAAATAATGTTATAAAATTGGTTATTGTACTGATTTTTATACTTTGCTGTTATAACTTACATTAGTTATCTATAAATATTGATTTATTACAAAGGTAAGGTTGATTATTTTTAGGGTTGCTTGTTCAAATAAAATTTTCCATATAATATATTTTTTTTATTCCAAAGGCACTTTTTACTTGTCTTTATTTTTTTGCAGTATTCCAAATACTGCCAAAATTTGTATTAAACTACAGAGACACAAATCTAGATCTGCCAAGATGGATCAATTAATGGGTGGTTAGTATTTTTTCTTTTCTACAAAAGGATTAATTACAGAATTCTTGTAAATGGCAAGTTTTCAATATGATCACTTTTCTAGAAGTCCATTTTCTAACAAGTTTCCAGTAATCAATCCCTTACGTTAAGTGTGTTATATTAGTGAAGTATGTATGCTTGCATAAATGAAAAGTGTTCTACATAAAAATTGGGGGTTTATATCTGGAAACAAGAAATTGCTACTAGAAAATGTGTTAACCTGAACCATCTACTTCTATTATCAATTAAAACACATTTAAAGTAAATAAATATTTAACAGCATATCTATATTTTTTCTGCCATGACTCCAATATTACTCATTATTTTAATATAAGGAAATGCCTAAAAAACCTCCAGGTTTTTACTTAAGCTAATAAATGCTTAGCCTTAGCCCTACAATTCTTTTAAAAATATAAAATCTTGTTTGCTAATAGATATTTTCTATTAAAGTTGGCCTTTGGATTTATCTGTTCTTCTTGGAAAAGTTCCAGACCATTCTGGCTTTGACCTTGTAATCCAGTATTGCCAGTCAAAGTAGCATTGTGTAAGAGTATCCCGTGGCTCTTCTTTGACCTATATCTCTCCAGCTTTCTTACTCTCCGCTCACTTCCTCCTCTGCCTGCAGCACCAAGGGGCAATGAGGGCAGTTCCAGACTACTTCTTCAACTTTATAATAAAATGTTGCTGGAGGAACAGGGTCCATGGGCTAAATGTGGAGACGATTGCTACTCTAGATGGTACTGCTTTTTTATAGTCCATAAATGTTAACATGCTCCCAGGTGTTTCTTGTGAACACTGATGTTCAAAAACTGTTGTTCTAGATGACTAGACTGACTTCATCGTATGTACTGTGTAAAAGAAGTATACTGGAGACTTCTGGGAAGATGGTAAAATGAGGAGACCCTTAAATCTCTTCCAGAGAAATTCTACTGAAATATCTATAAAACTATCAGAAACTGAAAATATCCTTAGTAAGAGCAATAAGTCACAAGAAATAAGTATGTACAAGGCTATGACATTTTTACAAGTGTTTAACCTCCCCCAAAAGTTTTTTTTTTACCTCTAAAATGGCATTATCATTCCCACCTTATAAAAGGGTTGTGAGGATTAAATAGTAAGGCACATAAAAAAAGGTAGCACAGCAGCAAGTATGTAGAGAACACTTAAAAATTGTTTACTCTTTCCACTAAGATTTTCATCAGCTTCTACCTACTCCAAGCTAGGTGTATAAACTAGCTATTTGTTGGCACTGCACCACTTAGGTCTGAGCCCCCACTTTACCAGTTAATAAGGTTTGGTATTATTCTGGGGTTCCAAACCCAAATTTTTAGTGCATTAGTTTCAGTGAACTTCTACTTTTGTCCCGATTCTCGGTGTTAATGCAAATCTGCCTCTGCCTTCCACTTCGTACTTTGTTTTTGTTTTCGTTTTTGAGAAGTGTTTTTATCTTTTATTTATTATTTTTTATTTCTTTTATCTTTTATTATTTTTTAATTTCTTTTATCTTTTATTTTTTATTTTTTATTTCTTTTATCTTTTATTTTTTATTTTTTTATTTCTTTAAATTTTATTTATTTGTTTGTTTATTTGTTTATTTTTTATGGTGACATGGGTTAACGAAATCCAATAAGTTTCAGCTGTACACTTTAACAGTAAGTGTATTGTTAACAGTTAGACATATATATGTTTACACTGTGTGTTCACTTCCCATAGCCCATATTTCTTATATCTAGTCAGACTTCCCAAGTATTCTTCAGACATCAAATATTACTGAGACTCAGAGGTCCCGCTGAGGCCTCCTGATCTCTTACACATCAGTGCTCACTAGCCTAAGACTTACATTCACTGCCCTGCCACCACTTCATCCTGCTGACTCCTGTCTATGGAGGAATTCTCCTGTGGGTCGCCATTTCCAGTCACTTCTTTGCTGCCCACAAGTATTCTCCCTCTCATCTCAGAATGTGTTATAGCTTGGAACTTTCACCACTACTTTCTACAAGCTTCTATGCAGTATGGTAGAGAGTGAATACACACCCTTTTCTGTCCTATGACTCCTCCCCAAGCTTGCTCCTCTATTTATAAACCATCTTGCCACCAGCTTTGATTCAAGTTTCCTTCATATTCATTTACATCACAGATTAATGAGATGAAAATTAATGCCCCCAAAACACAATACTAACACAAAATGTGACAAAATTTTAAACTACGTGAAATCCATAAGCATCTAAGCAAAGAAAAAAAACACCTATTACAACTTACTATAAAAAGAGCTAAAATCAGGTTATTTTCGGATTTCTTCTGTGTAAACATCAATTCTGAAAGACGACAGAGTGACAATTACATCGCCCTCAAGGAAAAATAAAAGGAAGACCCAGGAGTTTTATACAAAATCAAGCAAGGTGGAAAGGAAATAGGATATTATCTAATTCCTAATATTTCTGAAATATACTATCAAGTGAGATTTTTTTACTAAAAAGTTATACATAAAAATTTTTTGAATAATTATATTTTTCCATTGATTTTTAATATAGTTACAAGGATATGTTCCCATAGGAAGAGAGAAGGAAGAAACAACAGCCACTTTAGAAGAAGTTTCTGCTTTTTGTTAGCCTCGGTGACTTATATCCCACATGTCAACTTTAGAAAAAGGTGGTAAGTTATCTAATCATATTTTGAATAAACATTTGACTGATAGTACAGTTAAACGCTGTTTCTTAGAGGATTCTCACTGGCTCCATGGAAGCTGAATATATAAAGCCAATCGATGCACAGAAATGATTTTGCCTATTTCCTCACTGGAATTCATAGTCTGGAAGAGTTAGCTAAGAAATTTTCAGCTAAGAATTCAGATTGCTCTGGTTTATTAACAAGTGTAGAGTTTGGTAAAGCTCCTATTTCATGGGCCATTAGAGAATTTCCAATTACCGCCTTGTTTTCAGTTGAATGCATGTGGTCATAGACATTGCATAAACTTTTGAAAATGATTTTTGCTCTTTTCTGAATTCATTTATTCAACCAAAACAGATCATGCCAGGAACCATGCTAAATGTGAAAATAAAAAACATACACAAGACTCAATCTCTACCCTCAAAGAAGCTGTTTCTAATCAAGCAGGAAAGTTAACAGTTTGAAGCTTCTTTAGCTTAAAGTTTTGTTTTGCACTGGCTTTCGGAAAATGCAAGATAGAGTTATAAAAAATGGATGCGCTGTGCATGTAAATCCAACTGAGGAAAATCACAGTTACTGAGCACTCACAATTACTGAGTGCTTACTATATACCAGATCCTATGCGAAGTACTGTACAAATTTTATTTAATATAGTCCACACAGTAATTTCATTTTTCATAGGAGGAAGAGAGCCTTATTGCCATTTTACAAATTAAGAACTAAGCTTAGAGAAGTTATTAGGTATAAGTCATATAAATTGTAAATGGCAGAGAAAGATTCAAACTCTGTCTATATGACTCTAAAGTTGGTGGTTCTTGACCTCTCTGCTGTCACCTCCATACTGAATGAGGAAGACGAACATGCCCAACATCTTGTGCACAAAGTAAGATTAATTTGGATGCAAAATCTTCTTCTCATGGAACTCTTTTGCCACCCAGCATGATCTTCTTAACTGACATTTGTTCTAATGATGTGGCAGATTCGGGGGTCTATTATCATTTGAGATGATGTAGAAGGTAAGGAGAAGGTAGGGATTTATAGCCCTTTACACATTATGTTGAAAGTAAATGTTTTTTATTCGTAAAGATATATGTACCCCATGTTCACTGCAGCATTATTCACAGTGGCCAAGACATGAAAACAACCAAAGTGTCCTTCAATAGATGATTGGATAAAGAAGATGTGGAACATATATACAATGATATACTTCTCGGCCATAAAAAAAGCTGAAATACTGCCATTTGCAACAACATGGATAGATCTTGAGATTATCATGCTAAGCAAAATAAGTGAGATTGAGTCAAGAATCATTTCACCCATAGGTGGGATATAATACTGAAAGCAACAAATCAACAAGACAAACAAAAACTCATAGACACAGACAAGAGTATGGTGGTTATCAGAGGGAAAGTTCAGTGGGGAAGTAGATAAAGGTAAAAGAAGATCAAATATATGGTGACAGAAGGATATCTGACTTTGGGTGGTGAACACACAATGCAGTGTACAGATGATGTATTACAGAATTGTATACTTGAAACCTATACACTTTTATTAACTAATGACACAGCAATAAATTTAATAAAAATTTTAAAAGTATATGTTTATAATTATAGACCTTCCCAGACATTTCTAAGGCATGATTTTCCTTATCTCTCTGTTAATGGAGTCTATCACTATGTCTAACAAAAAACGACTGTTTAGTATCTGATTTTGTAATGAACCATACAATAAGAGAGAAAGATAATGCCAAAGCTTCCCATAATATTTGTGAAGCACTGGGCAAAAACGCAAATGAAAGCCTCCAGTTTATGGTCTGCTCTCTTTCTTATTCTGGAATCAGTCCTACAGCATAAGAGTCCTTGAAACTTATGTAGGACACTATATTACATATGTCCAAGGTTTGTCCACACAGCATACAAATAGAACCCACCTGGCCACTTCTTAGGCCTGGGGTGTGCTCAATAGCCCTGCAGTGCCCCCTCAGGAGGATGGACCAGGTAATACACTCATGCAGTCCTAGAATAGAGCTGGGTCCATTTGGGACAGAGAACTCTGGGGATTTGTGAATCAGACTATGGTCTGGCAGAAAGACATGTAAGGTCTGGGTGGGCCCAGCTTCCCTTGGTCCCTTTCACTCTTAGCTCTGTGGGAAGGGACACAACCACAGGAAGGCTTCAAAGTGCAGGATCTAAAAGTGGTGCTGGATCTACCTAAGGCCTACTTTATAGAATCAGAAAACGAAAATTTGGACAATTTATGTTCCTCATTCAGGCTCAAAAAGATAGTGAGGAGTTACGGAACCAATGACTTCTAAGATCTAAGACATTTTTCACTATACCAGTTATCCTATTGTGTTTCTATAGGGAACAACAAAAAATTATCTAGAATATTTAAGAGCAATAAATTCTCTCTTAGTTTTTCTCTGCAGGAAAGGCTGAGTTATTCCTCTGACTGTCATCAGAAGATTCAAATCAACTTTATAACCTCTGGATCTCTGACCTTTAAAGCAGAGAGAATGGGGATGATTGAGTGATAGCGAATTTGTAAGGGCTTCTGTCTCCTGTGGAGCAGGATTGTCAAAAGTGATGCTTGTTGTGTTGAAAGAAAATTGAAGTTTTGTAAGAGCCGTAACCAGAGACCTCTTCTTATCATAATAGGTCACTCATCCAAATTGGTTTCTTGTCTGGACTAGATTGTGGGAAATGAGCATTTTCTTTCTTAGCAATTACAAAGACCTAACTGAATACCACGGCATCCTTGCTATCTGTATTTCTGGGTTCTAATTTATTTTCTGTTTAAATGTTAACTTCATTTACTTAGATTCTTTTTTTTAAAACATGAAGAAGAATATGTTAAAACATTAAGAAAGTCTACATCCATGCCACCCTGAACGTGCCCGATCTCGTCAGATCTCTGAAGCTAAGCAGGGTCGGGCCTGGTTAGTACTTGTAAGGGAGACCACTTAGGAATACCAGGTGCTGTAGGTGTTAAAAAAAAAAAGTTAAGAAAGACTAATATTAGTTTTTTGTGTTTTATTTTCATTCTCCTCGTGACCGAAATTTTCTTAAATTGAGAAGGAAGATGGAATTTTTTATGGGTGCTACATCTCAGGCTCTAGGCAAAAATTTGACATGATTTAACAACAACAACAATAAAAAGAGTAACCTAACAGCTTACCTTTTGTTTAAAAAGAAAATAGATTAAAGTGGCAAAGATGAAACTTATCCAGTATATTTTTTAAATTGTGGTAAAACACACATAACATAAAATTTACCATCTTAACCATTTCTAAGTGTACAGTTGAACAGTGTTAAGTATATTCACATTGTTGAACAACAGATCTCTAGAACTGAAATTCCATACCGATTGAACGACATTCTATTTCCCCTTCCCCACAGCCCCTGGCAACTATCATTTTACTTTCCATTTCTACGTAAAGAGTTTGACTACTTTAGATACCTCAGATTAGTGAAATCAAATAATAGTTGTCTTTTTGACTGGCTTATTTCACTTAGTATAATGTTTTCAAGTTTCTTCCATGATATAGTGTCTAACACAGGGATATTTTTCTTTTTAAAAGCTGAACAATATTCCATTATATATGATATATATGTATATATATATTTATATCTTATATCATATATATTTATATATATATACCATGTTTTCTTTATTAATCAATAAACATTTGGGTTACTTCCACTCGTTGGCTATTGAGAATAAGGTTGCAATGAACATAGGTGTGCAAATATCTCTTCATGAGTCTCTCCAATGTCTTTTATAATGTGAAAGAGTGCATAAACATGCAGAATTGCATATTGGAAAGTATTCAATCAGGGCTTATTCATAAATAAATTTGTATTTAATTTAAAACTATTTAAAAAGCAGATTAACTCTTTTTCTTTTATGCTGATTAAGATGTCAATTATTTAGGTAAGTATGCTTACTTATATATATCTTGATTTTATTTATAAAGTATTTGACCGCGATTTGCCCTGGTTTCTTGAAATACAACTTATTGGAAATCAAATAAGATTCTCTTTTATCATAAAGAACACAACCTCCTACATCTTCCTAAAAGATAAAATATAGTCACGTGTCTGAATTGTATATACATAAATATTTATCTTTTCTGATATGTAAACGAGTGTTACTTATTAGTTGATGATGATGATGATTATCACTAATTGAGTACTTACCAGAAGTCAGTACATATTATGTACTTTACACATATTTTTTCTCCTTTAATCTGTACCCCCTGGGAGGGATTTTTTTTACAAATGAAGAAACTGAGGCTTAGAAAATTTAAGTAAACTTAACCAAGGCTATTTAGCTAAGAGTGGTTAAACTGAGGATTCAAAGCCAGGATTATCTGACTCTTCTTTACCTGTTTGCCTTTTATTTCTAAAATTCATCTAATAGAGGTAAAAATTGTGCTTTTCCTTTACTCACCATTCTATTTGAGGTCCTAGTGAATGGTTTCAATGCAAGTGAAGAATGGATAATATTTATGTTATCAACCTTATGAGAGAGACGGCATTTCTCATGTAATTTTGTAACCCTACATGTGTATTTGTAATGCTTTGGGGAGACGATAATTTTCTTCCACATCTGCCTTAAGTACCCAAAAGAGAATTGTAATAGAACAAAATAATCAGTCTTTCTAATTTCACCTTGCTTGAGCCTGCCCAGTTCTATAACCTATCACTTAGCAACTTCTGCTTAGTTCTGCACTTAAATATGCTAATAGTTGAAGGAATCTAACCTGTAACCTAGGAATTATTGAAATAACCTTCCTGCTTGAAACTACCTCCCCAAGGAAATAAGGAAGGCATGTACAAAAACAATGATTATTTATCAAAAGATGTATAGGAACCTCATGTCTGGGACCACGGCAACCAGAGTTCATTGAACAAAAGCAAAGAAGTTTCATGCTCCCCCTTGGACCTTTGCTGAAGTCCAGATGTCTAGGGTCATCAAGCACATCTTGACCTCAAATCCCCCTCGTTTCCTTCTCCTCTTGACATAAAAGAAGCCTGAATCTTGTACTTTCTTTAGGACTCTAGTCTACTATCTTCTTGGCTTGCTGGCTTTCCAAATAAAATCACTTTTCTTGCCCCAACTGCTTGTCACTCGACTTATTGGCTGTCATGTGGCAAGTAGTTTGAACTTCACTCAATTATAGAATGAGTATGCTAAAAGAATAAAGACAAAGTACTGAGCCTATAGTTGAGAAATATGAGTTTAGACTTGTGGGTCTACTATACATGTTGTATGTTGCTAACTACAATGTGATAAGATAACCATTCTTCAGGTGCATGTGTGGCCAGTGCTGGACCTGAGTTGGTTTCTAGATTTCCTCCAAATGACTTTAAAATGGTTCTTCCCAATCAAGGGTTTGTGTGTTTACTCAGCACTGGAAGCTGAAGCACTTTGATGGTTGTCTGTTAATGGTATCAGTTTCCTAATTCACCCCCTCAGATTATAATACAGCCGAGCATCTCATACTTTAATGTGCATCACAATCACTTGGAGGGCTTGCCATAAATCTTGGCAAGGTGAACTGTATTTCTTAGTCATTTCTCATTTTGCTTTCAGCTCATCCTGGAGGCTAGTTGGAAATTCTCACAGAGAGTGCTGATTATTTGAGCTTCTCCACCATGCAGTCCCTCTGTCCTTCTGAAAGCACATCTCCCAGCAGCTGAAGTAAGTCATTTTTTTCCTTAGGGAACCAAATTCAAACACTACCTTCTCTCTCAGCCTGTAATTAAATCTGGTGGGTAGGTCAGCAATGCCACTGGGTCAGGAACGAGAAGAAAAAGGAAGTGGAAGAAATGGCATTTGTTTCTTGGCTGGCCCTGGTACTTCTCTGAGAAGGAGGCTCTGGCGGCCATACAGTGGAGTCCCTGTGCCCAGAATACTCATGCTTGCTCAGAGGCTGCCAACTGGCTTTGAAATGGTTCTTCCCAATCAAGGGCTTATGTGTTCACCCAGCACTGCAGGCTGAAGCACTTTGCTGGTGGTCTGTTAATGGTGTCAGATTCCTAATTCGCCACCTCAGATTATAATACAGCAGAGCGCCTCATATTTTAATGTGCATCACAATCACTTGGAGAGCTTGTTAAACAAAGATTCCTGGACTCCTGCCCAAAGATTCTGCTTTAGTGGGGCTTGAGAATTTGCAATTCTAACAAGCTGCCAGGTGATGCAGATGCTGCCTGTCTATAGCCACAAAAGGCTTAAGAGGGGGAGAAATTAGTTGAGATCAAGTTTCTAGAGATAATGAAAACAAGGTGTCTTAGTGGGGATGTCTAGGAGCTCTGTGGTCTCTTGGACATGTAAAATCTTCTCCATAATTTGCCTTTAAACTGTAGTTGAGAGCATTGTTTATTTCAACACTCGAGTAACTAAGGAAAATCTCTATCCCTTTTCTAATTACATAGCATGAAATGCACAAATTGTAATTGTACAGTTTCATGAATTTTGACAAATGCACACACCCATGTAATCCATATCCTTATAAGATCTAGATCATTTCCATTATCTCAGAAAGTTTCTTGGTACCCCTTCCCAGTTAATCTCCTCTTGACCCTGCCCTCCAGGAAACCACTATACAATTTTAATTTTGTTAACCAAAAGTTAGTTTCTTGTTCTAAAACTTTATATAGGTGGGAAAATGTATAAATTCTTTTGTGTCTTCTGTAGCATAATGTTTTTGAGATTCGTGATGCTATCCATTTAATGACTGAGTAGCATGCATATACTACAGCTTGTTTATCAATTTTCTTATTGATGAATATTTTGGTTGATTCTAATTTGGGGATATTTGAGTAAATCTGATATGAATATTCTTGTCCAAGTCTTTTGGTAGATCAGAGGGTAGGTATATTTAATGTTTTCCAAAGTGGTTGCATCATTTTACACACATGGGAGAGCTTCCATTTCTAATATTTCATGCTGTCAGGTTTTAAAATTTCAACCATTCTAGAGGATAGGTAGTGGTATCCCAGTGTAATTTTAATTTATATTTCTTGATAACTAGTGATATTGAGCATTTTTTCATGCATTCATGGTCATTCATATATCTTCCTTTTTGTTCAAATTTTTTGCCCACTTTAAACATTTTGGACTGTTTGGCTCTTTATTATTAAGTAGTAAGAGCTTTGCATATTATGATTATAAATCTTTTGTTAGACATATGTAATATGATGTGACTATTTCTGCAAATGTGTGCCTTTTCATTTTCTTCATGAAATATCCTTTGATAAGCAGTTTATAATTTTGATAGTCTATTTAATTTTTTATAGTGAGTATTTTCTGTGTCTTTTGTAAGAACTCTTTGGGTCATGAAGATATCCTCTGTGTTCTCTCTTTCCATAAAATTTATAGTTTTAGCTTATTTGATATTTCTCAAATGAATTTTGGTGTTCAGTGCAAAGTGTGTAACTTTTAAGTGATTCTCTTTCATCTTAGCTGCCAAGGATATCATCTAATTTTAAAGTTAATCATGGATATTATGTTAACTTTTATGGTTATCACATTTACATTCTTTTCACTTTCTCTACTGCTTATTTTCTATTTTGTTCTTTTATTGTATATGACTTTTATTTAAGAGGGGGAGTATTTATTAGATCCAATAACTAAAAACAAGTAGGATTTTCTTATTTATCCTGGTAGGTAATTAGACTTAAATTTGGCTACTTCAAATTTTATTCTGTTGTAGAATATGAAGAGCAGGTGGAACTCCAGGCAAAGGCATTAGAGGTAATGTTTGGATAATACCCACTCGACTGAATGAGGAACATTGGATTTTATGAGATTCGGATTAACGTCTCCTGCAGTGAGTATAGGGTCCAAATGCAGTTCTGCTACATGACAAAGAATTTTCCTGATTCTGTCTTCCCTGTGTTTGGTTTTGGTCCAAATGCCTAGAATTCCACCTCACTATGCCACTAGCGGATTTTCCATCTGTTCTGTTTAGTCAGGAAGATAAAGGATATGTTTCGTCTCACTGTCCCTTATCTCAATGTTTATACACCTGTGTTTAAATTATAGTATGAGGAAGAATGAGAATATGAGTCAGATGCCCTGGCAATATATTTCCTCCTAACAAAAGAGAGATGTGTGCTGGTCTACCTTACTTCCACCAGCCCTGCTATACTACCAAATATCAAACTCTATCACACAGAGTCCTGAATTTATATATTCATTTATGTACAATTACTTTCAGTGTATCAGTACAATTTCTCACAGGCTTCAACATAATTAAGGCAGACTATTTGCCAAATACCAATCCTAACAGCTTTATTTCCTAGTCAGCCTATCTCTTTCCCAAGAAAAATGTAGTAAAATGAAATCGATTAGAAACTATGTTGTTAGAAAGATAATCTTAAATCTATAATTTATAAGAAATAAAAATATGTCTTTTGCAAAAAATTGGTACTTCATTAGCAATGCATTTTTTGTCATATGCATTACAGTCTCTTGTGGCATACTATTATGTCTGGACATTTTTAAGTCACTGACTTTGATAACTTATTGATTGTCATCATCTTGGTGGAAACCTTTTTATTATGTGTGGACTTTCTGGTCTGCCATTTCTCCTCTGCCTTTCATTTCTCTAAACATTATTACTCATATACATTGAACTTAAGAAAAAAAAAAGTCCTAGAAAAGGTCCACTAATTCTTAAGAAATAAATTTGGCACTAGTTCTTGGAGAATAAGAAAACATGATAAGAAAGAGTGACCTTGAATAGGATTCGACATCTACAATCCGGAACTATTGATCTGCTGCCTTTCCTGAGCAATTTACCCTAAAGTGGGACAGAGAAAACTCATGGTTGAAAGAGGCAGGAAATAGAGGGATTTCAATTCCAGAAGCTGAAGCTTCCTTGGAACTCATTAACAATTATGATAGAAATAAGAAATAAGCACAAAATACAAGACAGTTGTGTTCAAAATTTAGTGCAGCTTTCTGTCACTAACTTACTTTACTACCTTGAAAAGGGAAGAGGACTAAGAAGTGCTATATGCCTACTGTTTATCAGGCATTCGAATACATAATTTTAATTAAATCCTCCAGGACATTCTTATAGAAATGATAATAGTATTATTATCCCCATTCCACAAAGGGAAACACCAAAGTTCAGAAAATTTAAGTAACTTGTTCAAGTTTACATAGTTACGAAGAACTCAAGCCTGGCTATATCTGACTCCAAAACTCGTGCCCTTGTTCAAAACCATACTGGCTCATTGAGCTTCAGTTTGCCCATCTGTTAAGGGAAGGAGTGCCACCAGATGCCTTCTGATGTCTTTTTGTCTGCTGCACTCTCATTTTACACGCATGGCCCTAGGGGATAGAAGTAATAGAAATAAACAAGGTGTCTTATCTTGTGATGCAATTTTCTTTCTAACTTAATGTCATCTTTCTAAATAATAGAAGAGATGAAATATTCAGGTCTAAAATTATAAAAAGATACTGAAATAGAGCAAAAGCTTAAACCACTGCTACACAACAGCCAATAAGACGAGTGACAAGCAGTTGGGGCAAGAAAAGTGATTTTATTTAGAAAGCCAGCAAGCCAAGAAGATGATAGACTAGATTCCTAAAGAAAGTACAGGATTCAGGCTTCTCATGTCAAGAGGAGAAGGAAACCAGAGGGGTTTGAGGTCAGGATGTGATTGATGACCACAGACATCAGGACGTCAGCAAAGGTCCAAGGGGGAGGATGAAACTTCTTTGCTTTTGTTCAATGAACTCTGGTTGCTGTGGTCCCAGTCATGAGGTTCCTATACATCTTTTGATAATCATTGTTTTTGTACATACCTTCCTTATTTCCTTGGGGAGGTAGTTTCAAGCAGGAAGGTTATTTCAATAATTCCTAGGTTACAGGTTAGATTCCTTCAACTATTAGCATATTTATGTGCAGAACTAAGCAGAAGTTGCTAAGTGACAGTTATGGGAATTGGGCAGGCTCAAGAAAGGTGGAGTCAGCAAGACTGATTATTTTATTCTATTACAATGCTACTTCAGATTTAGAACCAAAACAGCAATACGAATGCTAAGTATTTATTCTCTCTACACTTTGCAAATAAAGTCCTTAAAAATAAAATAAAAATTACACAGTGTAACAACAAGCACATCAGTTGTTAAAATTAGTAGATAAAAAGCTTACTCATCATGAAGTTTCAAATCTGACACACTTCTTTTAACTGACAAACAATGAAGCTTTTAAAAATGGTTTTCTTATTTTACTCTGCTGGTTTTAGTATAGTGCTTTTGTACTTTGATTGAAAGTGTTAGACTTGCCCGAGTATTTCCCACACAATTACTGGGTGGGAAAATGGAACCAAAGGCAGGATGAATGAACAAGGTAGAACACTCATTTCCAATGAGGGGTAACCAAGAGCAGCAACATTCCAGGCAAATGGGTAGTTTTCTTTCTACACTGACATGTGTTTCTAAAGAGAATGTTGAACATAAATTAACTGAACCTGAACTTGGGAGACAACCACCCTTTTGGAAAATCCTTACATAGACATTTACTAAATATCATAATGATTCTTATTGTTATTTACATTTCTAATATATGAGAGACTAATGTGACAATTATAGAGCTTTCCACAAATTCGATCAAGAAGGGGAATTATAGACTTTATATTTGTAAATAAAAAAACTTTTTATCAACCTCTGTGTTTAGCTTTCAAAGGAGTTTTGTTTTCTCTTTTATTTCTAGTAGTGTCTTGGCTTTTTAAGTTAAGTTGCTTGTGCCTAAACCAATAAAAGTCTTACAATGAGTTATTGTTATTGTTTTGTAAAAGGTGGCATTTTTCTTTTTTTCCTTTTTTTTATTATTTTGTGAATTTATATCTATTAAGTTTGGCCCAATCAAGAGATCTAACAGAAAACTGTTGTAGCTGTGTGCTATCAGCTTCAAGCTTTACATATTCCTGTATAAGTGTTCACGTACATTTCGTCATGTCCACAGAATGTGTTTCAGAGTAACTCCTAATAACTCCTACCTACCTTGTGGAGTAAAATAAAACTTAAGAGCATTGTTTTATTATATTTGAAACAGAGCAAAACAAAATAGCACATATTCGGGTATTTTATTCAAAAATGTTGGAAATCTAACTTGAAACATCAAACTGTGAAAAAGAAATATTTTCTTTTCTTTGCTCTGAGTAGGCTAAAGATTGTAAGTTGTCATTAGCATTTAAATAGATATTTAAGCAGATATTTGGTTTACATCTTAAAAACATTCAAATGATACAGCTAATTCCTATTCATAGTCAAAGATAGTACTCCATTGCAAAGGATAAAAGCTTAATGTGTTAAATTCTCCTGTCCCACAGCCTGCCAAACCATCAACTGAAGACCAGACTTGCCTATACCCGCAGAAAGTGAGAAGATTCCGCATGGCTGTACAGGGAAGCTGAATATTTCTGTTCTGGTTGGATACGGAGACAGAGGGACAGGTCAGGCATAACTTTCTTGTCTTTCTTATCCTTTCACCCGGGATGAGGGCTTTTTACCTCAGACCAAAACTTAGGAGCAAATCTCTGAGTAGACTAAGTCCTGAGAAGCATGTGCGAGGTAGAGAAAGCAGCCTTTTTCTCAGCCAGTGTGAGAAACTTAGCAAAGTACTATATAACACCTGAAGCACTATTAAATAAATATTTTTTTGCACTTTCAGTTTCTCCAACTGCCTCAAGTTAACTGAGCTTGCATAGAAAAGGTAAAGTAAAATGAGCTGCAGAGGGTATGAATTTGAGTCTCAATACCCTTGAATATTGTAAGGATATGCATAAAGGAGTAATAATTATGACTTATTCTGTCTTTCACACCCACTTACTTAGTCAGTTGTGCTTAAACCTTCATCAACTTGGAACACAGTTATTGTAAATATCATAGCTAAATATACTAAACACACTAAATGAAACATGAAGCGGTGCGTGATTTTTATCAAAAGGGCAAGGTGTTACTCACCTTTTCCTTTCTCTTAAGTAAATGACCTGAATGCTATGCTGCACCTACCCTAAGTTTAAATCCAAAATATGTCGTCTTACTTATCCATCTTCTCTATCGAGTCATCCTAGTATATTCTTTGGATGAATCTGTGATTTTTTTTTTCCCCAAAATGAGTCAGAGCAAATTTGGGGGTATTGAATCTTTGTGATACCAGTAAAAATGTTGGATTGTTTTTAAAAAATCATCTGGGTCTGTAATATAAGTGAAACAACTGGTGTTGTCTGGCAATTTTCTTTATCAACAGTATTTGAAGACTTATTTGAGTTTGAAAAAAATAATTCATACTTAAGGAAGACGTTTTCTCCTAATTGCTTGAAAGATTTTCAGGTTTCTGATTTTCCAAGCAATATAGTGTTTATAATAAATCCCTTAATAAGTCTAGCACAGAAGAAAATTTTCTTAAATAGAAGCATTTTTTTCTAATATTTTTATTCTAATGATAATAGTTTCCATGGTTTCTTTGCAGCATTCTAGAGTGGAATATGAGTGGCATAAGGCAAAGTTGTGATTGTTGAGGGTAAGAGGACATTGCAGAGGAGTGTGTTGGCGTTGATGTTGGTTTTATTTCCAGATTCTCAGCCCTGTAGAAGGACTGTGTGTAAATGTGCTCATGGAGTGTTAGATTTCATTATTTATTTATTTTGTTTTCTTTCTCTTAAAATGAGGATAGATGCCATTGGAAAAAGAGAAATCAACCACTTTTTAATATAACCAGGAGTTAATAGAACAGTATAAAATCTATATTTCATATGGCTCTGAGGTTAAAGCTAAAAGCGACCTCTACCCTACAATTGTGTTAAAATGTTTGTATGAAGTCTTAATTGAAAATTATTAATTTGATCATGATCATTTGTAGCAATTTTTATACTTTTATAATTATTTAAAAGTCCAATCATTTTAAATATATAGGGAAATTATGCCTCTCCTCTCTTTTTCTGTGATTCTTGCAAGAAAAGTATAAAAACTGAAAAATAAAATTAAAGGAAACTTCTTGTATATCTTCTAATTATAAGCTTTAGGAGATATGATGTTGCTGGAATAGAGCATACATAAATAATTTGTTTCTTTTCTGGGTTAGAAGAATTAAATATTTACATTACTAGGGTGAAGAGTGGTCTGAATTAACTCTCCTAAAAGACCATTTCAGTGCGAACTTCAATACTGAGTCAAACTTCAAAATTTTAATAACTGAATAATATCATGGTTACACAACATTTTAAAAACATTTGTTTTATGTGTTTTATGTATACATATATTTGAAATATATGCTGCTGTTTTTCTTATTCAAATGATTTCTAATCTTATCTTTCTGAATTTTTCTAAATTTTATAAGAATGTGAAAAAGAACCATTTTATTTTATCTGGTAAATACAAAGTTACATTCTATAGTGGTACAGGGGAGTGGAGAAGATTTCTTTATAACCAGTGCAACTTGCTCTGTCAGGCTTTTGAACTTTCCTATAGATGTTAGTTTGATAGGCACGAAAAGCCACAGGGCATCCTTACTCTCCTGGGTCCTGGATATCTGAAGTTCTGTCCCAGGAATTCTGGCAGCATCCAGGTGGTAGTATGCTCCTTTGGACAGTTACCATTTCCATTTCTGGGAAACCAGTGTGAGGCAAAGAATTCTCCATGAAGCACTCTGCTGCTGGGAAACTGACTCTAGCCATGAAAGCAATGGTCTCCAAACTTTCTGTTTGTGCACTCCTTAATGGAATTTGAAAATCAATACAACCCTGGCCGAACTTTAAGATAACATCTAAAATGTGTACAAAATATAAATAATTACAAATTGTGTAATTTCCAAATTATTTTAAATATTAACCTTTTAAAATAAAATTGTTACATAATTTTAAAATATATCCTATGGAATATAAATACCAAAGTAATTTGATCCCCTGTCATCATCCATCTAAAAAATAGTAGTTCATAAATAAGTTCTTATTTAACAATTGGAAATTTAAAATCTTTGTTTTTATTTATTTATTTTTAATTAATTTATTTTTTTTATTATGGTGACATTGGTTAACGAAATCCAGTAAGTTTCAGGTATACAATTGAGCAGTAAGGCATATATATATATATATATTGCATTGTGTCTTTATTTTTTTAACTCATTTTTTCCATTTCCCTTCCTCACCAGGTTTTATACTAATTTCATATACTTTTATTCATATAACATAACATAATTTTATTCTTGGAAGTCTTTTATTAATGACCTTAGTTTTTATATACTCCTTTGCAGCAAATATATAAACCAAACTTTACTTTTTAAATTTCCAAAAGATTCTAAATGTTAAAAAATATTTTTCCTAGGTGATATCACAATTATTATTGGTTAACAGCTGGGCAAAATAAATTGTATAATTAAATTATGTTTAATATGAATATATTACAATAATGATAAACATTAAAAGTAATAAAAAGCAATGTTTAAAAAATACTTTTTTTTGATGTATATCTCTTAGTGAAATGGATCAGGCAAGGTTTTTCCCCGTGGATCTGTATATCGATATTACTTTCTATTAGAATGAGTTCAGGGTTAGATATTAATTTTATTCTTGTTTGCTATTTCAATTGAGGTTAGTGCTAAAAAATCCTATTCGTGGACGAGGATGGAAGGATTTATATTATAGTTATGACACTTAATTCTTGGAACTTTAAACAACTTTATGCCCAAATTTATATATTGGTTGATTATACAAAATTGAGTTTATAGATTTAGCAACTGAAAATTTGTTTAGTCTTTATTCATTTTTGTGGGAAGCAAAGAATTAGAGATTATCTGTGATCTGTTACCCAGTCATGAAATTCTTTCACTCCTCTATGCTTACACCAGCATGGTACGGTATTTTCAAGTATCTATGTATTTGGTGTCACTGCTGAAGTATCTTCACTCAGGGTAATACAGTAGATAAAAAATGTGATTTTCTTCTGTAAGGTGGCAAAAGGGCAATTATAAGTAGAGATGTCTTAACCATAGACTCTTTCTTAGGTAAGAATTCACAGGAAAGGTATGATTCTGAAAAAATCCTTAGCACCATCCGTGTCCTTGGAAAGTCTTTGTAAACTTTTATATGAGTACTCTTGTTTGAGGACCACTGTCCTGAAGCATCTGTGGTCTCTTGGTGGTTATTAAAGGACAAATAAATAGGAAGATGTGCTGTTTTCATAGCTTTGCTACTGATGGTTTTTCTATAATATTTTAGTTAGTGATTCTTACAGCCCTGTCTTAAGGTAACTAACACCATAAGTTGATGTAGTATAGTAAGAAATGCCTGGACTTGAATATCCAAAAGCATGGTTTCAGCAATTAGCTTTGTTCATCTAGGAAACTGGCTCTGTGCCTCTAGGAGACATCTCTTTAATTCTCTGGGCCTCAGCTTTCTCATTTGAATGCTGGACCAGAACTGTATTTCCCAAAAGCTGAATGACATGATTTTAGGTGGTACATTTATAAACTTTCCCTATTTGTTATGTATTTCTTTGATTGTTTATCAGGAAAGTATAATCAGCATACTACAGCTATGATTCTTGAATATAGTTTTTTTTTAAATGCATCTTTAAAAAATAGTTGTTTTTTTTTTAAGCACATCTATTTAAAAATAATTAAATAACTAGGTATGTAAAAATCCATGAACATGGTATGGGAACTAATGAAGTTTTAGAAACATAAAGTAGTTACAATTGCTATGGTTCCACCAAATTCTGGTGTTGTATGATTTCATGAAAAAGATTTGGAAGTAAGGAAAAGGAAGGGAGGAAACAAGGAAGAAAGAGAAGAAGGGAGAGAAGAACTTTAAGAAGGATATATTTTTAGGTAGGCTCATAAAGTACCACAGTTATAGATGGCAAATATTAACCCACATAAGTAACTCCAAAAGACAAGTTCAAGCATATTATTCAGCAAAGCATTCACAGATAGATGTTTTAAAGGCAGAATACCAATTATGCAAGTCAGGCTTTCTCAACTGGCTGGGCATGAGCTAAAAATCTTCACTATGCCTACACAGCCAAGCGATGTGGAAATTTGATGTAATTACCCAGGCAAGGCAGGCAAATAAAACTTACCACAAAACTCAATGTACTGAACCATCTTTACTGATCAAATTACTCAAGTAATCTATGAACCTCCTTGTCACATTGCCTATGTTGCCATAGCCAATTCTAATACTGGAATTTTAATTAAGACAGCTTACTGAGAATAAATGCCCTCCAAATAAGTGTAGGTTTTTTCAGATTAGTGAAGAAATTCAACTTAAAAAGTTAATCATTACTCAGAGATAAAGAATAGATTGAATAACTTGGTATTAATGTGAGCAATTTTCTAAGGCTTGTAAATCTTGAGTGTGATACATCCAGCTAGTGATTTTAAGACATCTTTAGCTTCATTATTTTTCCCGTTGTTGTGGTTAATTTTCCTGAAAAATTTTAAGTAAGATATTAAGAGTAAAATCTACTTTTGTTCTTCTTCTTCCTATGTCCTAATTATTCTTTAAGAATCGATAAAGTGAAAATTGTTTGGCCAAATAAAAACCTACACATACACACACACACACACACACACACACACACGTACACACAGGTACACATAAACACCGCCAAACAATTTATTTTAACAGTGCCATAGTTATACATATTAGTATGTAAAAAATGAACCTCAGTTATGCCTTAAGCTAATTCCTTTCATTTCTTCTCCCATAGTGTTTCTTGGATCTCAAGTGCCTTTTATCAAAAATAATCATAGTAATCTTATATTTGTGGCTTTACAAAGCACTTTCTCACCCATTTTCTCTATTTAATACGGCAACCATATGTGATAAGGATATCTAAAGGAGAACTGGTCAATTTCTCTGAACATTTCCTTTTGCTAGAAAATTTCAGCATATTTAGAAAACAGTACTAATAATAGCTGCCATTTATCAAACACATTATTACTAGAGTGTCTTATGTGTAAAAATCTTTATTATTCATTACAACATGGTAAAGAGACATTATTTTATTCCATAGATTAGTAAGCGATGCTCTGAGGTTAATTAACATGCACAGGGATATACAAATAGAATTGGCAGAGTTAGGATTTGAACCTAAATTGATCTTTTTCTGAAGCCAGAAGGACTTTCTTCTATTCTACACCACTCCCTTGTTGCTAATGGTTCCCACTTAATGTCTGTTGAATGAAATCTAATACGATTCATATATGCTCTTTCTAGATGGGCTTTGAGAACAGATGTCAGTTCAAATCCCTTAGGTTGTTAGGATCAAGTAGAAAAGGTTGGAAATTTTCCAATTGACTATGAGTAATAATGAGACCATCTGGGTAATATATAAACCCATTCACACCAATTCTTCTCCAAATCTCCCAGAGCATTTTTATCTAGCAGAACAGGCCAAAAAAGGCTATCTGGCTGCCTGAAAGACAAGGTGGGTCAAGAGGAGCTTTGCTCTAACACAAGCAGGTCATTCTACCACCAGTACAGTCCCGAAAGGATCGGGTTTTAATAAGTGTCTGTCTTGGGACCATCTCAACATGGATTGAGCCATACCACCATAGTAGACCTCAGTTCCCCTAAACATTCTAGCATGGGGAAAGCTGGCAATGTGAGCATTCAATGGCAAAATATCTGTGGATAATGCTCCCTAAACACATGCAGGTTGTCATACTCATTATTAATGGAAGGAATCATATACTATAGACATTCTGAGTACTGGTCTGTTAAATCTACATGCAAATTGCCAAGTACTATGTCAAAAGCTAACAGTAGCAAGCCCATGATCAGAAAATGGAAAACAGCATGGGCTCATTGCTAAGAGGGAGTTAGATAATGCTAATAAATCATATTTGGGAAGCACTTTCTCCATATTGTTTCATCTGATCTCTAATATCCCTTTGCAGCAGAGTATGATGTGTTTTATTCTTCCGTTTTTCCAATTTAGGAAACAGGTTTGGGAAAAACTAAAATGTATTGAATGCTAATGTGTCTCAGGCTCTGTTTTTAGAACATGGCTCGTGTTATCTTGTTTAATCCTTGCAAAAAGCTTAAGGAGAAAATTTCATTGTTACTCTATTTATTACATGAAGAAATAGAAGGTTAAATAAGTAAATCACTACTAGTCATGTGGCTGGTAGGTATTATCACAGACCAATCTGAGTCTAAATTCCTTTAGCACCATGCTACATTTATTTGATAAGATTTTAAAGGATGCGCCCAGAGTTCCTAATCTCAAACCTATTTCTATTCATTCCAAAGCCCTTTATTTTTCCATAACCACATTCTCCTTAGTATTGAATCTGGTAGTGGATTTTATTAACGAAAGTATGGATTCTTCCTTTCTAAGAATCTCTAAAGTGCAGTTATTTACCCTAATAGAGGCATATCCACCAGGAATAAATCTTTTCTGAGCACTCTTTTTCTGCCCCACACTGTAATAAATACTGCTGAGCTTACTGATAGCTTCTGGTGTTTCCAGCAGCAACTTGTTTCTCTAAAACCAATGAAAATGGGTACTCATACCTTTTCAGGTTACGTGTTTACTGTTAAAAGGAGTAGGAAAAGACAATGATTCCATTTCCCTTTGTGCTCTCTTAGGAGCAGAGTTAGAAGCCCAGTTTCTTGTCTATGAATTATACACTTTGTAGGTCAGGCAAATTGGTGGTCACCTTCAGGTCCCAACCTGCAGAACAACCCACCTCAGGAAGCCTCGTCATACAGGGAAGCGAGTGTGCCAGGCTCCACAGACCTGGGCTTGCTGGTGGAAGGCCTCTCCAGCCAAGAACGGCACAGCCGGCAAGGGGTGGTGGGAGGTAGGAAGCAAGCTCAGGGCTGGCAAGTGTGCAGAGTGAGTCACCCCTTTGATGTGGAGTGGTTATTCCAAACACAGCAAAGGTGAGCAAGCGTTTCCTTTCTCTGACTACCCTGACAACTACGACAACAGTTCCTTCATGTAGGAAACTGAGTCACGGGACAGGAAGGCTTCAGGGTTGCAGGAGAGGAAATTGTTAGTCTATATTGCAATTATAAGTTTTGCTAAAATGAATTTGGTCTCAGCCTGGTAAGATTTCGGTCTGCCTCATGTAAATAAGCTAGTTCTCTCCTCATTTCTAAAATCTTCCCCCACTGTTCCCCATTCTTAGTGTGGATGCCAATTGAGAGGTGTCCACATACAGCAGGACCATTCAGCAGAATTAACTATTTAAAGGAATCAATTAATTTTAGTAAAAAGGCAACTCTAGCACATTTGTGTGATTGTCTTACTTACTTATAGAATGAAAATGCCACAAAGAAAAGATCGTTAAACCCATTGATGGCTCCGGGAATGTCTGGTTCTTTCATTAGAACAGAAGATTCAAATCCTGGGTCACATTGGAGCCATCTGGCCCAGTCTGAATGGATCTAGTTTGACTGTAGAAAGCAGAAGAAAAGCACTGCCTTTGCTACTGGTTTCAACTTTGGGCCGGATCATCTGTTGGTATCTTGGCACACCTCCTGCTGCCTTCTGCACTCTCCCGGGAAGCTGGAAGACTACATTTCCTAGACCAGTGGAGTGAGAGACACTCACATGAGATTTAGGAGGTGAAAGAGAAGTCACCGTTATTGCTCTTGTAGTAGCAAGAGGCACAGTATCTCTGGCAGAGAGCAGACCTGAAGTTTTGCCGGTAACTTTTGAGAGCCCTCTTGCTAATCACCCACTTTGGCACTGTAGGCAGCCAAGATACTCGATGGAGCTTCCTTGCACTTCCATCTAGAAATTCATCCTTTTCAAGGTTTTTGTATTTTCATTGTATACTATTTCTTGTGGCAATGAACTACAAAATTTACTGCCCAGTTATAAAGTATATTTCATTTATTAGCTTCTATTAAAAATATTTCAAGGAATGAATGGCTGTTGTATGCAACAAATCATGCCTGCGACATATTGTAAAACCTAAAGGTAGTTATTAGTCTGTATAAGAAATGTATCCCATATCTGCCTTATGTCTATCATGATGAAGGTTCTCTCCTATTATATGGCTGAATAAACTGTATGGACTGCTAAAAAAAAAAAAAAAATTCGAAGGCATCTCTGGTATATTTTTAATTAAATATATATTTATCTACCCTATGCCCTTCATCCTATCTTGGATATTGATTTTATTTAGATTTAAGAGTTCCGATTGTTTAGTCTTTCCTTAGATCAAAGAATATAAACAAACACACACAACCTGAATTTTATTTTTTTAATTTAGTAAGCCCTTTCTGAACTTTCTCTGAGCAAAAAGTAGAAGAAAAGAAATATAAAAATGAGCTGAGTTCTTAACAATAGTATCCAAAATTTTAAATCATTTAGGTCAGAGTGAAGAGGCAAGATAAGACTTGGAGAGAAAATGTCATCTTTGTGAATTAACTTCCTTTGTTCACAAAGATTAGGCTTACTCTTTGTTCTCTCGTGTCTCTTTATCTTTGTTTTATTTTCATTTCCCAACCAGCAAAGAAACTATGCTTACTTTTAGACACTACTTACTTGAAGTTCGACACTGTGGGTAAGGTGACTTATTCTGAATAGCTTAAACTCTAAACTTTGTCATTGTTGGGTATGCATCTAATCAAAATGGAGTGAATAAAATATGAGATTAATAAGCTTGACATTGTTGGATATGCTTTTGCATGTGAAGCACACTATAACTGACAGAATTGTTCTGTGAGGTTGCGAATGACATCGTTTGACGACTTTCTCAGAAAATAAGAGTTTAAATGTTCACTGCCCAAACGTCATCATGTGTCCTTTTTTGTGTGTGTTGTGCCATATGAGATTTTCAGTATAAATCAGAAGTCACCAGTGGGAATCCCAGGCCACAGACCAAAGGTGGCCTATAGATTCATATGTTTGTTATTAATTCATTCATTCAAAAACCATGTATCAAGTTCCTACTATGTGCCAGACTCTGTTGTAGGCACTAGGAATACAGCCATGAGCAAAATATACCAAAATGTCTGCCTTCAAGAAGCTTGCATTCTACTGTAGGAAGAGACAGAAAAAAAAAGTCAAAGAAATAAATACATATATGTTAGATGGTGATAAATTGTTTTTAGCAAAATCAAGCAGGAAAAATACATAGGGAATGTGGGGACAGGGTGTAATTTCAAATAGGGTGACCAGGGAAAGTCTCACTGAGAAAGGGACATTTAAAACAATACCTGAAGGAAGTGGAGGGTGAGTTATGTGACTTCTTAAGGAAAGGGTCATTCAGGTGAGGAAAGTGCTGGTGTAAAGGCTGTGAGACAGAAGAATGCATTGCCCATTCAAGGAACAGCTGGACAGAATGAGTCGGTGAGTGAGTGATAGAGTGAATAGAGAGCTGTAGGAAGGTCAGAGAGGTGATGAGGACATGCTGGTAGTCGTGGTGAAGACTCGAAATAGATGTGTTCTATTAGTCAGTCCATTGGTTTAAAAAATTAATTAGCTGCTAACATTTAAAAAGTATGATATTTTATGTAAGAATGTTGACTTTAATTCCTTTAGAAAAAAATGTAATATTTGGCAACACTAGATGTATATTATCACATTGTGACCACAATACTGAGCAGTAGCTGCCCCCTTGATGTGATTCCAGGGCTCCCCACTGACCCTATTTTCTCATAATTGGCCTGCTCCTTTAAGATCTGAAGGGGTTTTTGTTTGGTCTCCTATAAATGAAGGGGCGATTTGGGAGTTAATTTAGTAAAGTACATAGAATGCCCTTGGAGCTGTCTTGGTCTCTTCCTAGCCAAAGTCTGAATGGAATGACCCTGGGCCTTAGGGGTTCCTGTTGTGGCTGAGAGTCCAAGTGGCTCTTTAAATGGCCACAAGCCACATGTATTTATGTGCAACAAGAATGACTATCTCAGCACAGCTGCCAACTGTACACTCAGGAAGACATGTAATAGTGGATCACCATGTTATAAACAATTGTTCCGATTTTACTTTGGGCATGCAGAGTTGTCTTTTGGTATGAGATGGGTTTTTTATTGTTTGATTTTGTACCCAAAGTTAGTTTTTTTTTTTTGTAAGATAACATTGAAGAATAGAGTTTAGTGGTATATCCATGTGCATGTGCATGGTGGAAGTGAGCAGGGAAAAAGAGAAGGAAGGGTGTTGTTCATTATCAAATCAAAATAAAGGATGCTAGCTCTTTAAATTTGTATTATGCTTACCCTCTGCTGATTACCAATACCCAAGAACTGATCTGGACCTTTTGAGAAAACTACAAGGCTTAAAAATGATCAAATGGCCTCTATATGGGCAGTTTTTTCTTCATTATAAAATATATTTACCCATGGGCTGATGACTCAGAAGCTATTATATTTTTATCTTCCTAATTCTACTAGCCAAATTTAGGGTTGAGTCAACCAAATGCTTCCAAAATGAGTTACAGAATATACACTGACTCATGAGAGATGCCATTATATACAGCAGACTTGTTCTGGGGCAGTACCAACTTGTGCCTGGGACATTTAGGTATTTAGTGTTTTATTTTAATTAAAAGACTATGAGTAAAAATGATTTTTATAGCTAACCTGCACTTTAATAAGTCTGCATTAAGGAATAGTCATTTAAATGACAGTTTAGAAAGTTCAAGTTAAATGCTTCAGAGTAAATCTAACCGCAAAATATTTTAAGGTAAAAGATAACAGAAGCAACCCTAAAGTTCTGGCTTTTTGACATCTCCTCTTGAGCAAGAAAAATGTTTACAAGAGCAAGAACTTCCTTCTAAAGTAGGTCTAATGGGGGTTCATGGCTTGCTTAGGAATTGTGGTTTCTCTAGTTTAGCAAGTATACGGAAATAGCCTCCACACAGTGGAACATTGAAAGAACAGAAT
>NW_006433716.1:4216852-4218857 GCF_000325575.1 Pteropus alecto | reverse complement strand
GAAAGAAGTAAAGGTAACTGCAGCTCTGGCTACGGTGAAGGTAAAGCAGAGAACTAAACATTTTGTGACTTTAGACACTGTAAATTGTTGATGTGAAAAATGCAGGACACAATTGTCAACATTCAATGTTCACTATGTTGATGTCCTAGGATTTCATGAAAAGGAAACTCCAAAACAGAAATTTGGGAGCTGGAAGTTTATTGGAGGTGTCCTGGGGAATAACACTCATGAAAGAGTGAAGGAAACAGAACTGGGAAGAGGGAGGAGCTGAGCTGCCATTCAGTAGGAACAAAGGTCTGGGGAGCACCGCGTTAAGATGACTTTCAGAATTGTCCTAAATTGAGGGAAGCAGTCCGCTTGGCCAAAGGCATTCTGTAGAAGGGACTCATCTGTGAGGTTTCATAAGCCAACGCAGCAACAAATGTCTTGGTCATTTAATATGATGAATTTCCTTGGTTGTTCATGTTTCTTAGAACATCATTGATTATTATCATTTATTTATTTATTTTTGCATTCAAAGAAAATTCTGGTCAAAAAGCTTACTTAGTCATAGCTATAACATGTTTATCTTGTACTTGCTTGAAGTTTTATTAAACTTCATCTCACACCAGGATTTTCATGGGGTAGCAAGGAACAGTATACACACATATTGCCCCTGTCTCATCTGTTAACACATACACTCATTGTCTAGTTCTCTACTCACAAAATAACAAATTCAAAGATAAAATTTCTATGATTTTCAAGACAGCGTCGGCAATGTATTAAATCAAGTTCGTGATGGATGCTTATGGGACTGCAAAGATTGCATGCCCATGAAGTTGACTCAGGCCGTGGGACTTTGTAAATTATTTAATCTCTCTGAGCCTCAGTTTCCTAATCTGTAAAATAGGGGTAATTAAGCCTAGCAAGTGAATTTAAATGATTGTTAGAGAACTAAAAAAGACAATGTATGTAAAGTTACTTTGTAATATGGGATGGACACTAATATTTACTGAGCTCATACAATGAGCCCTGCTCTAGCCACTCTAAAATCCTTGCCTCAAGACCACCCCAGGCACTCTTTAGTCCATACGCTTTTGTATACTTATTAGTCTTAGAAAACAATTCTTGTATCTCCAAATTCCTTTTCCTGGTAATACTTTTTCCTCCTTCAATTCCAGCTTTGATGCCGCTTAATGCAATAAATGTTAATTATGCACCTAATATGTGCCAGATGTGGTGCTAGGGGCCAGAATGGGGTTAAAGTTAGAAACCCTGATTTGCATTCCCAAGACTGGGTACTTAACCCCCTCCTGTGAACTTACCTCTATATGTATCACATGATGTTATATTGACTGTATGGCTGCATCTCCCCTAGACTATTTCCTTGATTTACTCAACATAGCTCCAGTGCATAACACTGGTACATAGTAGATACTCAATAAATACTGTTGACTGACTGAATGAATACTAGCCATTATTGGAATGCAAGGTGAAAAGGATGAATCAGCAGCAGTTGAAAAGATGATCTAGACAAGGAGAGAGAAATGGACTAAAGAAATAAATGTGATTATAATCCTTAGCATCGATAGTGAGATAAATAGCAATAAAAATTTTAACACACAAAAGCCATTTTTGCACCTTTATTTAACGCAGGCACTGAGTTACAATCTTTTTGTACGTTATCTAATTGAATATGCTCATGTCCTACAAGATGAAAACTATCAATAACACTGCTTTTCAAATGAGGAGGCCAAGGGTTAGAATAGATAAATAACTTAGCAGAGTTTTCCAGCTATTGGGGTGGTGGAGCTTGGACTTGACTTCAGATCTTTCAGCTCCAAAGTTATTGCATTAAGAAACGAGATATTAATGACAGTAGAAAGTGATGAAAACGAAGGCAGAAGCTCACTGGATGAATTGGAAGTTATGGCCAGAAGAAAGAGTATTAGATTTGAAGATATTTTAGAAGTAGACAGTCTATCCAGAGGATGACAAGACACAGAAGAGCTGGTGTCAAGGTAGG
>NW_006433716.1:4180543-4216842 GCF_000325575.1 Pteropus alecto | reverse complement strand
CTATTGGCAGTGAGCAACTTTAATCACTCGCTATGAAACATAGTGTCTAAATTATATCCTAGTCAATCTCTATGCTCAAATTCTCTCTTTTCCACAAAGAAATCTTTCCCGATTCTCTCACCTGGAAGGAATTTCTTCTTCCTTTAAACTCACATAATTCTTTCTGTTAACTAAATCATAAAATAATATTCCTGCTACTTGTATATGTCTTATTTCCAGACACAACACACCCACTAGAGGTCTACTTCATCTTTAAAATTTTCTGAAACATTTAGGATGGTTTCTTGTATATATAAGATGCTCCATGTAAAAAATATTATATACATTAATAAATACCGTAAAAATAAAACTCCAAACATTTTTAAATTTTCAGATGAGGAGTGACTTTAAGCTTTCTATTCTGTCCAAATGCAACATTTTAAGTGCTGTTTGTGTTCCTTGAAATTTGAGACCCTTCTGAAAAGTATATGAAATTACATTGATTTTTAAATAATTCTATTGCATTTCTCAACTCAGTTTTGACACTGATGACATATTAGACATTCCAGATGTAAGTTGGTAGCATTGCAAATTTTTCCACATAAGCCAATAGTATAAAAACATAAATTTTTTCACTGAAATGTACCTACCAGTAATCATGACTATATGATTACCTTATATTAATTCGCAGTCCAAAGAATTAGAAAATTCTACTGACATTAAAAAACTATTAAAGCAAAGAAACCAAATACACTCTAAGTCTCAATCTTAATTGGCATTTGATTTATTGACAAGAAATGAAGATGAGGTTTTGGTAGATTTCCATATTAAAAAGAAAAGTGAAACCAAGCTTTCAACTTCCATAAAAATTAATTTTCTTCCAAAGAGGAAAACTGTTTGGTTTGTGTTATTACTGATGAAATTATATTTAACAAATAAATTATTGTTATCTTATAATACTGAACATGTTTCTATTGAATTCAGAAAAGACCAGTTGAATTCAGGAGAAACCTGTGAATGCAGCTGAATTTTAAATGCCAACTGCACCTGAGTATATTTAAAATGATGTGCTTTATTATTCAGTTAAAATCCTCTGGTCATAAACTACTTAGAAATTAAAGTTGTTGAATCAGAACCTAGGTTGCAATGCAAAATCAAATTTCTTTTATTTGGTGAGTAGAAATTATGCTCCAGCATGATATATAAAATCAAATATCGTTAACATTGATTTGTTTGCTAATTTGGCAATTCAAATCTTCATTTTCAAGCATGGCAATTTTATTAATCTGCTTGGGCTGTCATAACAAAATACTGTGGACTGGGTGGTTTAAACCACGGAAACGTACTGTCTCACAGTTCTAGAGGTTGAAAAGTCCAAGATCAACGTGCCAGCCAATTCAGTTTCTGGTGAGAGCTCTCTTTTTGGCTTGAGAAGATCACCTTCACTCTGTGTCCTCACATGGTGAAGAGAGTATCATGGTGTCTTTCTTTTCTTATAAAGGCACCAGCCATCTCAGATTAGGACTCCAGTCTTATGACCTCATTTAATCTATATCACCTCCTCACAGGCCCTATCTCCAAACCAGTCAAATTAGGGGTTAGGGTTTCAACATATGAATTTTGGGGAACACATACATTCAGTCCATAACAGAAATTATATTAATTTATTAAATGATATATAGTCTACTAATTATCTAGCTATTGGCCTATTTAAGTTGGTTTCAAATACATTACATCATGCCATTAGTTCTCAACTCTGGCTGCACGTTAGAATCATCAGGAGAGCTTTTTAGAAAATACCAATGCCTGGGTCCCACTTCCAAGAATTCTGATTTAATTGATTTAAAGTAAAGCCTGAGCATTGGGATTTTTGTTGTTGTGGCTGTTGTTGTTGATGACAATGATGAGGTTCCTATTTGGAAAAAAAATGATACTATTTACTTTATTCATTCATCTATATCTGAAATGTGTCTATGCTATGCCTTAGTTTTTTTTCCATTGAGATAAATTTATACACAGTGACATACACTGGTCAATATAATTCAGTAAGTATATATATCCATGTAACTACCACCCCAAACAATATATAATTGTGTCACAGCCGAAAGCCTTATGATTGCCCCTTCTGATGAACCCCCTTTCTCCATAACCAATCATAACTCTGATTTTTTCACCACAGATTAGTTTTGCCTAGTCTTAAACTTCATATAGATGGCATCATGCAGTATATACTCTCTTGTGTCTGCTTCTTTCATTTTAGTAATTTATATTTACCTGTATTGTTGCATTCTTGCTTATTCTCTTTTTATTGTTAAATAGTATTCCATTGTATGAATATATCATTATTTGTGTACCCATTCTCCAATCAATGGGAATTTCTGTTGTTCCCAGCTATTATGTTGCTAAAACTTTCTCATGCGTGTCTTTCTCTGGGTATATATACTCATTGCTCTTGAGTACAGAATATGTGAAGGTTTAACCTTATTAGGAAATGCCACACACTTTTCCAAAATGGTTGTATCACTTTACACTCCCACCAGCGATGCATGAGTGATCCAGTTACTCCAAATTCTTTTGTTGACTGCCATGGTCGCTCTTTCATTTTCACCATTTTAGTTGGTATAAAATGATATCATTTGGTTTTAAAGTGAATATTTCTATGTGCTTGTTGACTATTCATGCATCCTCTCTTGAGCATTATCCAAAGTTGTTGTCCATCCCTTTAAAATTGAGTTTTTATCTTTTTGTCATTTATTTGTAGCAGGTTTTTTATATTCTGAATAAAAGTCCCTTGCATTACAAACATTTCCTCCAGCTTGGCTTTACTGTATATATTTGTTAATGTGCTGGCTTTTAGAAAAAATTTCCGGATGCAGCCAGGATTGAGAACTACTGCCTCTTGCCATATACGTAGTTTGTGTTCTTCTCCCTTTCTCTAGTACCTTTAGATAAGGGTTATCATTTTTTGGCAAATTTGTTTCCTAGTTGTTCATTTATTCAATAATTTTTCCATCATTTTGAATTGGCATTAATTTTTATTTGGCTATTTTGCCTTAATTTTGGCACCAGCTAAAGTTTAATCTTGAGTAAAATATGACATATTCTGGAAAGCATACAAGATTGTAGTCCAGTTGAATGTTAAATCAATCCAAATGTGATCACTTCTTATTTTAATGAGTTGGTTTTGATACTAAATTCTACCAAATCCAGAGTCAGCCTTTTCCTTCTGTAGGTCTCACATTTTTTAAAATTTATGTTTCAATTACAGTTGACATACAATATTATATTAGTTTCAAGTATACAGGTATGACTTACAAAGTCTAGTACCCATCTGATACACATTTAACCACTGCACAGTAACTGACACAACAAACACAAAATAGATTGCACTGTAAATTACCTTCTAGGTATATTATTACAGAGACTAGATAAACTTATTCAAAAATACTTCATTTGGCTATATTTCACAAACTTTTTTAATGTTATGATGATAGGAAATTTTACAGTATATAATATTTTTAATTAGCTTCTTTATTTTTTAAAGTGTTAGAATAGTCTATGGCCATGCCATCCTGAACAAGCCCAATCCCATCTGATCTCAGAAGCTAAGCAGCGTCGGGCCTGGTTAGTACTTGGAAGGGAGACCACCTAGGAAGACTAGGTACTGTAGGCGTAAAAATAAATAAATAAATAATAAAGTGTTAGAATAATAACATGTTAAGTTCAACAAGGTCATCAATTTCAAATAATGGAGTCAAATTAAATTGAAAGGAAGTTAATGTATCCATAATCATGAGAGAATGGTTGTAGAGACATTATGACTTTTAGTGAAATAGGTCATCCTCAATTCTTCCTTCTCTTGCAAACCTTTCAGTCCATCTGCCACCATTCAGTATCTCTCTCTAATTGTTTCCCCAATATTCACTCCCTTTGTCATTCCTTTCATTATCTTCAATCATTTCTCACCTTAGTTTTTGCAAAAGCTGTCCAAGTCGTCACCCTCACACTGGGCTGATTCTCCTGTATTCATTCTCTGAACCAGGGTGATATTTCTCAAATAAATCCTAATCACGTCATCCCTTTGTAATGGTTCCGGAGGATCTCTCACGTTTCTAAGATAAAACCCCAAACTCCTTAGCATGGCAACCAAGTCCTGTTATAAATCAGTCCTCTAAATTTATCAAGCTTCGTCTCCTGCACTTGGTACCACATATCTTCCATGCCAGACACACTAAATTCTCACTTTCCTTCTGTGCTTTTACACATATTGATATTGCTTTTCAACATCCACTTCTCTTATATCACCTGGTGAGATTAGCCTTATTCCAGATGCAACACAAATATTGCCTTCTTGTTGAAAAATTCCCTACTTCTTGCTTTCCAGGAGCCATCTACAAAAAGATAATGTGTAAAAATTCTATGCAGATTGGTTTCTCTATAAAAATTCTCCTGTGAGACATTGAGATACAAAATTGATAGAATTAGAAGGTGATGGTTAAAAGATTTTGGAATCAGAGCTGAATTTGAGATCTAATTTCTTGGATGTTCTGTGTCATTTGGGGAAAGTTCATTACTTGAGATTCCTCATTTATAAAATAAAATTACATCCACCATAAAAGGTGGTTGTGAGGGTTGAATAAAATCATGTACATAGAAGAGCTTAGCACAGTGCCTAGAACATAGTAGACTCTCAATAGATGATAGCCAGTGTCATTTTTATTATTATCAATGGTTTATATTTTTATGTGGAAAAGGAGAAAGATATCCAAAGGTTAAATATTAAATAGGAAGAGAAATATCTCTTTTAATTAGGTAGGAGAGAATTAGAAGAGAATGGGTACCAATGCACATGAATGTGGATTACAAATTAAAATCCCTTTCCCATTTTCCTTAGCAATACTTAGTTGTATAGAACAAAAATCAATATATTAAGAGCTCTGAAAATATATATAGTAATATGTATTACTATAAAATTGCATTAAAATGGCACCCATCTAGAATTCTATATGTATATATACATATGTAAGCAAAATTATTTGTTTAGAGAAAATTCACTATGCTATTTGCATTCCAAGGCTAAGACAAAGGATTTCTTTTTAAAAATATTCTATATCGAATGTCATTAACGTTCAATATTGTGTCCAAAGAATCTTTAGTGACCTAGAGTGAGGAAGGTAAAACAGAAATGACTCATTAGATAAGTAAAATTGCTTGGAAGTCTTGTGGTTTATATTAAAAATTAATCTAAATTTTGCTCATCAATACATTGGTATATGTTTTAATATAAGAATATTTTTACTTAATGTGAAGAAAACATTTTTGGCCTAGGAAGATAAGTCATGTTCCACACTTACCCCTAGCACACTGCTAAAACTCCTTGATTTGGGATAAATCAATGTTTTGAGATCTAGACCAAACAACAACAAAAAGTTTACTAAAATTGTCACTTCTAATTATCTTAAGATTATATTTATAAAATATTGTAATCACACAATATGATCATCATACAAGGTGACTATTCAATTTGATTTTTTTATCAATAAAAATAGCTCTTATGTATTAGTTACAAAAAAAAGGTTAGCCTGTAGTTTTCAACTTCAATTTGGTTTAAGTAATAATAGTAATAATAATGTTGATGAATATTTCCTAATAAACATAAATGTAAAATTTTTAAAATTTTCCTGTGAGAAAAGCTCAGATTTATTTTATTTCTTTGCACATATAAGTACCATGAATATGCTGACATATTATGCTAGAGAGAAATTATTCTAATGACTTTGTACAAAATAATACACTAGTATACTATATAAATAATAATGAACATCAATTATTATGTAGAGAGAAAATAGATAAATTAGTCTTTGTTTTAGAAAGGAACTTGCTACAGGATTCCTAATATGCTCCCCTAGGTATGATTTTTAACCTCTTATAAACTTATAAGTTCCTCTGAGATCTGATTAAAAGCTCCAGAATTCATTCTCCAGAAAATAAATACACATCTTTTCACATAAACCACATTTTGGATATAATCTTATGAATTTATAGACCATGAAATTTCTTTCATGAATCCAAGTTAAGAAGCACTCCTCCCCTAGTGTATTTAGAATGTATTTGTCAAAACTTCAATTTCCAAATCCCTTTTTAGGGACACGAACAACATACAGCAATCCGGCCAGCTAGCTGTAAAAAATATATGTACATATACTTTTGTAAGAGAAGAGACAACTTGGTGCCTAGTAAAGGCCTTTTCATGGGTGTCATAAACGCCAGGGGCTAGAGGGAAGCCTGTGTATCTCCCTGGTTCCAGCAGGACTGCCTGCCGCTGGAGCTTACCTTGGAAAATCATCCTCAACTCACTCCAGTCCCCACCCTTCCTTTACCTGGGATAACATTTTAACTAAACAAAAACCCGGTGAGGAATATCTTTTGGTCGCACCCTTCTTCTATTTATTCACATTGTGAAAATCTTTAGCAGATGTGATTTGCTTGGGTTCTTCTCTCGAGGATATATTTACTTTTTGGATTTAGTAATAACCTTGTATCGTGTACCAGAAAGCAATTATTTATGCATTCCTTTAATAAATACTGATTTGCTTAGCACAGTGTTATAATAGGGAGTCCAATGAGTAAAATCACAGTCCCTGCCCTCACAGGGCTGACAGCCTAGTGAGAAAGATAAACTATAATCAGAAAGAATAGCATAAAAAATCAAGTATAGTGCTATTCAGGAGAGGTACATGGAGCTATAAAAAGGTATAACTGCATTTTGGACAATTCAGAAAAGGAATTAAATGTGTGAGATTTAAAGAAAGAATGAGAGTTAACCAGATGAAATGAGTAAGAGTAGAAAAGCATTCCCATGCAGAGGCCTGGTTCTTTTCTGTGTCCTGACTTGCTCTTACCTTAACCTGATCTGTGCTCTGATGTGTCTTGTTCAAACAGCTTGTGCAAAGGTCCTGCGGCTAGAGAGCAAACTAATTGTAGATGCAGGCATAGTTCCTATTGCTTTTGCAACTACAAACTTTTTTTTCAGTTAGACTCAGGGCCTTGAGGTGCATCTAAGATTGAAAGATTTCCTCTCCTTATGCATCTAAATGTGGAGACAGTGTGGCTAGAAGAAGGAGTTGTGGATCTCAGCATGAGAAGAGATGGCTACTGCCAGATGTGTACTTAAATACTCCCTTCTCAGGTCTTGGTGTTTTCACTGGGATAATCCATGTAGGAACATTTTAGCAAATACTTTTACCAGGTAGCTGTAAAGAGACTTATAAAGTGTAGTGAATGTAGGTAGGGTGATAATTTCAGCAGCGGTGCTGATATTCTTTTCTAAAATCCTATCCTGCTCAATGTTTGCCATAAAGTGATTAAATGGCAGCCCAGAGCTTCTTCTATGTGGCAGGGATAAGAATGGAGAGGAGGTATATGAGTCTGTACAGAAAACATCCATTTGTGGGGGGCTTCCAAATAGAACAAAACTATTGCCAGTGTGTGTGTTGTGAGCAGGGTGGGATGGTCTTTAAGTTCAAGTAAAAGAGCTAGAGCTAGGAATTTGCAGAACATTTTAAAGAGAAGCAAAACGTACTGGAAAAATCGAGTAAGAAACAATCTAGACATACTTTGAACAAGTTTAATGCTTAGGCCAAGGTTCGAGCAAGACAAACATCTGAACAGAGACCAAATTGGTAAGGCAAGAGCAAGTCCAGACACAGAAGAAGATCCTCGCTGGACCAGCACAGCATCTCTTCCCCCCAGGCAGACCTGTAAGAATCATCTTTAGTGTCTAGGAGTATAAAGTTGCCTCAGCACCCAGCTTATGTTCTCTTGAGCATGCCGAACATACACAAAAAATAAACTTTTTCTCAGCCTTGTCTCAGAAGAGGGTTTCAGACATTCTCAGCAAGTCCTTTTTTGCCTTCATAAACTCCTGAGTAAAATAAATTTTTAATAAATTTTTACAAAAAGATACCTCTGCTTGGTAAATCCCTCCTAGCTATTGTCCGACACTTTGATAAACTTTGAACACAGTCAGGGGAGGAATTAATCCCAACTGAATCCTATCTTGATTCTTGTTTGGTAACCAATGTGTTACTTTATATGGCATCTTGTTAAATCTTCATGTTCTCTCATTCACATTTCTGGAGTAAATTGTTTATTCAAAGACAAAGCTAGTCAGAATGATTTTGACTGAGCCAGCTACTCCCAACGTTTATTGATACATTGCTTTCTAACCCATACTAAGCGTTGCCTATCTCACTCACTGATGAGGTTAATATGAACTCAGCCCAGTGGTCTATATGTTAAGTTGTTTCACCTTCCAGCTGAACAATGCGCTCCTTTAAGAAGCATCAGAGAACCAAAATTACTAGATGAGACCTGACTCAACTTGTTCCTCTATTGTAGCATAAGATTAAAGCATTTTTTCACCTGCTTCCCCCACTCACTTAATCCTCTATCTGCTGATTCATAACAGCTGTTAAATAACTAGACATTTAGGTAAAGGCAAATTGAACCTATAAATCAATGTGTGTGATATAATAACCAACTCTTTCCGACACAGCTTGCTTGCACTGTCTTGGTTTGCTTCTTTTATGCTGACTTCAGCTGCAGCATCTGTATAAAGGGATTTAGCAGAATTGTAAACACTAATCTCCGTGCTGCTAATGTCATTACAGAAATGGATGTAAGTAAATGAAACTCACATTACATTCGTAGAGATGGGGTGGGAGATTTTTGAAGACATATATTTCCTCCAAACTGTCACAATCCTCCTCCTGAATGTGAATATTTGTTAGGATTGTCTTGGTCGTGAACCATAGAAGCCACAAGCAGCTAGTCTTGGCAGAGTAGAGAAGTTATAAGGATACAGAATGTCTGGTCAACCCAGTTGCAGAGAATGCAGTGCAAACTTAGAAAGGGGACTGACACCATAATCTGGAAGCCATAAAGATTTTCTCTCCATTTCATTTCTTTTGCTCAATTCGTCTATTCATTTTCCTTGCTCTTTATTGACTAGCTTTCTCTATAGGAAGACACTGGCTGGTTGTTTGACAAACCCATTTTCGTTTTCTTCTGGCGATACATCTAGACTACATTTCCCATTAGGTATAGCCATGTAGCTTAATTCTGGCCTCTTCTTCAATACCTGCCCATAAAAACTTCCTATGCAATCTCTATTCTCTCTCTCTCCATCTGCCAGCAGGATGAAGACTGAGCCCTTGGATGAAGATGGGAGCCACAGGTTAAAAGGAGCTTGGGCTCTGAATAACTGCATGTCCTCCTCTTCTGCTAAAAAACCCTCTCCCCACAACCACCATGGACTTGATGTGCCTAAGAAACAAAATTCTATCTTGTTAAGTTCTATTTCATTCCATTAAGCTATTGAGATTTGGAGATTTATCTTTTCTAGAAGCTAGTATCACTCTGAGTCTCCTTTCTTGTTGTGAAAAATTCCCAATCTACAGCTTCAGAGCTTATATTTTACAAATACAGCACAAAAAATAAGAAAAAAAATCTCTCCATTGGTCTTAATTTAAAATTTTCAGGAATCAGACTAATTAAACTAATGGGTCAATTCCTACCCTTGATACAATCAACTTTGGTGAGGGAGATGGAGTTACCATGTACAAAATGTCTATTAGACACTCCATCATGGGAACATGAGCTTTTTTGGTAAGTTTAGAGGGAAGTCTATAGCTTTATTTTTTTTAAAAAAATTTAAAATTTTTTAAATTATAATTGACACTCAGTATTATATTAGTTTAGGTATAGTATTAGTTTTAGGTTATAAATGTCTAACATAATGGTTAGACATTTATATAACTTATGAAGTGATTCCCCTTGATAAATCTAGTACCTACCTAGCATCAAACTCTGTTATTACAGTATTATTGACTATACCCTATGCTGTACTTTACATCTCCATGACTATTTTGTAACTGCCAATTGGTACTTATCCTTTCACCTTTTTTCACCCTCCAAACCCCCTTTGATCTGGCAATCACCACTTTGTTCTCTGTATCTATGAGTTTGAGACAACATGATAGACCATGATGAGTTTGAGACAACATGATAGAGGGTATTAATTATGCTAAATGAAATAAGTCAGACAGAAAAAGACAAACATCATATGATTTCACTTATATGTGGAGTCTAAAAAACAAAACAAATGAACAAACAAAATAGAAACGAACTCATTGAATGTGATCTTTTTAAGATATAAAACCCAAACTGAGATTTGTGTTCCTCTTCCAGCTCTGCTGCTAATTTGTTGGATAATCTTAATCAACTCACTTAAACACTTTGGGCATCAGTATCTCCCCACCCCATATCAAAATAAGAAATTTAAATTGTCTTCTGCAGTCTTTGTAACTTTAATGTTACATACCCATAAAGCTTCATGCTGTGCCTAGAATGCAACTCAACTCTTGCACAGTGAAATGAGAGTTTCCCTAAATTTTTTTGTGGCTTAGTGTAGAGATGCCCCAAGTATTACAAGAGCCTTTTGCAGTTCTCCGACACTCTGTTCAGTGTCTTAACATAATAGGAATGGATAAAGATACTATTCTAAATGTTACTTCTATGTTCTCTGTGGAACACGCTAATGGTTTTCTCTGCTGAACTTTCTTAAGGATTATATCATTTCTAGGGCTATCGTGTATTAAGAGCATAGATGTCAAAGTCAGATTACCTGGGTTCAGATCTTAATTCTACCTCATTCAGATCAATATGTATTGTATAATATATATAAAATCCCACAGTTACTAAAATATATCAGTATCTCTCTCTCACTTTGAAAGTCCAAAATCTGCAGGGTAAGTTGAAGCCTGGAGACCCAGGAAAGAGTTGTAACTTGAGGCCAAAGATGATTTGTGGCAGAATTTCCTCTTCTTCAAAGGAGATCAGTCTTTTATTATTAATGTCTTCAACTGATTGGTTGAGGCCCACCCACATTACAGAAGGTAATCTGCTTACACAGAGCCTACCGACTTAAATGTTAAGCTCAACTAAAAAATATTTTTGACCTAATATCTGAGTACCATGGTCTAGCCAAGTTGACATATAAAATTAAGCATCATGGGCACTTGGGACCTCAATTTTTGTCATTTTCTCCACTTGTTTAAAAGTGTCTTACAGTGGCTCCAAATGTGCTCCATCAGGGCTTGCTTTATGATAATCTCTTTCCTTATGATGGAGATTATGACTGCTCCTCTGGAAGAAGCAAACCTGAAGTGGGAGGGTTAAAAGTCTGACTCAAAAACACAGCTTCCACAATGGCCTAAGGAGGATTCTGCATTTTTTGTCTGCCAGAGTTCTCTTGTTTCACATTTGTCTCCCTGTGAATGTCTCTTAGAAAACTGAGCTACTATGTCTGTCAAATGAATGTACACATTCATCTGCTCTTATGAGAATTACATTCAGAAAATCTAGATTAACCCCAGATCAAAACTGCCGGTGTAACCAACAGATTCTCCTCTGAATGCAGAAACAATAACTATGTCAGCACACAATTGCACCTTTCAAAAGTTATGATTCCAAAATCTGAACCTAATCGGAATTCTTAAATAAAGGTTTATAGAGTATTTTCCTTGCTAGAAATCTACTTTAGAAAAAAATATCTTTACAATCTAACCTATAATTCCAAAATTGAAATTATTTTTGAAGAGTACAGTTGTTAAGCATTGGCTTTTAGTTGCTCTGGATTGAGTGGTCAGAATGTCAGAGGATCCAAATCTCCAGAATTATTGGAAATGAGTTCAATTCGCTTGACCCCCAACATTTTAAAATAGACTTTGTATCAAAAGTATGCAAAAGAATTTTTGTAACCAACATTACTTTCATACCAAATCTCAAATTGGAATATAGTCTTTAGGACGAACAGGAGTTTTAAAACAGTCAATAATATCTGGTCATTCCCTCATGCCTATGAGAAAGTTTTTACCCCATTTTTTATACAGGGTCTGTAACACTAATTAAATTGGATGATTTACAGATAGGTTAGTCCTGTGAATCTTTGAACGGAAACTTCTGGTTTATATATTCATGTGTTAAACTATGCATTATCTTTATAATTGCACTAAATTACCAATAATATGTTATTAATAATTCCCCTTATTAAAAGGATAATTACTGACTTCAAAATTAATAGTACTACCCCAATCTAGGTCCCAATAGCTGCTATTGCTAGAGTGGCATGTGGTGCCTGCTCCAAACTAAAAGGATAATTTTTTCTCTTGATTGACTAAATATATACTTAAAATATTGAGTCATGGCTCTTTTTCACAAAATAAAGTTTTATATGGCGTATCCTAGTTCAAAGTTAATTAAAATTAGGTGTGTTTTGAAAGTTGTCATTAGATTTTTTTTTTTTTTTAATGACTAGATTAGAAAACCACTGATTCCCCTTAAAAATACTGGAAACTACCTGGCTAGAAATATTAAACTACTCACATCAGGTTTTCTCACACTACCTTCGGGTCGTAGAAGATTAAATGGCAGTGGAATACAGCAAAAGTTCTCAAGTGATGTGTCAAGATCATTTGCGGGGTGCATGTCAAATAATTTGTTACTATGACAAAAATATTAAGCTAGAAGATTTGTAAAATTGCTCCCTCTCTTCCTCTCTGCCCCCACTTCTAAAGAGAAAGACTTCTTGTTTTTTTAATCATCTTTTGGAACCCCTGACTCTTTGTTAGACAGAATGTAGGTAAAGGGGGAACTTAAAAATTAACAGAAGCAAGAAAAGCAAAGTTGACCCACATGATAAAGAGCTGAGCTAGAAAGCAGGGGAGAGAGGAATGAAATGTTCATCAGAAGGGGTTTGTAAGTTTGAGGGGCAGTAGGAGAGGAATGAGGAGTATTGGAATGTTTGGGGAAAATTGAAAGTAATAGAGATAATGAAAAACGATTTATTTTAAAGATATTTCCTGTGGTTCATGGATGTGGGTTCTTTTGGCATTTTCAAGGGAAGTGAAATGAATTAATTAAATTGTTTCTCAATTATTTCGAATGCCAGACTGATATTTCGCTGAATGTGATTCCATGCAGAGAAAGAGCCACAGGGAAGCTCAGTTTTATTAAGGTTTTATTACTAACAATAACAATTTACATATGTTTAATAAACTGGAGTAACATTAATTTTATTCAGTTGCACTCTGATACAGTTCTAGGAGTAGGGAGAAAGAGATAAAGCTTTTGCCAGAAATAACACAACCCATGGTGACCCTAGTATTGATATACTATTATTAGATATGGCAGTTTCTGTATACCAGAGAGTTCGTAATTGTAATTTAAAAAAATCTTACCTCCATATTTTTAATCTTTTTAACCTTACTGATGAAGGCTTCTTTTTAATCTCACCGATGAAGGCTTTACATAGCTGGTGTCAGAGTCAGATTAAACCTCGAAATTTTTTAAAATTTCATTATAAGGCACATGCTACTGTTAGTTAAAAAACAATCAACAAAATTTAGTTCCATTAACATTCCCTTCATTATCTTCTTTTTTCACCAGACACACAGATGTGTTAAAGGAAAATAATTTTTATAGTAGACAAATATTTTTTATCAGCCTAATTAAATTGCCATCAAATTTCTTATATTAAAAAATAACGTTATTTGATTAAAACATCAGCATTTTTGTTTACCAGTATTCAAAATGTGATCCATAGACCAGCAGCATAGGTAGGTCCTGAGGATTTGTTAGAAATGCAAAATTTCAGACTTTGCCGCAGATATACTGAATGAGAATCTGCATTAATACCTAGGTGATTTGTAATTATACGAGAGTTTGAGAAGCACTGTTTTAATTCACAGAACTTCTTTGTAAGAAAGTTCTAAGTAGACCTAGTGACTACCTGTATTAGAATTACCTAGGATGTTTGTCATTTACACATTTTCTGAGTCCTACTTGAGATCTAGTGAGAACTTTGAATAGAAATTATTGATACTATTCTATATAATTATGATGCATGTAAAGCTTGAGGAACAAAGTGCTTTGCACGTTTGTGTATCAACATCTTTACCCATATGCTTCTCTGTTTGTATTTAGTTCTAAGCCCATAGCCACACAATAATTGGGTTTGCTGTACTTCGTAGGTATGTTGCACTTCCTTGGTGCCTATTAGTACCCATCCTTCCTGAGGCATCTAAAGCATGCAGTCATTATGCTTGGAAAACACCTTCTGGGCTAGTCTTATTGGCTTTTCCTCTCTTTTCATATTTCTTTTCAATTGTTGGGGGAAAAAAGTTTTTTATATCTTGAGAGTAAAAAGTCATTCCCTGAAAGAACCACCTGGTAGCCTCTCTGTAGCTGATTCTGGTGTGTGTGTTGGGGGCGAGGGGAGGAGGGCGAGCGGTGATGGTCTTTTACAGGGAAGACTTTTACTTTCAAAATATATTTTAAATTTATGATGTAGTACTAAAGGCTTTCAACCTAATTTAAGGAAAATAGCAATGCAAGAGAAACTACTGTACCTACTTTTAGTAACCTTTAGGCAGATTACGTAACCTTTCTGAGCCTCCTTGCCTCCTCAGTGAACTGAGGATAATGATACCTGCCTGAAGGTTGGGCTCTGCTCCAGACTGTCCCCTGAGATCCCTTCCAACTCTGAGATCCATGATTTCATTATTCTGTCAAGTCAACATAAATCACAGTAGTCTCCATTTTGTGTTTCTACATTCCTGGATTCTCTCATCTCTTTTCTTCTCTAATCTGTCATCTCTTTGAAATCACTCATGCATATTTCTCCCTTATAACTATTTCTAATAAAAATGAATTTAGAACATTCTTATCAGAGAAATCTACTTTCACCATAAGTTTAAAATGTCCTTGTATTTAAGATAATTAACCTGTCACAAGTTAAAATCCCATGTGTCTATTAATTATTAGTTAAGTGGGTGCAGGTAAAATAAATGGGTGTGGATAAAGAGTCATATTTGGGAAATTTAATAGTAGCCACTTAATTTAACTAGCCACTGAGCTCATATAAAATGCATGAGAACAAAATAGTAAGATGGAGCCTCAGAGGTTTCACCTGCAATGGGAACCACTCAGCAAATATTAGTGAATAAGAAATATGTAAAATTCAATGAGCCACTAGAACATACAAACTGGACAGATAATTCTTTTAAATTTCTACCCATCAAAAATGACCTGATCTCATTTACATTTGCTGGTTTATTAGGGCTAAAACTTCTTTTTTCATAGCCTCTAACATTCGAGTATTAAATAAGTTAATCAATGTAAATCCTTTACAATAGTGTCTGGCACACTAAACAAGTGTTAAACAATATTATTATTATTATCATCATCATCCTTATTGTTGTTATTAAAGATGCCACAAAGCACTTATCATTGGACCGTATAGAAGTAATAATTCAAAACTCTGTGTACATATCTATGTTTGGCTACCCTCTGCTATATTTTCCAAATTATATTCCATAGGATGCTAATATGTGTTACATGAAAAAAAAAAAGTGTTTTATAATCCATAAATTTGAAAGCTATTAGACAGCACTCAAAGTTAAACAGTTTTCTTGCTGCAGGACTTCTCAGAGCCTTTAGTAATTTAATTTGCAAGATCACTTCCAAGAAGGGAATACATTATTTCCCAACGATTATTTTACTAAAGTCTTGAAGAGTTAGTATTGAAGGAAACAAATTTGGGAAACAATGATATTGGGAGGGAGGGTGTTATCTTGGAAGGGGCTTAAAGTATCAGTCTCAATTCTCTCACTGCAAACAAAACAAAACAAAATAAACGAACAAACAAACTTGAACTGGAAAAGTGATCTGCAACTTCAGAAAAAAATATGTAAAATGGAAGGGCCCAGCAGTATGCTCGAGCCAGCTCATACTGGCTTGTGAGAGTCAAGGGTTAAATTTTCAGGAATTTTGAGAGCCAGTTTTAAAAGAAACAAAGCTATTTTTTTTTCAGCTTTGTTGAGGTATTATTGACAAATTAAATTGTAAGATATTTAAAGTGTACAATTGATGATTTGATATACGCATACATTGCGAAACACAGCATTTTCAACAATAGTCACCATGTCATCCATTATGCTTTCTGACCTTATTCATTTTATAACTAAAAGTTAGTACCCTGTTACCAACTTTCCCCTATTTCCTCCATCACCTAGCACCAACCACTTTTCTACTCTAGAGAGCCATTAGTTAAAAATAAATTATATAAACTTAACAATTAAATATATAATATTGAAAATGAACATAATAAATATTCAAGAGTAATCACTTCCTAAATATTTTACTGAATTTCCTACTATTATCTATGCTCTTGAGGTTATTTACTTTTATTGTATCTGTGTAGTGAAAATACTACCTAATGCTGTGGTATGGTACATCTGTTTTCAACTCTGTTCAGTGACCTCAACTTGGTCACTGAAATTGGCCATGATGAAAGTATTTGCACTGTGGAAATGGACAAATGTTATGGATAAAGGCATTATTTATTTTTTGTAAGTCGTCTAGATTTAAGGACTTGATAGAGAAAATGTTCATAACGCAGATTAAACTGTCACCGTTGAGGCCGATCAGAGTTCAGTGTTGCCCCAGTGGTAGCGGGGAGGGAGAGGGATAATGATGGTGCAAATGGGTAGTTAGCATTTTCCTCAGTTCTTTCTCAAATAATGGCAGTGAAGAATCACAAGTCACTGAGATTTAATAGTTTTATTAAAAATATATTTTAGAAAAACAAAGAATGCCCCAAGGAGGCACAGGGAGAAAGACAAAGTATGCCCCAAGGAGACACATGGTCCCAGTGCTATAACCAATACAAAGGGGCCCAAATGGCCACAAAAGGGTAAAAAGGCCACTAAAGGCCACCAAAAAGAGAGAGAACACAGAAGGGCAAAAAAGAAGGGGAGCCCAGAAGGACAAAAGGGCCGAAAAGTGGGAATGTCTGCCTTATCTTTGGGCTGTGATGGGTGGTTCCAAAAGCATTTCTATGTGATTAGCAAGTGAGGTCATTTTGATTGACACTTGGCTGCTATATACCTCTGCTTAGTGTGCATGTGCATGTGCGTACCCAGAATTCTACCACCATAGGTGTATTCTTTGGGTGTTCTCTAGGCTGAGCCCCTATTCCTTTGTTTCCCCTGTCTCTCATGTCTGACTAGCTACCTAACAAAACTTAAGTAGTGTGCCAGTCTGTAGTATACATTATCAAGGAAATATTCTTCCTGATTTTAAAAACTATCATCTGATTCAGCAAAGAAATTGCTCACATTATTTATTGACCAATAAGTGAGTTTCTGACAAACATCTTCATTGTTTCACTTTTGTCTTGCTCATTAACGTAAATTAAAATATCAATCAACATTCATGTTGGAGCTCCTTGTAGGACAGTTTATAGCAAGCCAGTTAGGTGAAGGCTGAAAATGTTGTAAGAAGAAAGGAATGTCATCAGTACTAGTTATATGGAATAGTAATGTGGTCTCCCCCCAAAGTTGTTTTATCCAGCATATATTCAATAATATTGTTTTCTCACTCTTTGAAAGGCCAAGAGCAACAATAATCTGAAAAAGGGTAGAGCTGCTCATAAAGAATTTATTTTGGGGCCTTATAAGACATGCTATTTTTCCCTCAGGATAACCCCTGTGATGGTTAATTTTATGTGTCAACTTGATTATGCCAAGGGATGCCCAGATAGCTGGTGAAACCTTATTTCTGGGTGTGTCTGTTGGAGTGTTTCTGGAAGAGATTAGTATTTGAATCAATGGACTCAGTGAATTAGGTTGCCCTCCCTGATGTGAGTGGCATCATCCGATCCATTGAGGGCCTGATAGAACAAAAAGTGGAGGAAGGAAGAATTCTTCCCATTCTTGCCTGTGCACTGAGCTGGGACATCATCTTTTCATCCCCTTGGAATGAGATTTATAGCACTGATGCCCCTGCCCCTTCACAGGTTCTCGGGCCTTCAGACTCAGACTGAATTATACCAGTGGTTTTCCTGGGTCTCCAGCTAGCAGACAGCAGATTGTGGGACTTCTCAGCCTTCATAAACATGAGCCAATTCCTCAAGAGAGAGAGAGAGAGACAGAGACAGAGACAGAGAGACAGAGAGAGACAGAGAGAGAAACAGAGAGAGAGACAGAGAGAGAGACAGAGAGACAGAGAGAGAGAGAGAGAGAGAGAGAGAGAGAGAGAGAGAGAGCGAGAGAGAGTTTTTTAGAGGTCATATTGATTCTGTTTCTCCCGAGAACGTAGATAAAATTCCCTTCCAAGTCAAGTCAAATTTCTTTTATATCCTGAGTTGATGAGGCTATGTCAATTTTTCTGACTGATATTTTCCTCCAGTTAAAGTCATATTTTGGATTCAATAATATGTAACTGCCTATATATTAAAAAAACAAACTTGAAAATCTGACTTAGAATATTTGATCTGAAGGGGACCTGAGAGATTTGATCTGATCCATTGTAGATACTGGCCAGATTCACATTATACTTTTATTATCTTAAGGAAGATTAATGGATATCAAGAGTTCATTATATTCTTTTCTTTTGGTTACGTCTAAAATATTTCTCTATAAATATTGAAAGAAATCTAGCAAAATATTCCTTTCATAGAGTAGGTATGCTAAATTGTTTTTAGCAGTATTTCTCTATCCTAACTTTGGTCTTTGGACAGAGAGCTATCAGTCCATTTTGGAGTTGAAATTTAATGATAACAATTAACATTGTGTAAAAGTCTGCATGTTTATGTAGTTTCAAACCTATTTCATATCAGTTGGTAGAATTCACAACATTGTCTCCATCTCTTACCATCTTCTCTAGTCACACTCATTTGCTTACACAGATTTCCATGAAGTTACTTCAGTGCTCAGGTTTCGGACCACCTAAAGTTTGAGCCCCCAACAATTATTGTAATTCGCATCTTTATTGAGGACTAGTCTAACTCTGAAGATTTGTTACTTGTATTCCTACATCTTGTCACCTACTTACCACCAGCACATTGCCTGTTTTAAGGATCTCTCATGCATTTCCACCACTGATAATCTTTCTGTGAAACGAATAGCAGAGCATTTTTCGAGTGCATGTGCTCATGGGAAATTTTTCCTAAAATACTATTTGGAATTTGTGTTCCATAGAAAATGCTTTGGTAATTAATGCCATTCTTATATCACAGAAGGGGAAAACAGGGTCTAGAGAGCAGCAGTGACTTGCCCAGATATATAAGGTAGAATAAAGATATATAGTGTATATATGGTAGACGAGAACTCTTGAGCTCTTTTCTCACGCTTGAGTTTTGAATATCTTTGTGTGGATCTAGCCACACCCCTTTCCTGGCTCTTATAATAATCAAGAGAACATATATAGCTAGTAAATCAGGAATGGGTGAGACTCAAAGTAAGCTTTGTTCTGAGGCAAAATTCTTCCCCAGCTGTGAATCCGTGAAACCAGACAACTTATATGCTTCCAGAATACAATAGTGGGACAATGATAAGATAGATATTCTCATTCCAAAAGGGAGAAGTAGGAAAGAAGGAAGGTGTGACAGGTCTCAGAGTAAGTTCAAAACCCAGCTAGGCAAACGTCACGAGATCTTAAGGCCAGAGAATAATTCTTTTGAGCTCAATGCTCTGCTTTCCAGATGCACTGGGGTCTCATCCCTGAAGCTCTGCTGGGCGGGGTCGGCCCCTTCAGCTTTGGGCTGCACCACTCCCACAGCTCCGGGAGGCCTCACTTAGGGCAGAGGTTGTCTAGCTTGTTGAAAATGAGATGATGATCCCCCTTTCTGAAACTGAGGAAGCAGCCTTGATGATCTATGAATTGTCTTTGGGGTCATTCTTCCCTTGTCTTGAAGAATCACACACACATTTGCAGCTGAAGTGCTCTATGGTCCTGTTCTGTACAATCCAAAAAGTACTACATTCTTCCTTTATTACCTCCCATCTCCTTCCTCTTCAATTCAAACTGGCAGTTTTCCTGCTGTGGTGGTTGATTAAGTCCAGGGGTCACACCCACATTCCTTATCAAAACAATGCTTGGCCACATCCTCAGTGTTCCCTTCCAAACATGTTTTCTTATTCTTTGCAATATAGGCTGAGAATTTTCCAAATCTTAAAGCTCTAGTTCCTTTTTGCATAATAATTGTGTCTTCAAGTCATTTCTCTCTTCTTGAACTTTATTGTATAAGCAGTCAGGAAAAGCCAACCAGCATCTTTAACACTTTGTTAACAAATCGCTTTGGCTAAATATCCAATTTCACCACATGCAAGTTCTACCTTCCACAAAACACTAGAATGCAAACACACTTCCACCAAGTTCTTTGCCACTTTGTAACAAGGATTTCCTTTTCTTCATTTTCTAATAACATGTTCCTCATGTCCATCTGAGACCTCATCAGAATGGTCTTTCCTATCCATATTTCTACTGACATTCTCTTCAGGTTTCCTTAGGTGTTTTCCGAGAAGACTGAGGCTTTCTCTACAGCTTTCCTCATATCCTACTGAGACTTCACCAGAATTATTCTTAACGGCCCCTTCATAGCAATGTGGGATTTTTTTAGCCTTAAATTCTTCCAACCTTTATCCATTTACCTAGTTCCAAAACTGCTTCCACATTTTTAGCTATCTATTACAGTAGCACCCCTATTTCTTGCTACTAATTTGTCTTAATTTAGACCTCTATAATAAAGTACCGTAAACTGACTGGCTTAGCAACAATAGAAATTTATTTCTCACAGTTCTGGAGGCTGGAAGTCCAAGATCATGGTGTCAGCATGGTCAGGTTCTGGTAAGAGCCCTCTTCCACATTGTAGACTGCTGATTTCTTGTTGTATTCTCACATGGTGGATAGCAGAGAAAGAGACAGGAAGCAAGCTCTCCCATGACTCTTCTAAGGGCACTAATCCCACTTGTGAGACATCTACTTCCATGACTTTATCTAGTTCTAATTACCTCCTAAAGGCTCCACTTTCTAAAACCATTGTATTGGGGGCAGGGTATTGACATGTGAATTTTAGGAGGACACAAGCATTTAGTTCATAATAGCTAGTGATCAGTCAAAGTAGAATGGAGCTTTGTAAAGGAAATTCAACACCATGTGTGCCTCATAATTTTAATTTAGGAGATAAAAGTGGAGTCCCAATATGTCCCAGATTGTTTCAGACAACACTAGTTTCCAAAAGTTTATCCCATTTCCTCCATAAGGACTCTCATAGATTTAAGAACATATTTTTCACTTTTTGTTTGGAAAAATCAAGTTACTATAAACATAAAATATGAGAAATTTAGCAATAATAAAAAACATTCAACAATTTGAGTACCTACAATACACCAGGCACTGTATTAAGTCCTGGGGCTAAAACCATAAGCAAACCAGATACAATCCGTGGCAACATAGAACTTACTGTCTAGTGAGAGATATTCACTAGTGAACAGGCAACAATGCCTAAGTACAGGGTGATGCAAAAGCACAGATGAGGAACAACTAATCCAAACTTGAAAGGGAGAAGTTTGAAGAAAACTTCACAGAGGAAGTGATGTTCAAGATAATCCCTGGAAAATGAGTAGGATTTAGATGAAGGTAAAAGGGGTTCAGCAAAAAAAAAAAAGTTCTAAACTAAAAGAACATCCTCAAAGGCTCTGAGACTAAAGAGAACTTGACATATTTGAGGAACCAAAAGTGTCTGAAGTGGAAAGGGTGAGAGATGGAGCTAACGTGATAATGCTGCTAGACCACAAAAGGCCATGTAAGCCACATTAAGGTTTCAGAGTGTTATGCAGATGAGATTAGGAGTTGCTTAAGTGTTTGAAATGTCTTAATATGAGGAACTTTGCATTTGCATTTAAAAGGCTGGCTGGGGTGCAAAGTGGAGAATCAAGGAGGGAATCAAGACTGGAAGCAAAAGACCAGGCTGATGTAGTTCTCCTAGGAAGAGATATTGGTGACTATGCTAAGGGAGTAGCAGTGTGGATAGGGAGAAGCAGCGAGAGCTGATGATGTGGACTAACAGGATTTGGTGGTAGATATGTTGGGAGAGGTGAGACAAAGAAAGCCAAGGATGTGGATGGGCTATATAAATGATGTAACATTCACGGAAGAAAGAATCCAGTAGGAAAATAACATTTGGAGGACAGGAAATAGGAGTATATTAATAGATATGTTAGTAGGAGACTGTTGTGATATAGTTCTTAAGTTAGCACTCTGTATAAACCAAATGCAAAATGGATATTGAAGGTGTATTTATGTCTATGTCATACTGACATGTTATTGTTACACATCAGTAGGGAATATAATAATAGAGAATTTCTTTGACATAAGTTAGTAAAATTTGAAAATAATATTTATAGAGTATTTCTAATTCTCAACTAGTATTATATTATCCTGGCTTTCTTGGATTTAAATATATTTTTGAAATAATAAAAGAGAAACTAAAAGTCCAAAGTAATCAGACAGAAACAAATATAAATTGTAAGCTACAGACAGACTCAAATTTCTGTATTTTATAGGCATTTTACGCCTTTGTTTCATACCTCAAGAGTGTTTTATGCTCCTTTTAAAATATTTTTCTAACAGCTGGTAAAAATTTCCCATGCGGGAATACCTACAATTATAGCAGCTGGTGTTTACAGCAAATGACAAGGCTGAATTAAACAATTATTATCTCCATTTCAGGATGGTTTACAAAAACAATAAAACCCTTTTAAGAAAGCGCTGACTTTTAAATAAGGCCCAATGGAATTTGTGTTTCTGTTTGAAACTATAGCATTAACCTTGGAATCAAGATAGAATGCTACTAATATGGAAAGGTGACCTCAAAAAATTGTGCCAAAGTTTAAACAGTTCATAGCAAAACATATTCTGAAAATCAATTACAAATTTAATGTACTGTAGTCTCAGGAATTTTCATATGAGAACTCCGGTAAATTCCTAGCTTTGAAAATCAATAAGGACTCTAACCCTTTATGGTCAAGGAGTGACACCAAAAACAATAGGAATCCATTAAGAAAAAAAGAAAAAGAAAAAGAAAGCATATTTCAAATTGAAGAAGTGCTTCTTTATTTACTGTAATTGTGTTTTGATTATTTGTCTCCATTTTTGTTTTAAATAGCATCTCACAATATTTATTACATGTTTTAAGTGAAAGGTAGAAAAAAAATAAAGAAAAATTTTTATTCAATTCTTTCTGGTTGTATGGGAAGTACCACCAGACATATTAGAAATGTTGTTGAATGGTGGAAAAAGTGTTTTCCTACATCTCAAAAGTGTAACAAGCACAAGATACCAGATGCCATGGTTTTATTTTTTTATTTTTATTTTTATTTTCAGCAGACGTACAGATTTCCAGCTTCTCCAGTCCTATGGAGTATACATAGCTCTTCCACTCCCACTTACAATTAGTTGGCAATTAAAACTTAACTATAGGTGTGATGATAACTACAGAACAACCAAAGCAGTCAGGAATATAAGAGGCAGAGAGGAAAAAAATGCATTGCAGTGATCCTATATTTGCTGCTACTTTTTCCTTTTGGGAACTTGCTAATTCACACCTAGGGGGCACCAAAGACAGACAAAGTAGCATTCTAATGTCTGTGACAATCTCACTAGGCTGAGAGACCAAAAACCGGAGTTCAAGACTGCAAAGATAGCCATTACTTAAGTCTTAAAAGACCAATATTTTAAAGAAAAGTAAGCCCAACATTCTGCATGCATTTTACCCCTAAAACAGTTGCCGATCCCTAAGCTGTGCATCGGTGATAGGAAGACAAAAATTAGAGTTCATATCCTATTAAGGCAAATATTCCAGGGTTTCACTGAATATCCTTAAAAGCTTAGGTCCTGGGAATAAATATAAATTATAAATATACGAGTTTCCACGAATCCTGAAATATAACTACAAATTAATTCAGTTCCTAATAAAAACCAGGTATCTTGCTAGTACTACGTCTTCCTACCAAAAGAAAACTAAAATCTCTTTGAAGAAAATTAACATTGCCTGCAATTTTTCATAGACAATGTCTAACATTCAATCCAAAATTAACAGGCATACCTGTACAAAGAATTAAATAACCGAAGGCCAAGAACAAAAACAGACAATGGAAATAGATCAATAAATGATCCAAACACTAATGTTATCAAACACAGACTTTAAAACAATCATGATTAATATTTTCAAGAAAATGGGTTTTTTAAAAAAAGAATTTCACCAGAGAACTATAAGCTATGAAAAAAGCATTAAATTCAAAGTATAAAACTTCAAAATATAATAACTTATTTAAAAATTCAAATTTAATAAATGGCTTCAATAAATATCATTGACAGCAGATTACAAGATTAATGACCCAAAATAAAGTTCAATAGAAAATATCCAAACTGGTACCCACCAAAACAAAAAGATTAAAAATACAGAAAAGAACATAAGAGACACTTGGGTCTCAGAGAAAATATCTAACATATATGTAACTGAACTTCCTAAAGGAGAAGAGAATAAAACAGGTGAGAACTTCCTAAAGGAGAAGAGAATAAATAACTGGTCAAATTTTTTGCAAAACTAATGAAAAACACCAGAAATTTAAGAAATTTTGTGTACCCTAACTAGAATAAATACAAAGAAAACCATGCTTACACATGTCATAATAAAACTACTGAAAGCCAAAAAAAAAAAAAAAAAAAAACAAGAGAAAATCTTAAAAGCGCTCAAAGGAAAAAAGACAATATTACTTTCAAAGGGATAACAAAAGACCAACGGCTGACTTTTTAAATTTTTTTAACAGAAATGTTGGAAACTGGAAGAAAACGAAATGACATCTATAAAGTGATGAAAGAAAACTCCCAACTTAGAATTTTTTATCTAGGAAAATAGCCTTCTAAAATGAAGACAAAATGAAAACGTTTTCAGAGAAACAAAAACTGAGAAATTTTTGTTGCCACTATAGAAATACTTAATGGAATTCTCCACGCAGAAAGAAAATGATTCCAGATGGAAGGTTAATCATACAAGAAGAAACGAAGAGCACAGGAAAGAGTAAATACGTGGATAAACCTAAATGAATATTAACTGTAAAAAAATAGACACAAAAATGTTCTCAAACTACAACCTGCAGCTTAAAAAGCACTGCCTCTAACAAACTTTTGAGTCGTTTATTCTAATTGTTTGAGTATGATGGAGATAAGCACAAGATACCATGGGATGACAGAGCAAGGGCATTAGGCGGTTTGGGGACACAAGAAAGATTCTCCCGAGAAGGTAATAGAATATAAATGATCTCTGATTCTTCCCTTACTAAATTCTTTGCCCCAACAAATTAAATAGTCCACAGTTTCTTATACATACCCTACTGTTTCTTTGCTTAGGATGTTTTCTCACACTACTCTGACTAAAATGCAAACATTTTCTTCACCTCACCTCTCAATCCCCATATGTTCAAATCTTTCAGGTTTGAACTTTAGTGCCTCTATCCCTGTTAAGCTTTCCCTGGACATGCAACATCAGCCATCCTGATACTCATCCGAAATCAAACTGAAAAATCTCTGTCTTTCTTTTATAACAGGAATGTGTTTTTATGTCATGTTCCCTATTGGATTTAGGTTCTTCAAGAATATTATATCTTATTCATTGTTGTTTATTCTCTTATTCATCATTGTTTATTCTCTAATAAATATCTGTTGAATAGATGGATAAATGGTTGGGTGGACAGATGGATAGGGAAGACTTTATGACCATTCATATGAGTATGGAATTTTCTGTGATTTGGCACTTGCTTAACTATCAGTCAAGGCCCATTATACCATTTTCTCTTCACCCCTGCCTTCTTTCTTCTGAATTTAATCATACATTTGCCAGACCATCAAATGCTACAGCAGGAACTTGTCCAAGCTAATAAAAACTCCCAATAACTATTTTTGACCTTTGAAGTCAATTAGAAGGGTACTATACAAGGGGAAAGTGATAAGTTGTTCATATTGTGATTTGATGAGGGAGAAATATAAAATACAGTGTTTTTTAATATATTCAACTGGTTTATAATTTGCAGAGTAAAACATCAGCAAGTATATGTCCTTGAAATCAGTGCTTCTCCATGCTACTTTATGTGTGGACCAAGACAAGGAAAGTAAACAATATTGATAGCAAAATGAAACAACCTACTGAATTTTCCTTTTGTGTAATGCACGGGCCTGCATACAGATAGATGAAGTTTATAAAAATAATGTATGTTCAGCCATGCATAGCTAAAAATTCCAGCTAACATCAGCAATTTAGAAGAGAAACACTGCCTAGCCTTTCACATACACAATGAAACAAACCTCCTCAATTAAACACATGTAGTATTCTTGATGTTTTTCCAGTAAATATTCATGCAGATGATCCATGAAGGTCAGAACTAACCAGCAGTGACTCTTGATTTGCTAATTGAAGGCATTTAAAAAGAACCTGTGTTTTGACATATGTACACTGAGTAGCCCTTAGAAGCAAAATTCGGCAGAATCAATAACATATCCCATGGACTTTAAATTCCTTGAGTAGACACAACTAAAAGCCTACCTTAATAGTCACTCTTTATTCCTTCCTAGTATTCATGATTTTCTTGTAAACCTCAATGTGCTCAGTTTAAAACAAATCAAAAAAATACAGGCGTGTCATAGTCTTTCTTGAAGCTAAGGATAGGTCATATGACAGGTCCAGTCAATGAAATGTAAGCGAAGTCAAGTGCAGATATCTGACAGTTCTTTTCCTGGAATAAAAACTATTCTCTCCTTTTTGCCTCATGTCTGGAATATGGACACAATGACTAGAGCTGTAGCTGCAACAGCTTCAGATAACATTGAAGAAAAAGCCAGGAGAACTGCAAAGACTTCTGTCTCATCTCTCAAGGGGTGGAATCAATGCTAGCAATTGCATATGTCCAGATTTGAATAAAGAAATAAGCGTGTTTTCCGAACCAAAAAATTTAAGGTTTTTCAGTTAAATTTGAATAAAATATAACCCTAGAATCAATCACTCCTCAAGAATATAAATTATTTTTTATCAATTTAAAATGCAACTGCTAGACCAGCAGCACTGGTATCAAGTGGAAGCTTATAGAGAAGCTTATAGAGAACCTTGGGCCCCACCTTGGACTATAAAATCAAGTGCTTCTTTTGCATATTAAAGTTTGAGATATACTGCACTAGAAGGTCTTACTAAATATTGTCTATCTTGATGTTTGAGTAGTTATTTAACTATATTTAAGTCTGTCCAGATAATAGAAAATTCCTTTCCCTTTAGTTTGTAAATCTTTTAATTAATAGTTTATCCAGGAATTATAACTTCCATAAATTTAGGTATCAATTTTTTAGAATGTCTCTCACACAGCTTTTTCCATGTTATTTTGAAAATGATTATATTAGAAATATGTCTTGAGATAAATTAATAAGTGAAAGTAAATGAGTTCTCCCCCAATTTCCCTGGAGTTTGAGAGACACATTCTATGTACCAGGAATTACATTTACTAAATCTAGAAATTGGTCTCTTTAGTAGTGCTTTTGCTATCTGTTTCAAGGTGAGGTTTTGATTCTGTCATTTAAGAGCTTACAGAGACTTTGGGGATTTAAATCATCCTTTTCTCCCTTTTGCTAATGTACTTTCACTTGTAGGGAAGCGATGAATGAATGGCATGAGGAAAGGTCAATGAGTTGACTGGAAGGCAGACTATGCATATTTACAGTCATTTTTAGACATTCTTAAAGAAAATAAATAATGGTGGCAATAGGAAATTGGAACTTTTTCTGCTGACCATGCCTATTGCAGAAATAATACAATTGTAAGTGAAGTTATTGTCTCTACATATCTTCAAAGAAGGTGTCAAGGTAGACACAGGGTGGTTAATTTACCAAGGGCTCAGTCTTGTCCACAGATACGTACATTCTTGGGAGTAGTGGCTGCAATTTTAAACATTACTGTCTAGATGTTAGAGAAAACGCAGTTTCTTTACTTTCTGTGTAACCTATTGGATTTTCCTATACCTAGTAGAGGGGAGGCTTTAGTTCAAAGGTATAAATTTAGTCTGACATGATAAATAGTCTATTGGGGTAAATGCTCAATCTGTTTTAGGTAAAAGGCTCAGTCCTGCAGGTTCTGCCCCTACCCGGCCCCTCTCTAAGAGGCCCTGGATGTGTGAATTTATATTTTGTGTTGTCCCCTCCTTTCTTTGCTGACAAGTGGCTGCTCTGGGATGCTCTCTAGTGGCTTTCAGGAAACACCAGGTGTGACTACTTCTATCCCTGAGCTTGTAGGAAACTGCTGCTAAAGTTTGCAACTGGTATAGCTTTGCAGTCCCTCTCTCAGTTTAGTCAAGTCCTTCTATCCCTGAGTGATTTGGTCTTACTATGGGTCACACTGGTACTGCAGACCCATTTGAGACTCTGGCATCTTCTCCATCTGTATCTTGGCCTAGGCTACCCAACCCACAGCCTCTATCACAGTCACTTGATTCACTGGATATCTTGCCTCAGGGATCTATAGTAGATCCACTGCTCACAATTCAGCTTTTTCAGCATCTGCCAAGAAAGAGTTCTTCATTCCACAATTCAGCTTTTTCAGCATCTGCCAAGAAAGAGGCAGGCACCCCCTGAGTTCTTCATTTGTCTCCCTCAGTTACTTTCTGCCATTGAGATATGCCATTGCCCTTGGCCACGATGGAAGTAGATATCAGTGGGGCATAATTCTACAAATACAATGTGGGGGATGGAGGTATGAGAAGAACAAAAGAACCTTATATTCTGTGTTCTTGCTCTGCTTCCCTCTCTTCTTCTCTGAAATCTCTAAGACTGCAAGGTACAGATTTCTGGCTTTCCAATTCCTCTACATGAGCGCTACTCTAACTGATGCCAGCACATGTACCATTACCAGCCCACACCAAGATACACACAGAAATTGAGAGTAAAATTTTTTCATACACTTATATAGCAGTTTAGCAGAGGAATTTTATATCTGTTGTGTTTAATAAAAATGTCAGGCTTACAACAAGAGTACTAAGACAATTCAATGAGGAAAAATAGTCTTCAACAAATGCTGCTGGGACAACTAGATAGCCACATGCAAAAAAAAGATGTTGGAACCCCTCCTAACACCATACACAAAATTAACTCAAAGTGCATCATAGATATAGATGTAAAAGCTAAAACTATAAAACTTTTAGAAGAAAATATGAGAGTAAAAATTTGTGAGTCTACATTACTAAAGATAATGGTTTGGTTTTCCTGAACTGGTTGCTGCAGGTTGTGGATCAGAGTTAAATTGTTATGTGTAGTCTGGCCATTGTCTGTTGGTATATTCAGTCTCAGAATCAAACACTAGCTATGAAATCTCCAGCAATTTACTTAATCTTTCTTAACCTCAGTGCCTGCATTTGATGAGTAGTATCCTCTACTGAATATAACAATTTTTAGCCTAGAAGAATATCTTCTGAACTGAAAAGAATAGACCTATAGTACTAATATATTATCCATTTGCGAGAAATATAATAGGTCTTTTACGCTCAGAATATACTAAACTAAGAAGATAAAAGCATTTAGCATAGTGTCTGACACAAAATAGGCAGACAATTTTGTTAGATGATTTTTTTCTTTCCTTGATTTTTCACAAGGATCATCCTTGTCACCTCATTTTGGTAGTGTGTCTACAGAGAAAAAAAAAACATAGGACTTTTATTTTATACGTCTTTGTTTTACTGTTTAATTTTTTTTGTAATTCATTTTTATTACATTTTACAAAATCAAGAGTGTGAAATGTACTGGAACTTTTAAAAAGTGGTCTTTCCTCACAGGTAGTTTGAGAGGCCCTGCTCCTCGTCATACCTACTTTCTATGCAGTAAGATTCATGCCTAGAATCATGGATGGAAGGGGCATCCTCTCTGTGCTATGGGAGAACTAGGTGAGTTCACCAGACTAGAACCCGGATATGCTTAAGAAACTTATAATTTTTTTTTCCTCTCAACAAAGTCTATATTTTGAGCTTATTTTCAAGTTGTAGACACAAACTAAAATATAATTTGGCAGTCAAAGCTGAGCAGACTCCCTGTGTTCTGCTGGGGACTGTGTTCTGACACCCTTCCCATGAAGCATCGAAACCCATTCTTTTCAAGGAGGGAGAAGCCCTGTGGCGGTGCGATCTACAGATAAAGAGAAGACATATCAAAGGAGATACTGTCTTGAAGTTGCTGATGTAAAAAGGATTTGTTGGAAAAAAAGCTCTATTTCAAGAAAATCTGAAAATAATTTTTTTCATAATTAAAAAAAAAGCCCACATCAGCAATCAATACAACGTATCCTACATATTCCTGTTCTTTGCAAGAAAGAAAATCTCTAGCAAATCATCAGCATTCATGCACACTTTGCAATACCTGCAAAAAATATTGGGTCTCAGTTTTTCAAGTCCAAAGACCAACGAAAAGAATTCGTAAAGCACATTTGAGCAAACAGATGAAACGCTGTTTCCTAGAGAAGGCTTACACAAGCTGAGATGCCTAAAGCAGTTCTGGCATTAACTGGGAGAATATTATTATTAATATTTAATTAAGCTTCTGACCTAGGATCTTGCTGAAAGTATCTCTAGAAACTAACCTAACATCATTAATCTAACAAAATAAGACTAAATTAGGAAACAGAAGAAAGCTACAGTGGTTTCTCTTCATACTGAACTGTCTTAGCAGTTTTATTGAATCTCCTTGGAATTAGTTTCCAAATACAGTTCCTTTGTCCCCATCCAATTGAAGAAAGGCTAAATTGTGCTTGAACATAATTGTCCTGAGATTGTCTAATGCACAACAGCCTCCCTGCGAGTGCCTTTTTGCTAAGCTCTTTACTGCCATCCCTTCTACAAGGACTCAATTTTCTTCAATGCGCCTGCCAGCCTTGGTCTCAAGTCCAATCAAAATGGGAAGGATCTGATACTGTTTCTACTCAAGCTAATGGATTAGCCCATTATACTTCAGGATGACTATCAGTCTATATATTACTCAAAGAGTACTTGCTTCTCTGGTCTGCTTTTGTTCTATAATTGTGGAATGGAAGGCTTTTTTTCCTATTCGGCAGACCTCAGGCAATTGCAAATACACTAGGTTTATCTCATTTGAGAGGAGAGGGACTTTTCTTCAAGGAAAATCTGTGGTTTCCCCACCCAAATGGTCCCCTACTTCTTGAATAGCCCTGTCGCCTTTGAAGATGACGTTCCTCATCATAGTTAATACATTAAAATATATTCACATTTTAGATTAAATATATAATATGCAATTATATCAACTAAATTCAGTTCAAACAGACTCATTGATACACTGTCGGATTTTGTAAAACTTTATTTCATTGAGCAGTTTTATTTATTTACATGTTTGTGTATATATTATGTATGAATATACAGTTATATATTTAATTCAATTAGCAGTTTTTCTGTTTTGGAGTCAATTTCTTTTTAGCTTTCACATATTTTTTTAGTTGTCTTGGGCCAGGTTCCCTAGGAGCAGAACCTGAGATGAAGATTCATGAGTGGGTGGTTTATTACAGAAGTAATTCCAGGAGTTGGAGGAAGTAGGAAGGGGACAAGACAGGGAAGAGGAAAAAGCCACGCAAGGCCGTGATTTCAGATGGAGTCCCGGCATCAGTCTCAATCCTCGGGGAGCTTTAGAGCATAAATGATGCAGCAGGGTTTGTCCTATCTTTTGAGACAAAGGAGCTGTGCTTTTGTATCCTCACGTCAGTCAGTCATTGCCAGGCAGCCAGAGGATAGGAATATTTCCAGACATTTCTTTTACTGGTGAAGCAGCTATGTGCCCAAAGATAGTCCTCTGACAGAGACAACAGAGCCTTTAGCAGCAAAATATACAGAGGCTGGGGGACAGGAGAACAGTGCTGGTGAAAAAGATTGGGAGGGGGTCATGTGAGCAGGACAGTGTCCAGTACAACAGGCACTGAAAAGATCACAAACCTGTGCCTAAAGCACCTACAAGATGAAATAAGCCTTGACTTCCAGCTGGTTTCTGGCATATCGCAGATCACCCAAGTGATATTTCTCTGCCCAACCTAATCTCATCTTTATTTTCTCCTTTCCTCCTGTAGTCCAAGACTTTCTGAGAGTTGTTTGTAGTGTCTGATACACTTGAAAAATCTCCAGAATTAAACAGAAAAGACAAATCTTTTAGCGTTCTGATAAAATGAAAGAAACAAAATTTTTAAATGATTTGTCTATTTTTATTCATATTTGCCTCTTATTTCTCGACTGATTCTTATTCAACAATGGTTTCCTATATTTTATTTTTTAATTATTTTATTTATTTTAATTGTTTCGAGTATATAGTACATTGGTTAGACATCTATATAGTTCACAAAATGATCCCCCCAATTGCTCCCTCCCTCCCCTGACCCTCCACCTAGCCAATGTATTAATGCTAAGTGCATTCCCTAAGCCGTGCTCCCCATCCGTGTGACCATCCATCAGCTACTAATTTGTACTTCTTTAATCCTTCACCCCATTCTCTCAGGCCCCAAACCCCACTCCCCTCTGTCCGTCACCAAATTGTCCACTATATTTGTGAGTCTGTTTTTGATTAGTTTGTTCTTTTTATTCCTTAGATTCCGCATATAAGTGAAATCATATAGTGTTTATCTTTCTCCGTCTGACTTAAATACCTTCTAGGTCCATCAAAGCAATTTCCATCCCCTTCCTTTTCATATGTAGGGTTCTTATTTTTTTATCCTTTCAGTCAATCTATCTTTTTGTTGGAGCACTTAATTCTTTTCTATTTAAGGTACTTATTTTATAGGAATATAGTTGTTACATTCTTGATTCCTGTTTTTGATACATGCTTTTTTCTTCTTAAAGAAGTCCCACCAACATTTCCTGTAATACTGTCTTGGTGGTGATAAATTTCTTTGGCTTATTTTTGTCTGAGAAGCTCTTTATCTGTCCTTTGACTCTAAACGATAGCTTTGCTGGATAAAGTATTCTTGGTTGTAGATCCTGGGTCTTCATCCTGTCAAATATTTTTTGCCAAGCCCTTCTGTCCTACATAATTTCTTTTGAGAAATCAGCTGCCAGTCTTAGAGGTATCCCCTTATAAGTAATTATCTGTTGTTCTCTTACTGCTTTTAATATTCTTTCTTTGTATTTAAACTATGGCATTTTAATTATGATATGTCTGGTGTGGGCCTCTTTGGATCCCTGATTTTTGGAATTCTCTAAGCTTCCTGGGGTTTTATGTATATTTCCTTCACCAGGTTAGGGAAGTTTTCTATCATTATTTCTTCAAACAGCTGTTCAACATCTTGATTTTTTTTCAGGTACGCCGATCAGGTGGATATTTGACCCTTAATAGTGTCCCATATGCTCCTTAAATTATTTTTATAGTCTTTGCATCTTATCTCTTGCCATTCTGTTTGAATGTCCTTGGCTTTACTGTCCTCTAGATAGAGTATTTGATCCTTTTCTTTATTCATTTTGTTTATTCCTTTGTTTATTCCATTTAATATACTTCTCATCTCATAATGTGTTCTTCATTTCAGACTGGTTCCCTTTTATAATATCCATTTCTGTTTTTATGTTTTTTTTCTCTTTGTTGAAGTTCTCACTGAATTTATCTACACTTCTTAAAAGTTCATTGAGCACCTTTATAACCAGTGTTTTGAACTCTGCATTTGTTAGATTATTTTACTCCATTATATCTGGATCTCTGTTCTCTTCTCTCATATGGTTTCTGCTTCTTTGTCTTCCCATTTTGGCGGCCAAATTTAGCCCAAGCCTCTGCCCCTCCAAGGCCACCTGTTAAGATTCAGCAAGCAATCCACAGATGATGTGCTGATAGTTGCCTCAAAAGGCCACACCAGAAACTGAAGCCAACTGCCTCCAGTGTGAGTCTAGGTGCTGCTCAGCAAGACCTGTCTGACTCACTGAGGATACACCTGGATGTGGCTTGGGTGGGGCTATGAGTTGGGGGAGACGGGGTTTCAAGGAATCCTCTGGCTGGAGTGACCTCTGTTATCCAGTTTGATGACGTCACAGCTATGGTGGTGCTGTGTCTGGTGCACTGGGAGGCGGAAGGGCTCAAAAGGGAGCAAAGGATACCACCAGCGCTTCTGTACAGAGCAAGCCTCATCTCAGCCCTCACTCCGACAATGTCTCCCTGTAAATCCCTGGTGCCTCCTGCAAGCAGCTGAATCTGCGCTGGTGCTCAGAGCGAGCAGGTCTGTCACAGGGAAAATCTGCATGGACATGGCCCCTTTAAGAGGCTTCTGATGCTGCCACTGCCTCTGCCACAGCCTCCATCTCACTCAGCCACTAGGACGGAGCAGCCCGGCGTCCTCGCCTTGTCGTACCTTCTGCCATTACAGGGTGATTTCTTGGATTTCTCCCTATTTGTATGGCTTTTTCATCTAGATCCCAGGCGATTTTTCCTTGCTGCGGTTCCTTGTTTCTGTCACAACTTTGATTTGGTCGCCAAAGGGATGAACAGAGCCTCTATCATGTATGCCATTTTTTTTCCCTCCGTCTGATTTCCTATATTTTAGCCTTGAGTTGTTGTTATCTCTCTAATTTAGTGATCCGAATCCAACTCAAGCAATACCGAGATCCTTTTAAAATGATGCTTACACTCTAATTGATTCTTTTAAGAGTGCAATGCTCAGGTAAGATGTTAAGCTTTCTATTTCAGAATATAAAAGAATGTAAGACTATTCCATGAAGGAGGGGATATTCTACTGAAAAATCTTTTTGAAAAACTCTGCCCCAGATGGTGGCCTGATGTTTTTTGTAAGAATAATTTGTAAATTTAAATGCTATTTTAATTTGTATTTATTAAAGAACCAAAGAAGGATAAAAGGAACAGCCACCCTTGTGGAGAATTTGATCTCTAATGTTCAGATTGTCCAGCATATGGTGATTATATAAGAAACCTATTGACTTTTGGTCAGTTTTATTATTTTTTAAAATTTTCAACAAGCAATACATCCCCTTATCCCCTACATTCCAAGTAGCTCACTCTCATGCCTCTATCCCCCCTCTACCTTGATTTGCTTTTGGATGATGCAGTTTGACTAATATCAGTAAGTTCTATGAATATGATCATACTGCCACTCTTGCTGTAAAATAAATTCTTTGGCTGGAGGCTCTATTGAGAAGAATAGCATGGCAATGAATGAGGTACCCCATAATCCAGGAATGGTGGTCTAGGCAAAAGCATTGCAAGCATAAAAAGCAAATTGGAAAACATCTATTACATGAGGACTAGCTCTGCCTTCTCCAGGTGACTAGCTGCTTTCCCTAAGAATGATGATATGTCAGGAGCTCTTGGTTGGCCTCTGTGCTACAGCAATGGCCATAGCCAGGTCAGCCTTAGTGGTGTGAATTCCATGTTGTGTCGTTAGGTACATACATAGCCATAGCCTTGTCATTGGAAAGGCTTTCTGATTCTTCATTACTGCTTTGAGTTAGGAGTTCAATTCCCTAAACTTACTATTTTCTTTTTATAAGTTCTCTAATACAATCAGATGTAGTTAATGCAATCTATAATCTATGTAATCACATTGTTGCATAGCAATCAAATATAACCTTTACTTGATCATTCAAAATCTTGCTCAACATCTCACACCATCACCAGTGATAATTTGGGAAGTCATGACGTCACTACATGCCACTTATTACCAGAGTTTGATTTCTATCTAGCAAGGAGGTCATTCATGTAATCATAAAATATATGAGCAACCCTAGTTTCAGATTCCCCTCCATAAAGTCTCTTTCCTGAAACTACTCTTAGAACCAACTACTGTATCATCCAGAGTATTCTCCTAGCAAGTGAACAGAGGCACAGACCGGGGCATAGAAGGTAGATAATGGAGGAAACCATAAGATTGATGATTAACAAGGGCCAATCACCGAAAACTTGGATTATTACTTTTATCATTTCAAGATCTCTACTTTATAGAGTTGTATTTACAATTAGCAGTAATTAAAGATTAAGTATAAAAATCTATGGAAACCTAGTCCTTTGAAAATTTATTTGTATTAAGGACTTTTCATTAGTTCTGCCACTCTCCATATAGATATATATGCATGATTCTTTCTAACCTTTCCTTCTCTTTCCTACAATTCTATCACTTGGCTTTTATGTGTTCCATCAATATCACAAAAAATTTCATTCGAAGCCCTGATTCAGCATTAGATTAATAGCTCTATAGAGTGGCCACTACAGAAGTCTCACCTGTTAGCACCTATGACCATATAAAATGTAAACCCAGGAGCTATTTATCTGAGGCTCTAGGACAAGCTCTACAATGACACCTAATCCCCTAGTTTTCTTAAAATTGTTTTTCACCACATTGTGGGATGTTGCTTGGC
>NW_006433716.1:4163231-4180497 GCF_000325575.1 Pteropus alecto | reverse complement strand
AAATTTGTCAAGGGAAAAAGAAGCATAAAACTTTCTGCCAAATCCTTCATTCCTGATTTGCTGGAAACTCAGACCTACCATTACAGGCTTTGGTAGTCAAAGCAAACTTTGAGTGGTACTAAGAAATTTTTGACATATGTGAATTAGCAGCCTGTATTGCTTCTGATTCAACATAATTTCTTCAGCTGCTTGGCATGTTTGTTAGAGGTTATGAGGCACAAAAGCTTATGTCTTTTTTTTAGAAGAGAAGAGCACCTATTTAGTGATTGTGACAACTTACAAGACCAAGAAGGCTGGCAGTTACAGTCATTGGCCACAGCTGGCAGGCAGCTCAGGACCTTAGTGGGTAGTGTTGGAGTTTTCACAGTCCTGTTGTCTCATGAAACTAACATGCGAACCTCTACTTAGGGAAGTCGTAGTTCTACTTTGCTCACATGTCGTTGCCTTGTTGGGGATGGTTCCTTCTTGGATTCTTTAGATCTGGATTAGACGTCCAGTGTTTAACACCACCTAGAAACCAATGATATCAGTGACCAGTTGATTTGCTTAGTGAAAAAACTGTTCTTCAAAGGCAAGGATATGGCAAAAGGGCACAGTTGGACTAGTACAATTCCTCTAGAAAGTGTCCCCAAGTGTTTGTTCTGCTCTGAAACACAGCATGCCATACTAAACCACACCATACCATATCACATCCTGTCAAATTTCCTGGCCAGTCAAAGAGGCAGTGGAGATAGGTAATTTTAATCTCTGGCTTTACTCCAAAACAAATATTCACTTGATGTGTCTTAAATACAGTCAAAACTAACTGTTGTCTGGAAAGCATTCAAGTTCACAAATATTTGTTGAGAACCTACTATATACCCAGCACTATTCTAGGCACTGTAGTTACAACAATAAGCATAAACAAACAAATGAAGCATACATTCCAGAGAAATATATGAAGTGCATAAAATCATGATAAGAGTAATTAGAGAGAAATAAAGTAGAAGGAGGGATCCAGGAAGTAGGCAGGGATTAGTTTTAAATAAGGTAGTCAAAGAGGACTTTATAAGAGAGAAGCCAACATTTGAACAGAACCTGAAGAAGGTGAGAGTGAGGCCACATGGAGATCAGGGGAGGCCAGTGTGGCAGGAGCAGAGAGATGAGCTCAAAGAGATAAAGAGAAGTCATAGTGCAGGACACTGCAAGCCACTATGATCTTTACCCTGTGTGGTGATGAGAAACCATTGGAGGATTTTGAGCACACCAGTGACTCTTTTTAAAATATATGTATGAGCACTCTGGTAGAATCACTCTGACTGCTTTGTTAGAACTGACTGCAGGGGAGCAAAGGTGGAAGCAGAGAATCCAGTCAGGAGGTCACTGCGATGATCCAAATGAGAGACGTTGGTGGCTTGGGCTGGGGTAAAAGCAGTGAGAATGATGAGAAATGGTCAAATTTAGAATATATTTTGCAGCTAAAGCTGACAAGATTTCCCGATGGATAGAATGTGGAGTGGGAGAGAATGAGAAGAATCAAGCTGGATCCCACTGTTTTTGGACTGAGCAGTTAGAAGGCCAGACTCTAATGTATAAGTAGAAGCGCCTGGCCAAGAAACCAAGCCAGATATAAGATGAATTTATACGTTTATGCCCACTATTTTCTTACGTCTTTCATAAATCAGCATGAATGAGAAGTGTCAGGACAGGATATGGTCTGCACACATTTAAGCTTCATAACAGTAAAGACTATTCTTATCTCATTAACTGGGAGTTGACATTACCCTCAGTCAGCCTGCTTGAGTCTTGCAAAGAGAATGCCACTGAGTTTTCTGAGCTGTAAGAAAATAATGTAGGTTTTTACATAATCTAAAATTAGGAGTTCTGAAAGAGAAAATGCAAACTTGGATGCATGGGCATAAATAAAATAATGTAGCATAATATTCTAACACTGAAGACTTAATACCAAAGTTTATTCTGTTATAAAATTTTTGTCATAATATCTGTTCTTTCAGAATGTATTTTTCTTTCTTCTCTATATTTCTTAGCACATTTTTGCCCTCAAAATTTGGGCAAGATTAAAAAAAAATGGTTTTAAAAAAATCAGGCACAAGTAACAAAATATATACATTATGTTATCTCTTTTTTTCAACCATGAGATCACACTTTTCAGAAACAATACCAATACTTCATTTGATTTTCAAGGTAATACAAATCTCTGGGAACCTCAGGGATCATCATTTTGCTTTACTTTTCTCATACCCTAATCAGTTTCTTGCTATGAATATCTGATACAGTACTTTTGAAATTATGTGGCAGAAATTTTGAAAGTGGAAAAAGCCCAGGTACCCAGGCCTTGTAACAAATCAGACTGAGGAAGTGTGACCACGGAAAAACTATTGAAATACTCTAAGCCTCTATTTCTGTAAAAGATAATAGTGGATAATATTACTCAACAATAATATCTTACAGGTTTGTCATATGGTTCAAATTAATTAACATGTTTAAAACACCTATGTAAAAACTATGGATCTAACATGAACAATTATTGCTACCAAAATGTTCAGTGAATATAGAAGGAAAACCTCAGTGAATGGACAGGACCACAATTTTGAAAAAATACAACTTTGAGATTAGCCCAAGTCAATAAAAAGATATTTTACTCTATTAAAAAATAAGGCCTGGCTTCGAAGAATAAATGAGTGACCATTATTCCATATATCCTATTTTTCCCCAAACATGATCTGTCTGTCCTATTTTATTTGCTAGTTTGTAATTCCAAATGCAAAAGTCTAGTGACCACTAATTATTTGGTTAAGTCCTTGAATTCAAAAATCTCAAAACGCAATATCATAAAGAAAATAAGATTCTGTAATATTCAAGAGAAAGTTTCATTCTACACACACATTAATAGTTTCAGTCTGTTCAACATGCCTTTCCTGTGTCTTTCTACAGATGCCACTACCTCACTGATTGAAGGGTTGGGCATTTATAGTCAGTTGAACTCCTTCCCCAGAATTTTTCAAAAGTTTTAAAAATTAAGATAAAGCCATGTTTAAGGTAAAATGGGAAGTCACAGGTCACACTCATTGTGTAGGCCAATGGTGCAGAAAGTGTGGTCTTTGGACCAGCATCACTCCCTGGAAACTTATTAAAAATGCAAATTCTTAGGCCCCACTCCAAACTTATTGAATCAGAAACTGTGGAGGTGGAGTCCAGGAATCTGTTTTAACAAGCCTTCCAGATGGTGCTGATGTAACTCTCAGCTTCAAAAACACTGGTGAAAGCTAACCCCAATACATGAGTCTTTATCATATGAAAGTACTCTGTGGTATATCCAAATATATGTTACTATACCATAACAGAGTCTTAAACTACTTGCCTTGAGATATAATTTATTAAACAAAGGAGGAAAATGTTGCAAATATATGTTAATTTCTGATTTCAAGGACCTTTTGATTTGAATTTTAAATTAAAATTATTTGCTTATATCTAAAAACCTCCTCCTACCCAATCCTCCTTTGATAACAGAATTTATTACACTTTTATATCTTTCCTATATTTATAATTGCTATGCACAGTCCAGCAAAACATAGCCTATACAGTAAGTTTAAATTCAAACTCTCATATAAGTGTTCCTCTGCACTGGAACTCTTAATCGGGAAGTCATGAAACTGCTATTTTTTTATAATAATACTGTTAGATGTTCCAAGAGTTATTGTGGCCTGTCAGTGTGTTTCTCCTAATGTGTCAAGCTCAAATGTTCATGCAGTTAACAAAAGAGTGAAGCATGCCCTTTGTAAGCAATAGGGGATGGTAAGGACTACAGCACACTGTAGTATGCCTGCATGCCTTGAATTCAAAGGTTCAAATTCAAAAACTGAAAATGCCATTCAGGCTAAATAAAACAAGTCAGTTAATGGATTCAAATCACAGGACCTCTTTTGTAAACTTTGTTTTGGTTTACTCCTATTGTATTCTTGTAGTTGCACCCTTACAGACTTGGGGTAGAGTGAGCCTGGACCAATCGCAGAAGCAGCAAAGGACTGCTCTGTGGGAAACAGGTGTGTTTCCTACTTAAGTTCCTCTTACCTAGATCAATCCTACCTAAGAAGCAGCCTCAACGTCTAGGGGAAAATTTTTTTAACACTTTTATTGAGAAATAATTTACATATCATATGTTATAGACTGAATTGTGTCCCCTCAAAATATATATGTTGAAGTCCCAACCTCCTAACATATAGTCTAGAATGTGACCATATTTGGAGATAGGGTTTTTATAAAAGTAATTAAATTTAAATGAGGTACAGTACGCCTTAACCTAATATGACTGGTGTCATAAAAAGTAAATGCAGACACAGACATGTATAGAGAGAAAAACGTGTGATGACAGAGGGGGAAGACAGTTATCTACAAAGTCAAAGAGAGAGGCTTAGAACAGATACGTTCTTCATGACCTTCAGAAAAAAAACAACCCTACCAACACCTTGCTCTCAGAGTTTTTGACTTTAAAACTGTGAGAAAATAAATTTCTATGCTGTAATCCATCAATTCTGTGGTGCTTATGTTAATTAGCCCTAGCAAACTAATATGTCATACAATTCACTAACTTATGTGTCCAACTCAATGAATTTTAGTGTATTCACAAATACGTGCAACCATCACCACAGCAAATTTTAGAGCATTTTCATCACCTCAAAAAGAGAAAGCCCATATACTTTTGCTATCACCCCATCCTCATAATACTAATCTATTTTCTGTCACCGTAGGCTTGCCTATTCTGGATATTTTATACAAATGGAATCATATAAGGTGTAGCATTTTGTGACCGACTTATTTTACTTAGCTTGTTTTCAAGAGCTATCATGTTAACAGTAATGCATTCTTTTTTATGGCCAAATGATGCTTCATTATATGGATATATTACATTTCGTTTATCCATTAATCAGTTGATTGATATTTGGGTTGTTTCCACCTTTGGGCCATTATAAATAATGCAACTATAAACATTCATAAAGAAAATCCCTTTATAAAGGGAAAAACCGAAACCTGTTCTAAAACCTGTTCTAAATGGACATAATGACAAAAACTCCTCACTATTTCCTTGAGTTGATTGCTGACAAATTTCTACCGTTCTCTTTTTCTCTCAGGCCCTCCCATCATTCTTATTTTAAACAAGCTGTCATCATCCACTCTCACAGGCTGATTCACCATTTATGGGTATTGAGTTTACTGAAGAATATACAAGGACCCTCAGGGGAGAATGAAAATGTCATTGTAAATGCAGCATCAGGTCCATTATGAAGTTCAGGCTGGGAAAAGACAACAGGTGAGTGAGTAGGTGGGTGTGGGTGTGAAGGGCTGTATTTGTGTTCAGAAGCATTAAAAGTCTCCCCAGGTGTGGAAGGGCTGGCCAAATCATGTTAGATTGAAACGTAATGGTTGATGCTCTGCCAGAAAAAGGGAGGCGTCTGTTAATTGCAGTACACCGGGCCCATTAGCTCATCCCGCTGTTCTTCTGTGTTCATGTAAAGAAATGATTTATCATGACCCCATTTTACCACTAGGTGTAATATGAGCCAATACAATGGGAAAGTCACAGAAATTTTGATTGTTGCTAAATTATATCATAGAGCACCTGAAAGAAGAAATTTATGAGTACACTGATGGAGCAGGCTACCAAGTCCCTATTTTGACTACAGGTTACTTCCTTTTTTGACACAGGAATACAATCTTTTAAATAAGAGCATTTTCATGGTAATATTCAGGTAGGAGTGTATATTGTGTCTCTATGGCGGGCTTGTAAGAATAATGGTCTCACAATGTTGGTTCAGCAACTATGTAACGAACAGAGCCCTTACTGTGTACCAGACATCATGCTACATGCTGTTTTGAAATAAGATAAACATGGTCTTTGCCCTCACACTGTCTCGGACAAGGTTATTCATGGATTTGTGGATTAGTGAATGTTCCCAACACATATACTAGAAATTTCAGTCCTATAGAATCTGATTAAATAAGTAATACCTCTCTTATGACTTTAAATATTCTTAGATTCTTAAATATCAGTCTAACAAACTGAGCATATAGATGTGCCAGACATTATGATAGTCATAGTAAGTTAAAGAATAATTAAAATATGTGATCCTTGCCTTCAAAGAACAATATAAGATATGCATATACATGTGCAATATCATATACCACAGGATGTACATGTGCCATATACATGATGGAAGATTTTGAATAAAGGTATAATAAAAAGTGGGAGCACTTTATTCTCTCAAAGAATACTGTTGGTGGTTGTCCAGAAGAAATGAATTGGGGAGTTTTTGCAGAGAAAGTGAAGTTTGAGCAAGATCTTAAAAATTAAAAGTATTTGGGTAGATGGCAAAAAAATTAAGGGAATTCTAGTTGGAGGAAACAGCTCAAGGAATGACGAGGGGCATGAAAGTGGTGTTTGAAGAAATGACAGTCCGTCTACTCTTTTCTCTGTCATATCTCAAAGAGGAAAGGCTCACACCCAGAAACTGTTATGGTTAAACATTTCAGTGGAAAGTTAAGCCTAGTCTGTCATGTATCATTTGAACACCTGGAAGGTCTCTAAGCACATCAAAGTATGCACAGCTTTCTGGAGCTTACTACATATTCACCTCCAATTTCCGTAAAAGCAGAGGGCAGAATAAATAGGCAAATAATATTGATTGCTAGGATTTCATCATGTCAATGCTAAGCAGAAACTAAAGTTTAAGAAGTACAGTATGTCCTTTAGCAAAACTGACACTGAATGTCCTCCAATTTCCTGTGATGAATTTAACTTAAATATAACTGAGAATACTCTTTTCATGGATTTATGTAAGTTGGATTACTACAGGTCAACCTCATGGAAGCAGCACAGCATTGTGATAAGCTCTGAAATGTGATTGTGTTGGTCTAAATCCCAACTCTTCCACCCACGAGGTTTACTCTTTTTGAATCTTACAAACTCATTTAGCCTCAATTATTTTATCTGTAAAATGTGGATAATAATTGTATCTGCCTCAACGGGCTGCTGTGAGGATTAAATAAAATAGTACATGTAAAGTATTCAGCCTGGCACCTGTACTATGTTGGTATATGTGAGCTGCTATTGTAGTGTAGTGGCAAAGAAACTGAGCATCCTTTGATCTGACCTGTATCTTAATCCTGCCTCTGTGTGGTCTCTGTGGCAATTTGCTTAGTTTCAAAACCTTGGTTTCCTCATCTATAACCAAGACAATAACAGAGTTATTATGAAGATTAAATAAGGAAATTATATCAAAAAACAACTGGAAAAAAAGGCATATTGTGGGGGGAAAAAGTATAAACAGTACTGTTATCACTTTATGTGGAAAGGGCTGGCCCTTGCACTTTGTTTGCTTTGGTCAATTATTGGCCAGAGCCATCCTGAGATGCATATAACAACTGCCACCACATGGCTTAGTCATTTTCCAGAGCACTCCAAGAAAGGCATGCTTCAGTTTGAAAGGTGAGATAGACTGTGAAGGAGATAGCTGTAGGCCTTCAGCTGATGGAATTCCTCATAGTCAGGCAGCAAGTCTCTTCTTGGAGGAATATCTGAAGAGTGCATGTATGTGTCTGTTACAGGAAGATTTTAGGACATAATAATGATTGTTATAACAGAATACCATCTTTTCTTCTGTGATCTGTCTATCTGTGCTTGCTATTTATTGCCCATAGGCTCCTACTTTACTTCAGAGACTGGGATATAGGGGTGCTACCCTCCTTGATGATTGCATTTTGAAGTGTGGTCTCTTAGGCCATAGAGAGGACAGTCCTGGGTATAAAGCTGGCAAAGGCTTTTTAAAAGATTCTCCAAGGGGCAGGGAAAGAATTTACAATGACAAGTTTTCTTATGTAAACAATCTAAGAAAAGAGAGATCAGGGTCTTGAGTGAGGAGGAAGACTATCTAAAGTTTAGTCATACTGAGAAACAGGAAGCCATTTTAGTCAGTATATATACACCCACGTACATTTGCACATAATTTATGTTCAAAATATAGACTATTTATTTTGTCAGGATTCACAATGCTTCCTCTATTACATCATATTTACTTGACAGAATCGACACAATAAACATTTTAAATGTTTAATAATTACATGAAAGTTGCCTTATATCACAAACAATGTAACAGACAGTAAAAATAATGCTTTGTATGTAATACATCATTGCTAATAAATATAGATAAGCCAATAGAGATGTAATACAGGTGTTGAGCAAATGCTATTTGCTGATTGATTGTTGAAATTTGTTTGAGTTCATGATCCATTTCTTCCGAAGTATCAGAAAATGTCTAATAAATGATTTTTTTATGTTTAGCAAGTATTTTAGGATTTTCCTTAAAACCGTTTGTGTCACTATGGAATATCATGTATAAGGCTGAGGATGATTTTTAAGGACTAACACCCCTGAACCTCTTTAGCCAGAGGGGAAATTCAATGTTTACATAAGAAATGTCATAACACTCATCTTACTACCAAATGGAGGACCAATTTTCAGCTCAAACTCAGTCTGGAAGTTATTTCTCTTTCCAAAGGAAGCAAAATTTAACAATTCCCTTCAGTTCAACTATTAGGGAAAATGTGGAAGGAGCAGAATAAATGAGAGATAGCAATCAGACAGTGCCCAAAAGTGGCAGAAAGCAGTAGATCCAGGCAAATAGAAAGAGAAGCTACTCCAGAGGGACACCCAGAGGCCAGCAGGGTGGAGAAACGTCACCTTCTATCAGTACACTTGATAAAAACCATAAATGAAATAACTCAATGACCAAGAATTTTTTGCTATTACTAATAAACACAAAGAAATGACCGTCTTAGTAAGGTCAGTGAGGATCATACAGATGAGAGTAAATGAAATCTAGATAACAAAGGAAAAGAAATCCAAAAGAGACCAAACCAGAGACAGTTAGCCAGCACACACTGGCTTGTTCTTAAAAAGAAAAGGTTTGAAATTTTGGCAGATACCCACAAATCTCATTTATAATAAGTAATTATACATTCTAATTTAAATAATAATTTGTAAGTAATTATGCTTAAGTGAATATACTGTAAACTTTATATAATTTCCATTCCAAAATGTAGTTTCAATTATTTCAACTAATCCTTTATTTTTCATAAAGTCTAGAGGAAAAAGACCCCTCCAGGTATTTAAGAGGGGAAGCCAGGTCAAGGGAACCCCAACTGACAACTGCAGTTAAGATTCTGGAGCCCAGTTGAACAAGGAAGATAAATAGAGACTAGTAGTTCTTCTTCCTGTCTAGGTCTGCTCTCACGACACAGCTTAGAATAACAAGGTCTACCAGTAACCTATTTTTCCTCTGCTTCAGGTAATAATGCCTTCAGGCATTTTCTCACAAGAAATACATGAGGAGCACTTAAAGATCCTTGGGGGTACTCCTTGCAAACCGAACTCTCAGAGCTTGCCATTGAAGACAAGCATTTATTTTCTAAACAAAGGTCAACATTAAGCTTGAAGGATTTAGCTAAATCTCTAATACAAGAGGATTCGGTTAAGATTGGAGCTCATCTCCTCCTGCCTAAACTTCAACAAAGAGAAAATCTGTCTGAGGCACTGGGGAGCAAGGGTGTCTGATGCACAAATATTATGTATAATATTGCCCTCTAGCACTTTGTGAAAATGAATCTATAGGAAGTATTAAAACTCTCTCCATTTTTTTTCTTTCCGCTTTCATTTTATTTACTTCAAGCAGGATCATCACATGACCAAGATGATTAGGTCCAAAAGAAATGGAAAACAGTGGTGCGGATTTCTGTTTCATGTCGTATATCCGGTTTGATCGATCATTTCAGCAGGGACAGTGTGTATATTCAAAAATGCATCACGCAGATGTAAGTAATCTCTAATATTTTAATAAAATCATTAAATAAAAGGCATCAGATATTGCTTTTGCCTGCAGTGGTATTTTCTGTAAAGGAAAATTATCAGTTGAAAGTAGCACTAGGATTGTTTAATGAAGGCCTATTTGCAGCTCATTTAAGTGTAGCTCTGTCAATGTCTTCCATTTCTGAGAGTCCTGTGAGTCATTCGCATCTTGTCAATTATAGTAGCCAGCTTATCTACTACCTGCTTATCTCAGGGCATGTGAATTTAAGAGATGTATGGTGCCATTGAAGTCATAACAGTGGCTCCAGGAAGTAGGTAAAATAAGCTCTCAAAAGGCAGAAAGAGTTATCAATTTCCTCCACCTTGGTTTTAATTACAACCTCTCATTTCTTTTTTCTTTTTGAAAATCTGGACAATATGCAAACTTTGATATATCCAGGGTTTTAAAATTTTATTGGGGTGACACTGGTTAATAAAATTATATAGATTTCAAGCATATAATTCAATAATATGTCATATGTATATATCCAGGTTTTTAATCCTACTAAGAAAACATTATACATTTGAGATTATCAAGAAAACAGAACTGTCCTTACTATCCCGGGAAAGTAAAAGAGAAATCAAACCGCAGAACTGATGAGAAGATGGTAGAGGACTCAGAGCTTGTAAATGAAACATATTGTTTCCTTAGTTTTCCTTTCATGAGGAAAACTAAGAAATACAAAAAGAGTTATTTATGGCTGGAGGCTCGTATATGGCTGATGGCTTTTGACTGTATGTTACAGCTTGCTTAACCCAATTGAATTTGATTATTCGTATCAGTAACAAGATAAACCAGTTGACAGAGGGAATTTTTTTTAGCCACTGGTTCATATCAAATCTGCAAATTCAGTTGTCTAGAAAAGAAGAGGTAAGAGTAGGAGAGAGGCCAGAGCAATGTAATTCTAATCCAGGCTAGTCCTGAATTTGGACTTGACTATTGAAAAGGCATTGATTACGGAGACAATTTATTCTCATCCTCAAAAAAAAAAAAGAATAAAAACTTTTCCGTGGAATACACCCCATTCATTGAAATATAGACCCAAAGAGTGCTATCAACCATGTCCAGCCTATTTACACACACATACACACACACGCACACACACATACATACGCACACCCCTATGCTGCAGATATACTAATCCTTGAGGCTTCCTAAATAGAAAAAATTCCCTCTTTCCTGTTTCCATGCTTTCGTACATTATATCCATTGCCCAGAATAGCCTTCTTTGAACTGACAAACTTCCCATCCCTCAAAATGTAACAAAATGCCAACTACTCAGTGAAGTCCTCCAAGACCCCTTCAGTGTTCATAGCAATTTGTATATTCTCTTAATTCAATGTTCCTCAATTTTCTTGTGATTCAGTACCCCTGGGATCTGGCATGATCCTGTTAGTAATGGTGGCTCAGTGGGATGCTATGTGAGAAAGGAGTGACAGGATGATGAGTAGGGGGCAATGCCTTTCACCGAAATGAGATGAGGGTGTTGAAATTTCCAGGGTATGAGCATAATTTGAAATGCCCACAGTCCCCTGCCCCACTCCCACTCCAACAGAAATTTTAGTTTATTCACCGCCAACTCCATAGCCAATCACTGCTCTGGTTATTCTTCTTGTCATAACATCTTGTGAGTATTTGTTTATACCTCTGTCTCTGACAGGTATTATTTATCTTTATGGTCATCATGCCCCTTTGCTTCAATACAATTCCTCATACATAGTAGGTGCTCAATAAATGTTCATTCAAGAAACGAGTGAGTATATAAATGAGTAAATGATTGAGTAAAGGAATGATTTTAGGAATACCATAGGTAGTTAGCATCCATTATTGGTGAAGAGGTAAATCAAAAAAGGAAGTTCTACAAACTAAAAAGAAAAGATGCTAACTAGCACCACAAAATCATATGGAAGTATAAAAGTCATTGGTAAAGATAAATATATAGTTACATTCAAAATACACTAGTATTGTAATGGTGGTGTTTAATTCACATATAGCTCTAATATAAAGGTTAAAGGACAAATGTACTACAAATAACTATAGTTACAATAAGTTGTTAATAGATACACAATATAAAAAGAAATAAATTGTGACATCAAAACAAAATGATGGGGAAGAAGGAATAAGATATTAAGCCTCAGTATGTGAACAAAGTCAAGTTGTTATCAACTTAAAATAGACTGTAATAACTATCAGGTGTTTTATGTAAGTCTCATGGTAACCACAAAGCAAAAAAATTTACAGTGGATGCACAAAAGATAAAGAGAAATGAATCAAAGCCTACTACTATAGAAAATCATTGAATCACAAACAAACAATCTTAAAACTCATATGGAACCACAAAAGACCCCATATAGCTAAAGCAATGTTGAACAAGAAGAACAAAGTTGGAGGAATTCCACTTCCTGATGTCAAACTATATTACAAAGTTGTAGTAACAAAAACTACTGTACTGGCATAAAAACGAACACATATACCAGTGGAACAGAATAGATAGCCCAGAAATAAACCCACACATATACAGTGAACTAATTTTTAACAAAATTATCAATAATGGAGAAATGATAATCTCTTCAATAAATGGTGTTGGGAAAATTGGATAGCCACATGCAAAAGAATGAAATTGGACCCTTATCTTACCCCCCCCCCCACACACAAATCCACTCAAAATGGATTAAAGATTTAATTTAAATGTAAAACCTACACCCTAAACCTCCTTGAAAAAAACCATAGGAGGAAAACTCTTTGACATTGGTCTTGACAATGATTTTTCTGGTATTGATACCGAAAGCACAAGCAACTAAAGCAAAAATAAATAAGTGGGACCGTACAAACTGATAAGTTTCTGCAAAGCTAAAGAAATAATCAACAAAATGAAAAGACAACCTACAAAATGGAAGAAAGTTTTTGCAAGCTATGTATCTGATAATGGATCAATATCTAAAAATGTATAAGAACCTTCTACAACTCAATAGCAAAAATTAAATAATATGATTAATAAATGGACAAAAGACCTGAATAAATATTTTTTTTCAAAGAAGACATACAAATGGCCAAAAGATATATGAAAAGATGCTCAATATCACTAATCATTAGGGAAATGCAAACCAAAACCACAGTGAGATATCACCTCACATCCATTAGGATGGTTGTTATCAAAAAGTCAAAAGATAGCAAGTGTTAGTGAGGACATGAAGAAAAGTAAACCTTTGTGCACTGTTGGTGGAAATGTAAATTGGTACAGTCATTACAGAAAAAAGCATGGAGATTCCTTAAAAAATTAAAATTAGAGCTTCCATGTGACCCAGAAATTACTTCTGAGTGTATATACAGAGACAATAAAATCACCATCTCAAAGAGATATGTACACTCCCATGTTCATTGCATCATTATTTACAGTAGCTAAGATATGGAAATAACCTGTGTCCATCAACAAATAGACATGTAAAGAAAAGGTGGTATATATGCAATATATACATGTAAATATATGTAATACACGTGTAAATACATATGTGTAATATATATGTAATATATACATACATATGCACAATGAAATATTATTCAGACTTTTAAAAACAAAAATCATTTGATTTGCAAAAACATGGATAACTTAGAGGATGTCATGCTAAATGAAATAAACCATACACAGAAAGCCAAATATCATATCATATGATCTCATTTATATGTGGAATCTAAAAAAAAAAGTCAAACTCATAGTAACAGAGTAGAGTGGTGGTTGTCAGAGACTAGGAGTAAGGGGAAAGGGAGATATCGATCAACCAGTGCAAGCTTTCAGTTATAACATGAATAATTTCTGGAGACTTAGTGTACAGCATGGTGACTTTCACTAACAATAATGCATTGTATACTTAAAATTTGCTAAGAGAGTAGATGTCAAGTGTCCTCACCACACACACACACAGAGGTAACTATGGGAGATGATGGATATATTAATTAGTTTGTCGTAAATTATTTCACCTTTGTGTATATATGTGTATTTGTGCATATGTGTGTGTATCAAACATCATATTGTACACTCTAAATATACACAGTTATTTCTCAAAAATAAATACAAGTTTTAAAAGAAACAATAAATAAATTTTAAAAGCTCACTCTAACATAAAGGTGAACAGTTTCCCATTAGTTCACATGCTTTCAGCTCTTTCCTGTCAAGACAAACAGAACCAGAGGTAAAAGGAAATTTGCTAAAAATAAGAAAATGGAACAAACACTCCCTAAATATAACAAGCTGACAAGAACGCATTCGTTTTTAGCCTCAGGACTCCCTCCTTACCTAGTCTCCAACTCTGAAAGAAATTCGTTTGCACTCCAGGTAGGTGAGGCTAGGATATCACCTCGAGGTAGGTTCAAAGGGATAATTGCCTCGGATCATATTGTCTGTCAGCCATCACCAAAAAATCTAATTCCTCACTTTTAAGGCTTTAAATCTAGTGGAATAGTAAATAGTTTATCTTCTTCTTTAAGAAGTTTTAGAATAGACTATTTTTGTATAAATATTTATTGAGCATCTACTAAATGCCAGGTTACTCTAGAACTAGTAAGACACTGCCCTAGTTCTCATGGAGCTTGCAGTATAGAATCAAGGCAGCTAAGTAAGATGTTACGACAACGTTTGATGTGTGTTATGACAGAGGAAATTCAGGGTACTCCAGTGGCAAGGAAAAGTAAAGAAAAGACATTCTGGCAAAGTACCACCTAAAAAAGTACCTAAAGAGTAGGAAAGTTGGAGTAAGGAAAAGAAGTAGAGGTAGAAGTATATTTGAAACATTCACCAAAACATTCATTTGATTGTGCAAATGAAAGCATAAGGAAAACACGGAATTGACAGAAATTCAGAATGGCTAAAATTCAAAGGGAGAGGATTCAATGGTAGAAGATGAAGCTGAAACCTAAGGATGTGATTGAGAAGAAAATTGCAAGCCATGTTAAAGAATTTTTTTCCCCCTAAGGAAAATAGGAAACCATTGAAGGGCTTCTTGTTTCGGGGTGGGGAGGGGGGCGGAGTCACTGGCAACAATGTAGCCAACAGATTAGGGGAAAGTTAGGAGACCAGTTAAGGCACTATGAAAGAAAGTGGTGACTTGGACTAGCTGTGGCAGAGGGAAGTGATGGAAATGGGTAGAGTCAGGGGATTTTTAGAAAATCAAATAAATTGATTAGAAGAGAAGGGAAAAGAAAAGGAAGAAGATAAGAAATGGATAATAAAGAATCAAGATAATAGCTTGAAATGTAGGCTATTACTGAGCCCAAAAATATGATTCCAAGAACTTAAGTAGAGAGCTCTATTTTCATCAGAGTTTAAGTGATTCAGAGTTTTTCTTCTTCAATGGTTTCACGAGTATCTCCTGCTCATTCGATGGTAAGAGGCAATTTAATTTTTCAAGTCATCTCTGGCCCAAAGTTAAATCCACAATACCATCTGTAGAACAACCATCTTTATTCAGACTTTAGTTTGCCACCCCTACATGTAAGAAAGATCCAATGTTTACACTTTTCAACACTATAAAATATCTGTATGTAAATACTGATTTGCTTAGCATAATTTGAGAAAGCACAGTTTGGAAAATTTTAAGTGCAAAATAGTTTAAACTACACAGTAATAAATATTTTCTATATGACATTTTGCATTCTCTAAGAAATATGAAGAATTAATATATTCTTAATATAAACAATTGAAACAATCAAAATCATAATGGATTCCCATAGTTAGATTCCATTTGAAGGATTACTAAAAGAATACAGAAAGTTAATCTATTCATGGCTTGGGGAATTTTCAATTTTTATATGTGGTTCTTTTAAAATATATATTGTATGTTCTTCATCTACAGAAATTATTGGTAAGAAATAATTGGTAAGATATTAGAAAATAGCCTCATACCAACATTTCCTAACAGAGTAATAGTGAATGTTATAGAATATTGAGGAAAATAAAAATGATAAAAATAAGTACTAGAATTCTGTCCTGCTCAATATCAATAGGCTGGGAATATATTTTAGGAATCCAACATTGCTAGAGAGGAACATAATGAAATTAAAGTCCTAGTAATCAATATATCATTTCGAAATACTGTTATCTAGTTTGTTTGTTGGTTGATTTGTTTTCCTAAAAAGTATTTATAGCAAACTTACAATGACTATAATATTTGGAAGCCTCCCCTGGACATGTACATGTGACAAAAATTGCAAACTATTCAATTTATTTGCCTCTAAATTTGTTTATTCTCCTATGTTCCCCGTCTCAGTGATGGTTTGTTCTTGCTACGAGGTACCAAAATAAAAATCTGAGAAGCCTGCTAGACCTCACCCCTGACATCTACTCAGTCTCTGATTTCAGCCAACTTTATTTCCTACATATCGCTCAAATCCATCTTTCATTCTCTAGAACTACCTCTAGCCCTTGATGTCTCTTGCCTGAATTATCGCAATATTCTCCTAATTGGATTGCTAAATCAAGTTCTTATTTTTCTTTTAAATCCATCATCTATACCACTCCACCAAAGAGATCTATCTATAGCATAGATCAGTCCAGGTCACACTCTGTCTAAAATCCTTCATCACCTTGCCAGTGCTTCTTTCAGTATAGTTTTTATTCCTTCTTTAAAAGGTTTTAATAGAATTTCAAATGTTATGATCTCAGAAACTTTCAGCTTGATAATGACAGAACATCTTGTATCAGTCTAACTTCTCCTCAGAAAACAATTATAAACTCTGCACAAAATATTTTAAAAAAACAACAATTTAAAGGCACTGGAGAGTGACCAAAAGTAGCATAAACTGGAGATGATGTGACCCTTGAAATTAGGGTATCATACCAGGTTTATATAGTTTTTCCCCGAGGGCCCCTCTGGTCTCCGTGATGTTTAAATATAGAGTTCAAAAAAAAAAAAAATCTGCAGTCTTATTGGTCTGAGAAGTCAAATTAAAGATTTCCGCCCCAGAAACTATGAAGTTAGAGAAATATGAAGTCATTCAAAAAATGAACAAATCTTCAATGATCTGTAGGCAATATAAACAATCTAATGTGTATAATTAGAATTCCAGCAGAGAACAATGAGTTTTTAAAAGTGTATATCTATATCTACACAAACATATTAGTGAATTTTTTCCCCAAATTTGGTTAAAAGCTGTAATCCAAAGATCCAAGAGGTTCAGTGAATTCCATAAATAATAAATCTAAATGTTATATATTGAGTATGCTTTATTTTTACTTTTTAAATTTCAGCTGTATATTTTAACAGTAAAGTGTATATATATATTTACATTGTGTGTTCACCTCCCATAGATTTCTTTCTGTCATCACATATTTGACCCCTTTTATCCCATCTACCTCCTCCTTCCACTCTCCCCCT